>NC_059329.1:105452085-105753809 GCF_018350155.1 Leopardus geoffroyi
TGGAGCCTGCTTCGGATTCTGTGTCTCCTCCTCTCTCTGCCCCTCCCCTGCTCATGCTCTGTGTCTCTTTCTCTCAAAAATAAATAAACATTTTTTAAAAAGAAAGAAAGAAAGACTCGATTATCTTCACCAATCCATGAGCTTGCCATTAGTGCAATCCAAAGACCTAGCCAGGTGGGAAATGGAGAGCAGCCCTCCTGGACCCCTGGCCTCTCTTGACTTGACCACGAACCCCTTGAAGGCTCGGCATGTTTCCATTTTGTGCACAGATGTACCCCCAGCCGCTGGAACATGCCAACCCAGCATGGAGCAGGTGCATGATAAAAATGAGCTGAATGAATACGTAAATGGCTCCGTCAGGTTCCCTCCTAAAGAGCCTTCCTTCTGCTTCGCAAACACATTTCTGCTCTGTCTGAAGTTCCCATGGGGGGGCCCCCAGTCCAGCTGTGCCCCCCAAATGGTTGCCCATCCTCAGACTCTAAACCTTACGACCCTCTCATATGCCCACGGGGGGAGATCCTGAACACCGTCTACCCCTCCTAGATGGACCCTGGCCACCCCACCCTCACCCCCAGGATGGTGTGAAAGAGCCTGCCAGCCAGGGGCTCTGAGGAATGCTTGTGGGTCCTCACTCGGCGCTCCTCAAAGCTTTGCCACAGCGGCCCAGCTTTGTCACTGCCACCATTCGATGTGGAGGAGAAAAGCAAATTGTGACAGATTTTACTCATGGTGCCAAAGGACCAAACTGAAATTAGGGATGAGGAAGGGGTCATTCTTCTCTTTGGCATTTCCTTTAATAGTATTACGATATCTTATTTTTTTTTAAATAGAATCTATTTTGTTTTTAAATTTGTTTAATCTTTCTTTATTCTTGAGAGACAGAGGGAGACCCAGCATCCGAAGCAGGCTCCAGGCTCCGAGCTGTCAGCGCAGAGCCCGGCGCGGGGCTTGAACTCGGGAACCGCGAGATCGTGACCGGAGCCGAAGTTGGACGCTTCACCGACTGAGCCACCCAGGCGCCCCTTACGACATCTTATTTGAAATGAATGCCATGTGTCGCCCCCCTCCAGGGCCCACGTGGGCAGAACCTAGGCACCCAATTTCCCTCCACCCCCCTTCCTCGTGTGGCTGTCACTGGCTTCACACGCCACCTGCTGTAAGGTCAGGTGCATTACGTCTGTGGCCGGGGAGAGAAACGTACCTTTTCAAGTGTACCATCTAGAGAGAGGGTATTTCCATCTCCCCCAAGTCAACCTCTTCCCTGGCCTCCGCCCTGTTTCCTGTTCCCATTATTTTGCGTTTCCCAGAACGTCGTATACATAGAATCGCACGGATGTGGCCTTTTGAGGCTGGCCTCCTTCACTCGGCCTAATGCTTGTAAGATTTGTCCGGCAGCTCGTTTGTTTCTCTTGCTGAACGCTCTCCCGTCGTGTGGCTACACCACCGTCTGCGCATCCAGCGCCCAGCTGAGGGACTTCTGGGTCGTTGCCAGTTTTCGACAGTTACGAAAAAAAGCTGTTACAAACATCTGTGTGCAGGTCTTTGTGAGGACACATGGTTCTCATTTCTTTTCAGTAAATACCCAGGAGGGGGATTGCTGGGTCAAATGGTAAGTGCGTGTTTACTCTATACGGAACTGCTAAGCCATTTTCCAAAGGGGCCATACATTTTGCGTAGCCACCTGCAAGGGGGGCCAAGCACTGGGGGTTGACCGTGGCTTTCGCCTTAGCCCCTGGAAGGGTGTGGCTGGTTAGCGCCCTGCATTCAGTCGTCACTACAGTCCCCTGGAAGTGGCAGTACCATTATCCCCATTTTACAGATGAGGGAACTGAGTCTCAGAGAGACCCGATCACTAGCCCCGGGTCTCACGGACGTTCAGAGGCAGGGCTGGGATTCAAACCCGGACGCTGGACCCAGGAGTCTTCAGAAGATTCCTCCACGGCCTGCAGTAAACCCCAGTCAGGCGATGGGGGCCGAAGGCAGAGGGAACAAGAGAGAGAGGCCTGGGTTCAAACCCCTGCTCTCTCACTGTGTCCCTCAGGCAAGCGGCACAACTCCTCTGAGCCTCGGTTTCCTCATCCATAAAATGGGGGTAATAATATTACTTAACAGAGTGAGCTAAGGGTAAGAGGTCGATAGACCTAAGCTCCCGTCTCCTCTAACGGCCAAGGGAGAGAAACACTTGGGATGATCCCACTCCGGGCGAGTCACCAGAAGGAGCAGGCAATGGCAAAAACGGCTAATTATGGAATCGTGCCCCTGCTCTGAGCCGCATCCCCGAGCTGCTCTTAACCAAGCCCAGCTTGCTTGGGGTCCGTCAGGACACCGTCTTGAACACTTCTGTGCACCATATAATTCATTGAGAAAAGTGAAAGATGAATAAAACACACACCATGATCTTTATGGTCCGCTCCCCACATCTCAATCCCGAGGGTTCCCTGACTCTCCCCGCTACGACCCACCCACCCACATTTCCAACTTGAAAAGTAGGCGCAAATGATTCGGTTCTTTAAAAAAAAAGAAAAAAAAAAGACTCGGTCCTTGTCTCTTTCTTTTTAATTTTTTTTATTTTTAATTTTTGAATGTTTATTTATTTTTGAGAGAGAGAGAGAGAGAGAGACAGAGACAGAGCAAGAGGGGGGAAGGGGCAGAGAGAGAGGGAGACCCAGAATCCACAGCAGGCTCCAGGCTCCCAAGCAGTCAGCACAGAGCCCGACGCAGGGCTCGAACTCACAAGCCATGAGATTGTGACCTGAGCCAAAGTCGGACGCTCAACCCACTGGAGCCACCCAGGCGCCCCTTGTTTCCTTCTTTTTTCAGAAATGATTTATGAACGGTTTCAGATACACATAACATATACATAAAGTAGAAAGAATAATGACGAGCACTCCCACCCCTGCACACTCCCCCTCCCACCCTTCCCCCTGCCCCATGGCAGCTTTGAGCCAGGGGTTCTGGTGCTCCCAGAACTTAGACAACCATCCGGAGGACCATCAGCTGCCCCGTAGATGTGCTGAGATCATCCCAAAGGTGAGAGTGAGAAAAGCTGGAGGGGAATTAAAGAGAGAGGAGAGGAAGCAGGTACCAAAAGATGTGACCATGGAAAACACCGGGCAACGATCCACGTTTGGGCCACCAAGATGTCTTCACGGGTCTTGGCGGGTTAAGTGTGAAACGCAAGTGTGCTTTGTATTTAACCACCACCGGTCCCAACCTTGATCCACACCGCCCACCCCTCCACAGTCACCCAGAGGCACTGGGGGGGAACTTGGAGCTTTCATAGAATCTGTGTCTCCTGATGCTGGAAAAACCAGGGGTGGCCCAGGGGGTCTGATTTCAAAACAAGACCCACAGATAGGGCTGGCAACCTCTCTCTCACTTATATCCCTCCCGGACAATTTCTGAATCAAAGTTTTCACTCCACTGTGGCCCCTGAACACCCCCTACAAGGTAGAGAATCTGGTGGGCTGGTAATCCTGTTCTTTCTTTCTTTCTTTTTAAATTTTTTTTTTTTTTTTTTACTTTAGAGAGAGGGAGTGAGAGTGGGGAGGGGCTGAGGGAGAGAAAGAGACAGACAGACGGACAGACAGAATCTTAAGCAGGCTACACACTCAGCCCGGAGCCCAATGTGAGGCTTGATCCCTCGACCCTGGGATCATGACCTGAGCCAAAATCAAGAGCCGGTCGCTTAACCAACTGAGCCACCCAGGCGTCCCAGTAGGCATCTTCTAAGAAGAGAATTCTCTTTGAAACCATTCACATGCTAGTATGAATTTTCCCCGATAGCCTTGCTCTACTGTAGCTGATCTGGCCACGTTTTACGCATGAAGCACCTGGGAGCATCGGGCCCCGGTGCGATCTCCAAGGCGGAGGCTTCCCGCAACCTGAGAGGGTCAGAGAGGAGCAGTAGCGAGAGAAGGAATGCAGAAAGCGAAGGGCACAGACGCCCGTGACAAACCCAGCCTGTTTCAAGTTTGCTTCCTCCGGGAAAGACAGGCCTTGTTCTTCCACCTGCTCCACTCCCTCCTCTTCCTCTCCGCTGCATGAAAAACAAGAACATAAGAGGGCCTGGAGGCTAGTTTGAAGCCCGACAATCCCTTATGAGGACATTTCTGGGCAGAAATGTGTCCTGAGGGGCGCCCGGCTGGCTCAGTCAGTTAAGCGTCTGACTTCTGCTCAGGTCATGATCTCACGGCTTGTGGGTTCGAGCCCCGCGTCGGGCTCTGGGCTGACAGCTCGGAGCCTGGAGCCTGCTTCGGATTCTGGGTCTCCCCCTCTCTCTCTGCCCCTCCCCACTCACACTCTGTCTCTCTCTGTCTCTGTCTCTCTCTCTCAAAAACTAAATAAACATTAAAAAAATAAAATAAAAAGAAAGAAATGTGTCCTGAGTCCCAAGCCACCAACCTAGGAATGTGTTTTGGGCTAGCAGCTACAGGAACGTGGCCCATCGCCGGGTGGGGAACCGTCCCCTGAGAACCCCAGCCCCCGTGCCACGGGGGCAAAGCGGGGGGCGACGAGCTTCCTCCGCATCCGTTCCAGGTTAAGTGCACTTTAGACCCCTTCTGTCAAAACATTCAAGTTGTCACATTTTAATGGACTCCATGTAAGAAATAGGCCACCCCTCCATAGCTTGCCGCTCCCCGCCCCCCCCAGGTCCACCCCAACTGCGGGTTATGGTTACAATGGAAATCTACTTCATTGGAAACTTCTCAGAACAGAGCTTGGGGGCGGGGACCGTCTTATCGGGAACTTTTCTGTTTGGGGTTACGATAAGGGGTGACATTGGGAGGCCGATAAGGCTGATCCCCAAGGACCTGGGCTGTATATAAGCAGCAGCTCCCGTGGACTGCGGTACACTTTCCACCCATCTACCCTTCTCCGGAGATCGGGACCGACGCGAACCATGAAGTGGCTGCTGCTGCTCAGCTTGGTGGCACTCTCTGAGTGTACCATCATCAAGTGAGTCCGGGGCCGCGCTGCCCGAGGAACAGCCATCTCCTCCTGCTGTCTTCCTCCCCGCCGCACGATTTCCTTCCTCCCCTCTCCCCCCATCCGACTCCACTCTGTTCCACTGGCTCCAGTCTCCCTTCTTGTCTCTCTCTCTCTCTCTCTTTCTCTCTGCCTTCTTGGGGACGCAGCCCCGCCGACGTGGGGCTCCAGCCTGGCCACGGCTGGGTGCCCGGCGACTTGGGGCAACCGCTTAACCTCTTTGCCTTAGCGTGCCAAAAAGAGAAGCGTCTCCCACCCCCCGCCTCGGCCTCCCTTCTTCGTCCTCTCCCTGGCTGGCCTTCCGAGACTTCCGCAGCACTGCACGGGCCGACTCCTCGCCCGATTCCTCTTCCTCCTGCCAACCCCCCCCCCTTTGCAACTGCTCTGCCACAGGGTTCCCCTCATCAAGAAGAAGACCTTGAGGGAGAACCTGATCGAGCACGGCCTCCTGGATGACTTCCTGAAGAAGTACAGCTTCAACCCAGCCAACAAGTACTTCCAAGATGAGTCCGCCACCTTGATAGCTGCCCAGCCCCTGGAAAACTACATGGATGTGAGTGCACGGGCCGGCAACCGGGCAGCTCGGAGGATGGGCCAGCGCTCCGGACCCCCAGGCAGTGACCGCGGGGTCTGCGTCCGGGATCCCAGAGGCCCAGGGAGGGCAGGAAGTCACCGTCAGAGCTGTTGCCATTCATTCACTCTTTCCTCCGGTGTTTATGCATACGGAGCACCTCTTTACGTGTCAGGGACCATGCTGGGCCCAGGGGCACAGCCCCTGCGCTCAAGGAGCTCACAGTCTTAGGAGGGACACACAGACGGTCGCCAGTGAGCCTCACAAACCCGGCTCAGTGACGGTCTCACACTGTGAGGGTGTGGCCGGGGCAAGCAGGGAAGGAACAACGGGGGGTTTCCAGGGGACAGGAGAGCGTCCCAGAGGGCTGACGGCGTGTGCCAGACCTCGGGACAGCGGGGGACAGAGCGCATGCGAGGAAAGGAGGCCGGTGTTCGGGGAGAGCAGAGAGCTAGAGAGAGAGGCACGATGGAGGACTGAGGGGTCGGTGAGCGTAGCCAAATCAGAGTCTGTCTCCTCAACCGCCACTCAGTTGTCTTCACCGGGAGGGTCGACACGATCGGACTGGAGTTTCAGGAAGATCACTCTGACTCTTCCATCTGGGACCCAAGGGCAACACCCTGCCCCTTAGGAGATGTCGTGTCCCCAGTGTACGTGGCACTGGGCCACAGCTATGAAGCAAGCTTGCCGGTCGTTAAGAGCGTAGCCTGTGAAATCTGCCAGACCTGGTGAAAGTTAGGCCGTAGGGCTGAGGGGCCGTGTGACCTTGGGCGAGTCATTTAAATTCTGAGTGAGCCTCAAGTGTCCTTGTCTGTAAAACAGAACCACTAATATCTACCATCGGGGGGTTGCTGTCAGTAATTAATGCAATAACGTTCTTTGTTTGGTTTTGTCTGCTTTTTGCAGGGGAGGGGGGTTTGTTTTTGTTTTTGTTTTTTGTTTCTCGTGGGGTTTTGGAGTGCTTAGCACAGGGCCTGGCCTTTGGCAAGAGCTTGGTAAAATTAGCCCACCTATTCACGTAACAAATATTTATGAAGCACCTACTATGTGCCAGAGGCTCGGCGCAAGGAGCTAAGGAAACAAAAACAAAGTTCCTAGAGCTTGTGTTCTAGAGGGAAAGGCAAGTAAGAGACAAGTATCTAAGATAATTTCAGGTAATGACCGGGGTCACAAAGAAGAACTAATTAGAGTAAGGGGAAGGAGAACCATGAGGGAAGGGCATATTTAGATAAAGCGGTCAGGGAAGGCCTCCTGGCAGAGGTGACAGTCGACTGGAGCACTGAATGAGTGGTGAGAAGGAGCCAGCTGAGGAAAGATCTAGAATAAACATTTGCCCGGCATAAGAAATAGCAAGTGCAAAGGCCCTGGGAGGGGAATGAGCTTGACATCATCATCAAAGAACGGCAAGCCTCACGGGGCTGGAACAGAGCTGGGAAGGGAGAAGGCGCTGCCACTGAGAATAACAATCTTGACTCTGTGCTTTCTTGAACCTGCTACATACACCGAGATTTAGGAATCAGACGCCTCGAGGGGTGCCCCATCGTGAGGGGATTTATTTACCTCCCCGTCGGCAGTTTAATGACAAAGCAGTTGAGCCTAGACTCTGATGGGTGCTGTAAGTTTCTACCCCCTGTCCAAGAACGTGCGAACGTTCTCTAGGACTACGAGACTAAGATATACCAGACAAGAGCTGAATGAAGAGGGGACAGCCGATAATGATCAGGTGTTCATGGTGCTTAGAAGAGAACAGTCAGAGGGTAACAGAGGAGCAATCAGGGAAGACTTCCAGGCGGAGGGGGAGGCCAGGCTGGGCCTTGAAGGATGGATGCATTGGACAGGGAGAGAAAGGCCGGGAGAACGGTGAAGGGAAAGGTGGGAGGTGGGCTGAAGAGCCCACCCCGACATAGTCCCCGGGGAGGCCAGGCTGGGGAGCAGTCACTGAGCTGTGCTGTCCCACCCTGGCAGATGGAGTACTTCGGCACCATCGGCATCGGCACCCCCCCTCAGCAGTTCACCGTCATCTTCGACACCGGCTCCTCCAACCTGTGGGTGCCTTCTGTCTACTGCAAGAGTCCTGCCTGCAGTGAGTGCCTGGCCCTGCCCTGCCCGGGTTCTCGGGGACCAACCGACCTGGAGCCCTGAACACCCAGGGGCTTCCACTAGGGTTGAAGCCCGGGGGGAGTCACTCAGGGATTCACTCGGCAGGCATTTCCTGAGCAGCTACTAGGCGCCAAGCCCTGGACTCGGGGGCCCAGGGAGAACGGCGTGAATCACACGCGGTCCCTGCCCTCACGGAGCCCGGTCCACCGGCAGAAAGGATTTGAAAGGGCTCGGCACCGCGGACAGCCATGAGCCTGCTCTGCTCAGTGTTAGCCTGGGCGACCTTGGGAGGACCGTTAGGTCTGCTGGGGACCTGCCCTCAGTGACAGGGTCCCTACTGGCCCAACCAGACACAAGTGGAACCTGGGCATACTTAGGCTCCGAAACCTGGGGTGAAGGTTACATTTCTCCTGCAAAGCCCCACCCAGAACCAAGGCACCCCCTGCCCCCAAGGAACACGCTCTCAGCCCGTGACTCTCGCTCAGCTTTTCGAACTTGACATCGTGACTTCTTGCCCCGGCAGCCAACCACAAGCGCTTCAACCCTCAGGAGTCCTCCACCTACCAGGCCACCAACAACCCAGTCTCCATCGCCTATGGCACCGGCAGCATGACAGGCATCCTGGGATACGACACCGTCCAGGTAAGCACCTGCCAGCCGGCCGCCTCACCCTGCCCAGCCCTGGAGCCATCTTCCGAGGACCCTGGGGACCACGGTGCACCCCCTCCCCCAGAGCCAGCTTATTCAAGCGACGGGGGGGCTCGGTGATCACAAAAGTAACCTGAGATGGGATGCAGGGGGGGGGAAAGTGGCAGAGATGTCACAGACATTTCTGGGGGGGGGGGGTAGTAGCGGGTAAGGGAGTGGATTCCCAGAGCCACAGGCCAACCTCAAGCACCCCCAAGTTGAATGGCGGGTAGGGGCCAAGAGCGGAAGGCACAAAGGCTCAGTTCTCTTTCAGCACCTCCTTCCCCTCCTCACCCCCCACTTGCAGCCCCCCTGAGTCACGAGAGCTTCACAAGCACCCCACCCTACCCCAGCCCCTGCAGGTGCAGCAGGGGTCAGGGGCTGTGACTTGTCTGGGGTCTCCTTTGCATCCAATCATCAGAAGCTAGAGTGTGCACGCGCGCGTGCGCGCGCGCGCACACACACACACACACACACACACACACGGTGGCCATCTGCTCTGCAGCAAATTCTCACTCCACAGACTGTGGCCATCTGGAGATCAGTCGCAATGGTTACTTCCACAGGAATAACAAGCCTTCCCGGGGACAGCCCTCCTCCCTTCCTTCCCGCCTGCCACCCCGGAAGCCAAGTCCTCCTCGAAATGAACCAGGGACCCTCTGGGCCCAGGGCTGGTGCCCACAGTGCCCAGCCAACCCGCGCTGACCGCAAACATCGTGGTTTCCCCCGATCCAGGTCGGAGGCGTCTCAGACACCAACCAGATCTTCGGCCTGAGTGAGACTGAGCCCGGCTCCTTCCTGTACTACGCTCCCTTCGATGGCATCCTGGGCCTGGCCTACCCCCAGATCTCCGCCTCCGGGGCCACACCCGTCTTTGACAACATGTGGAATGAGGGGCTGGTTTCGCAGGATCTCTTCTCAGTCTACCTGAGCGGGTAAGTTGGGCAGGGGTGGGGGGGGGAGGGGGTCACAGCCACCTGGCCCCACAGGGGGCTATTCAAGGCTGGAAAATAGGGCTTGTGTCTTCAACAAGGGAACTTTTAAATGATGAAAGCAAGTTTCCTCTGTTAGTTAAGCAAATCTAGGTTCCGGTTGTGGCTATGAGTTAATTCCAAGAATGAATAGAGAATACGCCAAGGGTTGGTTCGATTGAGCAGAGGTTTATGCAAGAATATCAGAGAGTGTCATCAATTTTCCTGAGACACTCGGCTTTCTTGTGACACATCCTTCTCTTTCGAAGCGATTGGTCGTGGTCGATGTTTTTCTTGAGCAGTTAACTGTCCCCCTATAACCTCCCCGCGTTGCATTGCACGGTCAGATGTTTGCAGGGAGCTGGGGTGGGGTTAGGTGAGTGGGGACCATTATATCTGGGGCCAGTTCTTTCGTGGTTAATTTCTTGGAGTCACCCACCTTCGCTTCCCTATCTAACCCGAAACTGCAGAGATTCAGAAAGAGAATGTCCCGGTCACAAGGACCCCTGCAATTTACAACAGGAGGAACCGTTCATCTGTTTTTCCTCTGGGACCCTTAATATTCAAGTCGGCTCTTAAACACAGCCTGCCTTTATGGGTGCTACCCATAAGAGAGGTCAGGGTTTCTCAATCACAGCACTATGGACATTTTAGACCGGATAACTCCTTCTGTTGGGGCTCTCCTGGGCATTGTAAGATGTTTAGTGGCTTCCCTGGCCTCTATCTACTAGCTCTCAGTGGCACCCCCTTACGGCCACTGGATCATGACAATCAAAGCATCCCAGACATGAGAAAATTAGAAACCGCCCCTGTCTGACAACCTGTGAACTACACTGTCAAATCCTTACGAGCAGACACGCATCCGCTTTTTTTCTTTCTATTTTTTTTTTTTTTAAGCTTATTTATTTAGTTTGGGAGCAAAACAGCGCGAGTGGCAGAGAGAGAGAGGGAGAGACAGACCCCCAAGCAGGCCCCGCACTGCCGGCACAGAGCCCAATGCGGGGCTCGATCTCACAGACCGTGAGGTCATGACCTGAGCCGAAAAAACCGAGAGTCTGGACGCTTAACCGACTGAGCCGCCCAGGGGCCCCTGCATTCACGGCAGTGAGGGCGAATATGCGGCAGAAACCACACGCGTTGGAACCAGAAAGACCTGGGCTCCGGTCTTGGTCTCGGTTCGGGCACTCGCTGGCTGTGTGGCCTCGGGCAAGTTGCCTCACTTCTTTGAGCCTCGGTTTCCTCGCTGTGAAGCGGAAATAACAGTAGCGACCACTCAGGGGCCTTGGTGTGAGGATCCCAGCTCCTGGGACTGGCAAGAACTCAATCGCGGGGGTGGCTCTTAGGACACACATGGCAGATGTTCAGGTCAATGAATGAATGGATGAATCCCTATCTCCCCCCCACCCCACACACAGCAATGACCAGAGTGGCAGCGTGGTGATGTTCGGTGGCATCGATTCCTCTTACTACACTGGAAATCTGAACTGGATCCCTGTTTCTGTCGAGGGTTATTGGCAGATCTCCGTGGACAGGTGAGAACACTGGATGGGGCAACATCCTGGCAGGGGCCCTGGATCTCCATTGCATATAGATTCCTAGTTAACTGAGCTTTCTAGAATCCCCCTGGAACAGCCAAACGGCCAGCCCAGGGAGATGTACCCCAGCGGGAGAAAGCAGAAGCTGGCCAAGCCAGAGAGATCCCAAGAAAGACACCTCACTGGAGGAGGCGAGCTATTGGGGACCCTCCCCACCCGCCTCAAGATGTTCTGCAAGGATGACACAGCCACTTTCCTTCCCGTCGAACAGACAGGACAATCTACCAGCATCCTTGTCCACACACCCCAGCACTGAGGAGACCCTGAACTGGCAGTCACTCCTCCCACCCTAGGGCAAGGGGGCTCATTGCAGGGCATTCATTCCCCCCGCCCCCACTGCCCCCTTTGGAGCCCGCCCCTCCCCCAAGCAGCCTCATTCCCCAGCTGTTTGTCACCCCGCTGGCCTCTTAGGGTGACCACCTACACAGGTTTGCCCAAGAATGAGCATTTCCCTGGGACGCCAGACTTGCAGTACTAAAACCGGGACTGTCCTGGGCAAACGGGCACGTAGGGTTACCTTGCACCTGCCGCAGCCATGGCTAAAAGTCCCTCACTTCCTCTACCTCCTGCCCCTGCTCCGTATCTCTGTCACTCCCCGCCTGTCATGTCCTCCTCCCGCTCTGTACCTCCCTAGCAACCGCTGGGTGTCCGCTTCCCTGAGAAGCCCTCCCTGATTGCTCGGCACCACCCCCTTTGCCCCCTGGATCATGCTTCTGTTCCCCTGCCACGTGTCCTGCTCCTCCTCCACCGTGAGCTCCCTGCAGCCTGGAACCGTGTGGCTGTCTGGTTTTGCATCCCCCATGCCTAGCACAGAGCAGGCACTCGGTCGATATTTGTTGAGTAACTGAATGCACGATGGAGAAGCTGGAATTTTATGTGTTGGCCTGTGGAGGGAAGGAGGCGACCCTCTGGGGCCACCTGGCTCCTCCTTGGGGAGATCTACCCCCTGGGGACTCAGGGGACCCTTCCTTGTATCTCATCCATGTGTAGCATCACCATGAACGGACAGTCCATCGCTTGCAATGGGGGCTGCCAGGCCATCGTGGACACAGGCACCTCTCTGCTGACCGGCCCAAGCAACGCCATTGCCAACATCCAGAGCGACATTGGAGCCAGCCAGAACTCATACGGCCAGGTGAGTCCGGCCCTGACTGCCCTGTTCTGGACCCAAGTGGCGGGTCTGTCCTCCACGCAGAAGAAACCCAAGTCCTCCTAACCCTCAACTCTTTCCAGATGGGGATCAGCTGCTCAGCCATCAACAACCTGCCCGACATCGTCTTCACCATCAACGGCAATGAGTACCCACTGCCTCCCAGTGCCTACATCCTGCAGGTAAGGGGGCTCTGGGCCAGCCGCCTAGGTGTGCCTGCAGGGAATGCGGCCACGTACCACACCGCGCCCCACACCCCGCCCCCGCCACCCCTTTTGCACAAGGGAAAGGGCGCTTCCACAAGAGGAAGCTGAAGGCTGCTCTGGACAGCCTCCAGAGAAAATAGGATACATTGTAAACAGCTGCATGCATGAAACTGTGGGTGCAGCGCCCCTCCCCCAACAGGGCAAAAGTGAGGCAAAGGCCAGTGGCAGGAAGAGAGAGTTTCTAGCCGCACACCTGAGTCCAAGCTGGGTGCCAATTACTGGCTCGCGGAGTCTGAGCAAGCGGCAGCCGCTCCCGGCCTCAGTTTCCTGGTCTAAAAACTAGAGACGCCAGCTTCCCCCATCCTCCGAGGGTGGTGAGGGTGATCAGGTCGGAGCGCGCGAAAAGGGTTGAGCAAATGGAAATCGCACCTTCCGCAGGGCGGGGGCTTGTGAAGTAACAAATCTTTACTTGGTAGATTACGAGCCACGGGGGGGGGGGGGGGGGGGGGGGGGGGGGAGGGGGGGCGACGCACCGCCTGTTAGGAAGCCAGGGGGAAAACTAGTTTTGCCCAGTGACTCGAGGCTATTCAGCAAGAAGTGCTGAGGTCCGGGGGGCGGTCCCCCAGGCATGCTGATTCATTAGTAGGGGGCGGGGCCTAAACAGTGGGGTTTTCCTAAGCCCCCCAGGTGATTCTAGCGCAGCCAAGGTTGTGGCCCGGTGCCCCAGTAAATGAAAAGGACTAACAGCCGATCCCCTTTGCCACTGGAGGGGGTCAGAATAATGAGAAAAGGCTGTGTCACCCCAGCTTCCAAAATCCTTCACGGTGGCTGAGTTTTCCCTGAACCCCTCAGCCCCGATGCTGATGTCAGGGTCTGTACAGCTGCCAGAAACACTGGATAATGTCTAGTAATCCCTGGAAACCAATAGTAGAATGAGCAGTTTATACAGGCCGACCCCCGGCCGAGAAGAGCCACGTCCCGGGACGCCAGCCAGGACGCCACTCCTTGCGCGTGCCTTGCGGCGGCCCGTGCAGCCTGCGGCTTAGTCCCCAGTGCCTTGTCACTGCCGAGCCTGTGTCCCATCTCCAGCTTCCTTCTCCTCTTCTCCAGAGCCAGCAGGGCTGTGTCAGCGGCCTCCAGGGCATGAACCTCCCCACCGCCTCCGGAGAGCTCTGGATCCTGGGTGACGTCTTCATCCGCCAGTACTTTGCCGTCTTCGACAGGGCAAACAACCAGGTCGGCCTGGCCCCCGTGGCCTAAGCCTGCGTCTTTCCCGCCACGTCCCCAGGAAGATCCAGCCTTAGTTGTCCACTCTAGATGTATATAATTCTCCTGATTGTTCTTCCTATGGGATCGTGGAGGCGGAATCTTGGCCCTGTTCCCTATCATACCAATAACGTAGAATAAAAACCCAACCTCCTGAAAAACGCTCCGTGCAGTCTCTTCTCTTCGTATTTCTCGCCGCACCATCGGGGTTAGAACGCCAGGCCAGGGGGACAAGATGACCACATCCACCTGGACCGCACCAAGCAGTGACAGTGGTTCACGCCCCACAATTGAGTCAGGAAGATGAACAGCCCTCCGCGGGTTTGGCTGGGAGCGTCGTGTAAAGACAGGCACCAGAAATGCCAGGCCTGTTGCCTCCTCGTGGAACAGGGCACTAAGGTTCTTGGTGAGGGAATCAACTTCCTTCTCCCAAAGGCAGTAAGAGATAGAAAAAGAAAGAGATCGAGGGCAGGTAGCTTTCCACTGACATTCCTAAGCAGGCCAGGCCAGGCAAGGGTCAGAGGGGTGACCAAAGCTGACACCCCCAAATCTACTGGGCTGCTCTCTGTTGGTCAGCTGCTTGATCCAGACCAACGCCTGAAAACCCCTCGAGCCTCTCACTCTGGGTACAGATCCCTGAACGGGTCCATTTTCCCATCAATGAGTTAAACTTATTTTTTATTTATTTTTTTAATGCTTATTTCTTTTTGAAAGACGGAGAGGCAGAGCGTGAGTAGGGGAGGGGCAGAGTGAGAGAGAGAGGGAGACGTAGAATCCGAAGGAGACTCCAGGCTCGAGCTGTCGGCACAGAGCCCGACTCGGGGCTCAAACTCACGGACCGTGGGATCATGACCTGAACCGAAGCCGGACGCTTAACGGACTGAGTCACCCAGGCGCCCCGCCCTGTCAGTCCTTTAAAGAGGACGGTGTTCCAGGCCCCTGCCTGAGCAGAGGGTGTGAGAAGGAAGTGAGCAGGCTCATTAGCAGATACCGCCCTAGCCATGCAAACAGGAAATCCTTAGAGCATTTCTGCCCATGGGTTTGGAAGCACAATGTCCAATGAGGAACAAAGTTACAAAAGAAGCAGGCAACACCTAGCATTCTAGGTCCTGCTTCCTGGAGGTGCCCAAGGCATGTTTCCCAAAGGCTTGGCGAAGTGCTCCCCCAAAGTGATCTCTTTCACCTTGACTCAGCTCAGTGTGATGCCGCTTCCTCCCGGGTTCCTCTCTCGCTGGGGAACCCACTGCAGACCCCAGCTTCTCAGCTGCACCGTGGGAAAAACCCCCACAGCCGGGGGGCAGCTGGATTCCAGGCTGAGGGCCGGCACTAGGCCTCCCTGCGGACAGGGAGTGACTTTGGGGTGCACAGGACAACGTGGCTTTGGAAACTCTCTTGTTGCCATCCTCCCCCAATTTGTCATTTGTCACCCATGCAAATATAAGATGTGGGGCTCTAGGATGTCCCGGTCTCCCTACTGTCACTAATACCCTCCCTACCCCATCTTCCACAGCCGAAAGATCTTTTTGAAACATAAATCTGATCACATCGCTCCCTTGCTTAAAGACTTCTTTTTTTTTTTTTTTATGTTTATTTTTGAGAGAGAGAGAGAGAGAGAGAAAGCACGCTTGCCAGCGGGGTAGGGGCAGAGAGAGAGGGACAGAGGATCCGAAGCACGTTCCACGCTGACAGCAGCGAGCCCAAAATGTGGGGCTCGAACTCACGAACCTCAAGATCACGACCTGAGCCAAATCGGACGCTCTGTCAACTGAGCCCCCCAGGTACCCCATGAAGACCTTTAATTAATGCTTTGGAATTGCACAGTTGAATAAGACAATAAGCCCTCCAAGCCTTGCATGCTCTGGTCCCTAGCTACCTTCCCTGCCTCACTTTGACCCCTCTCACCCTGAGCTCCTGCCACCCTGGCCCTTTGCCACCTCCACAGATGCCCAAACTTCTTCCCTACCTCCAGACCTCTGCACACCCCGTCCCTTTTACCTGGCTTGCTGCTCCTTTTCTCCTGACCTGCTAACACCAAGCGTCCTGCAGACCTCAGCTTAAATAGCGCTTCCCAGCGCCTGGGTGGCGCAGTCGGTTAAGCGTCCGACTTCAGCCAGGTCACGATCTCACGGTCCGTGAGTTCGAGCCCCGCGTCGGGCTCTGGGCTGATGGCTCGGAGCCTGGAGCCTGTTTCCGATTCTGTGTCTCCCTCTCTCTCTGCCCCTCCCCCGTTCATGCTCTGTCTCTCTCTGTCCCAAAAATAAATAAACGTTGAAAAAAAAAATTTAAAAAAAATAATAATAAATTGCGCTTCCCTGCGAAGCCCTCCCTGACTACCGTCGCTCGGCTCGGAGCCTGGCTCTCCCATCCGTGAGGGCATTCAGCACAACCCGCCATCGTGCATTTATGGGACAGCTTGTTTTCCATCCACCGGGGCAGGGACGGCTGAAGCCTCAGCGTCAAGAGCAGGGCCCGGCACACTGTAGGTGCTCAATAAATATGTGTTGACTGAGCAATGAATTCAAGATGACTTTTTGGAAGGAAACAACAAGGAAATGGATCTGACTTCACCGAGGGCACGCGTAAGACCCAGATGGGTCCGCTCCCACCCCCACCAGCGTTCTGTTCCAGTCGTACGTGGTCCCAAGACAAACAGGTGGACTTCTTGGGTTTCTGGGGAGGAATTTCACACTGTCTTGTCTCCTCTGCTGTGTTTCCGTTTCTGGCATTTCCGGAGCACCTCCCACGAGCCAGGCGGTGTGCTCGGCTCTGGGGATGCAGGCCCGGCTTCCTGGACCCTTCCCACTCTGCTCCCGGCCCCCGGCAGCTGCAGCCCAGCCCCTCCCTCCCAGCCCCTCTTCCGTTTCCTCACCCTGGGATTCCTGGATCCCGACAGAATCTAAAAAGGCTCCCCTTTAAACAGACCATTTGGACTGAGAAACCCTGAGCTGACGTATCTGATCTGACTCTTCCCATTTCGCCCCACGAGATAAGACGGATTCACATTCCTTTTGTACAGTCTCGGGCTTCTTCGTCTTTCCCCACTCCCCGCAGGCCTTGGGGGTCTGAGCGCAGCTCCCCCTTCACGCTTGTCCAGGGATGTATTTTCATCTCCTAGGTCTCTGCTCCACTGGTCTGTGGAACCCACAGCGTCGCCGGACACACTCTGCTGGTAAGGACGGAAACTGGTACAGCCCCCAAGGAACGCCATTTGGCAATATCTATCCAAGTTAGAAACGCGTATACCTTCTGGCCCAGTAACGTCACTTCTGGGAATTTCTCTTAAAGATACACTTGCACACGTGCAAAATGATGTAAGTACAAGGTTATTCTTTGTAGCATCTTTTGTAAGAGCAAGATTTGAAACGACCCGAATGTCCACCCGGTGGGGGGCTGGTTTTAAACAACTCGGTGTGCGGGCCGGCAAGGTTTACAATGAGCATGCTCTCCTAGGTGCTGGGAAAGATCTTGAGAAGAGATGGCTAGGTGAAAACACACATGCAAAGGTGACAACAGGCCTGTGTTATGCTGCCTTTGGATTACAAAGGAAGAAGCTAAGATTTCCTTGCACTTACATACCTACCGGACCTGAGCAAGGACACCCAGAATCAGAAACCAGAAAAGGAAGAAGAGGGGGAGCCGGGTAGAGGGGGGATGGGGGAGATGTCTCACTGAATACAGTTTTACGTGTTTGTATTTCTAATGATGTGAATGCACTGCACACTAAAATTCAGGGAAGGTACTCTTAAATCCGAGTTTATCCTAATTCGAAGCCTACTGTGGTTTGTTCTCAAGCCTGTTCATCTAAAAACCTCCAAACCCACAGGGCACCTGGGTGGCTCAGTCGGTGAAGCATCCGACTTCGGCTCAGGTCATGATCTCAGGGTTCGTGGGTTCGAGCCCCGTGTCAGGCTCTGTGCTGACAGCTCGGAGCCTGGGGCCTGCTTTGGATTCTCTCTCTCTCAAAAATAAATAAACTAAAGCAAAACAAAACCTCCAAACCCAGGTCTTTTGAACAGGGTCTCCTAATGTGGCCCTTTGGGAACCCCCCAGGTCCAGGGAAACTGACACCGCAGACCAGGCTTCCAGCATCCTCTACTGCTCCTCAGACCCCTCCTAAGCACGGAGTCCCAGGTACGGGACACTGCAGGGCGCTTGGGGAGACACCCAAGAACAACCCCCACCCCCACCCCTGCATGTTGGAGTCAGAGAATTCAGACCAGCTGCTGAGAATTCAGACCGGCTCATCCCATTCATTAAAAGCAGCTCTCACCCATCTGGGGTCCTGAAGGCAGCCATCCAGCCTGCTGGAGCCAGCCAGCCCTGGACAGGGGCCCATGCATCCTGGGGCTTATTTCGGGCAGAACACGGTCTTACCAAGTTGGATTCCACTGGGGCCTCCCAACATGTCACATCAGCACTGCTTGAAGGAGGACAGCCCTGGGCCCCCCAGGGGTCCTGGGAAGGGACGGTGCTGACCACAGTGTGAGGTAATGGCAGTCCCGGCCAGCCGGGAGGCCCTCTGCAGACAGTCCCCTACCTCTTCTCCAAGCGCCTGCTTGTGCCCGGGAGACAGTATAAAGGAGGCAAGCCCCATCCTTGGCCCTGGCCAGTCGGACATGCTGGAGAGCCAACAGCCTGGGAGCAAGAGGGGGACAAGAGAGGCATGAGGATGCCTTTGTCCACAGGAGGACAGTTCCGAGGCCTGTGCTACACGGTCTCCCAGAGGGCCTGCAGAAGGGCTAGGTACCAGATGCCCATAGCCGCGACCCACTCTGTAATGCACCGCGATTGGTTTTCTTCCCGTCTCTGTCTCACCGCCCCCTTCCCTTGCCGTGCTCCCCGGGATCACTCCCCAGGTCAGTGACTCTCTCCCAGATATTTATCTCTAAGTCTGCTCTTGGGGGAACCCAAACCAAAACAGGGTAATCACAGCGCCCTACCATATACTGTCTCTAAAACTACAATGGAAGAATCCAACCAAGTGTGATGTGAAGGGACAAGACCCAGACTGGGAGTCAGAGAAACGGGGCTCTCCTCCCAGCTCAGACCTCATACTCTAGCACAACCTTAGGACACTTCTCCGGGCTTCTGTGGTCCCAGCTGTGAACGGGGAGCGGGGGTCCAGATAAGCATTATTTATACTTGGACCACCTCCGGGAGGACGTTTACAGCTATCCTCCCGCCCTTTCCTTTTTTTTTTTTTTTTTTAAACATTCAAAATAAATACAATTTACTTGAGCTCTGTGGAGGGGGAAACTGGGATTAACACTCAAGTTGCACACTTTATTGAATAGCCATGAGAAACTTGGCACTGACTTCTAGCCATTACCGATAGCCGGGTTGTTCGAGAAGGGGCAGTGTGGAGGCAGCCAGCCTTCGACACTTTCATCCTGAAATTAGATCCTGGGGGGCGGGGGCGGGGGTGCTTCGTAAAGTGGGTGGGCCGCACCAAGTCACAAGTGCAAACCACAGAGGCCTGAGCCTGCCATTGTCACAGCTCCGAGCGGCGGGAGTGTTACGATTCCCCATTAGACAGACCCAGGAGCCAGACCTAAGGTCCTTGGGCTAGTCACAGCCGAGCAGGGCATCCCAGACCTCTCCTCACCACACGCCTATGTCTTACTGGATAAGACGGTCTCTAAATCCTTTGCATCTCTGAGTCTCGGGTTTCCACGCTCCCGGCTAGAAATTCGCGATCCCTGCCACCACACTGGGATTAGGACCTCACTGATATACACTCATGTCTAGGTGGGTACCCCAGACGGATGCTCCCCCCCGCCCCGCCCCGCCCCAGGAAGTGCGCTGGGCAGCAGGTCAGAGGGCAGCTGGGGGTGGGGGTGAGGGCTGGGCAAATGTGATGGGGGCTGCAGAAAAAACAGGTTTCAGTGGTGGCAAGCTGGTGACTGGGTCCTCTCCATCTGTCGCACACACTGGGCTGCACCCGCCCAAATCCTCCCCTTTGGGACTGAAGATTTATTCTCCCAGCTACGGGCTGCCGGGAAGGTTGTTGGCTAATAGCTCTCAGCCATCAGCCCTCCCCGGGCTGAAGGGAGCTGCCTGGCCAAGGTCGCGCCCCTTTCCTGGGTCAACACGGGGGCCACAAAGCCCTGGCCCTGGGCCCCAATTCAGGACAACTCTGAAGGGCCATCCTAGCCTCAGAGGGGGTTGGCTGAGGCCTCGGGGCTTCCCCCTCCTGGCTGCCCTCCCTGCCTCCCGCCCCTCAGGTGCCATTGCTGAGAGGGTGCCCTAGGGAAACCAACCCCTGCTCCTGTTTAATTCCAGAGGCTCCCACCCAGGGAAACCAACCTACAAAGGCTCCTCCTCCGTCCGTCTTTTCCCTTTCCAGTGTAGGAGCCCTCCCAGCATCGAAGTCAGCAGGTGCTTACCCGAGACCCCACCCCCTCGCCCCCCCCCCCCCCCGGTTCAGCTCAGGTTTTTTTTTTTTTCCCAAGCCGGGGCGTGGGGCGGGGTGGAGGTGGGGTGTTACTTTCCCATCGGTGGGCTCGGAGTGACATTTGCCCACCTTTCCAAAGGCGAGAAGTGAAGGAGCAGGGCAGCCGGCAGCGGAGGGGGGAAGACGGAGTCAGCCTTTAATCGGGAAACCTCAGGGAGGGACGACGGACGGCTGGAGGCACAATCCCAGGGGACTCCCAGGCCCTCTGACTCTTCTCCTCCAGAGCAGGGAGCTCAGCAGCCCCAGCCTTCCTTCCAAGACAGGCCGCTGTGGTGTCCGAGGAGGATACGACCGTGGAGAATGCCGTTTGCCTCCTCTCACGGCACATTCCAAATGCTTCTTGGGGACAAGGCTGCATTGGACCCCGGGGACGTTCCATCCCCCCCAGGAGCCTTGCAGCAGTGAGCCTCTGGCGTCACCAGCCTCGGTCACCCCAGAGCCTCCCTGCCAGCGCCCAGGGCCCCTGGCAGTTTTCTGTGTCCGAAGTCTCCCAGGCAGGGCCCTGAAGCCGAGGCCGGCTTACCCGGTGGATTCCTCCCCCTCTGAGGTCCCCGTGCGCCGGGGGCTGGGGCTGGCCATGACTGCCAGGGCCGCAGACAGTCTGGAGGCGGCGGGAGAGAGTCTGCGAGGCCGGAGGAGGGTGGCGGGGGTCTCTGAGGGGCTGGGGGCCGTCGCGGAACGGGCTGACGGTTCAGTCAGGACGATGGCAGGCGGAGAGGGCCGTCTGGTCGCTGTCTGGGCTCCAGATGAGGATTCAGGCTCTGGGGTTACAGGAGGAGGCCCAGGAGCCCCGGGAGCGGCTAGAGGTAGAGTGGAGGCTCTTGGGAGGATCAAAGGCCCCGGGGAGGGCTGGGAGGCCCCCGGCTCCCCTGGGAATGTGCCCCCGGACCCCGGATGGGGTGAGGGTGAGGCCTGGTCTCCTGAGGGGCTCGTGGGTAGAGTCTGCGTGGTGGTCACGTTCGTTCTGAGGAGGAGCTGGAGAACATGGGGCACTGGCCTCTCAGGCAACGCTGCTGGGGGGCCCGGGCACGAGCTACAGTTCACCGGGGCCTCAGTGTCCCCACGGGGGCTCCGAGCTGCCTTGCCAGACTCCACGGCTCTTCTTTCCAGGGAATCTAGAGAGAAGAGGAGGAATCAAGATGCACATTGGTTTTCCGGACGGCCGAGGCGGCTCTGGGATGAGTTGCCCTGGGGATGGAGGCCGCTCACACCTGGTAAGGACCAGCTGGCCCCTGCCTCCAGGGAGAGACCAAAAGGGAACCTTGAATAGAGGGGGGCAGTCCCCCAAAATCACTCTGCCAGGCATTGGCTCTGTGACGTTGCATAAGGCACATAACTCCCTTGGGCCTCGGTGTCCTCATCTGTAAAATGGGCATCATCACGACGTACAGAGTCACTCTGAGGACTGAATGAACGGTGCATGGGAAATGTCAGCCTAAACCCGGATGTTAACGACGGACGGACGTTGGGTGATAACCTTGTGTCCGTGGAGGTTCGTGGATTGTGGCAAACGGACCATCTGGTACAGGATGTTCGTGACAGGGGAGGCTGTACCATCTGCTCATTTTTCCGTGAACCTAAAACTGCTCTAAAAAAATAAAGTCTATTGAAAAAAAAAAAAACAACAAACTTTTTGGAGTCTCAGCCTGGAGCCCGGCACGTCATAAGGGCTTGACACACGGGCAGAGAACAAGCAAAGGAAGAGGCTTAGGCCGAGAGAGTGAGGAGTGAAGACGCAAAAGAAGGGAGAGTATTGGAGGGGTGCCTGGGTGGCGCAGTCGGTTAAGCGTCCGACTTCAGCTCAGGTCACCATCTCGCGGTCCGTGAGTTCGAGCCCCGCGTCAGGCTCTGCGCTGATGGCTCAGAGCTCAGAGCCTGGAGCCTGTTTCCGATTCTGTGTCTCCCTCTCTCTCTGCCCCTCCCCCGTTCATGCTCTGTCTCTCTCTGTCCCAAAAATAAATAAACGTTAAAAAAAAAAAATTAAAAAAAAGAAGGGAGAGTATTGGAGACAGGTATGATCAGGAGGAGACAGATGCTGTCAAATCCATAAAACCTGGAATGATTACATTTTACTTTTTAGAATTTAAAAAAAAAATTTTTTTAACGTTTATTTATTTTTGAGACAGAGAGAGACAGAGCATGAACAGGGGAGTGGCACAGAGAGAGGGAGACACAGAATCTGAAGCAGGCTCCAGGCTCTGAGCTGTCAGCACAGAGCCTGACGCGGGGCTCGAACTCACAGACTGAGATCATGACCTGAGCCGAAGTCGGACGCTTAACCGACTGAGCCACCCAGGTGCCCCTACTTTTTAGAATTTTTGTAATGTTTTTTTATTTATTTTTGAGGTGGGGGATAGAATGCAAGCAGGGGAGGGACAGAGAGAGCAGGAGACGCAGAATCCGAAGCAGGCTCCGGGCTCCTATCTGTCAGCACAGAGCCCCACGCTGGGCTCGAACTCACGAGCCGTGAGATCGTGACCTGAGCGAAAGTCGGACATTTAACCGACTTCATTCCAGGTGCCCCTGGAATGATTTTAAAAATCATCTGGGGGGCGCCTGGGTGGCGCAGTCGGTTGAGCGTCCGACTTTAGCCAGGTCACGATCTCGCGGTCCGTGGGTTCGGGCCCCGCGTCGGGCTCTGGGCTGATGGCTCAGAGCCTGGAGCCTGTTTCCGATTCTGTGTCTCTCTCTCTCTCTGCCGCTCCCCCGTTCGTGCTCTGTCTCTCTCTGTCCCAAAAATGAATAAACGTTGAAAAAAAAAAATTAAAAAAAAAAAAAATCATCTGAAAGACGGACACACAACTCTGAATATACCCGAAGGCACGGAACTATATGCTTTGAGTGTGCGAATTAAGTGGCGCATGAATTACCTCTCAAGAAAACTGTTATGCTTATTAAGTAGCAAAAGGAAACAATTCATATTCTATTTCAACAAAAAGTGGCTTCTCCCTAAAAGGAGCTATTGTTAGGAAGAGGCACATGGCGAATGGAGCCAAAGGTGGAGTGTCCCTGGGAGAAGCGGCCAGGCTCTGCACCTTACCTCCTTGGGCCTCTGTTTCCCCTTGTGAAGGCAAGACAGCACGGGGCAAGGAATCGGAGAGACCCCGGCTTGAGCCCAACACCAGCAGCTAGAGCTTGAGTGGTGATCTTGAGGTTTGTGGGTTCGAGCCCCCTGCGCCCCAAGCGCGGAGCCTGCTTGGGATTCTCTCCCTCTCTCTGCCCCTCCCTCAGTAGCACGTGCGCGCTCTGTCTCTCTCAAAATAAATAAACATTAAAAAAAAAAAACACATACAATAGCCACATGTAAGGTACTTTATGGGCATGTTAAATTGGAAAAATTAAATTCAAGGCACATGGTGTAGAGCTGGAGGACGTGTGGGGAGCCGGCTACCCCACGGCAAGTTGCCGCTTGGTCGAGGGGCCCCGTCTGGTGACTGGTGACGCGCTGTCATGCTGCTGGGGTCCCCGCGCCACACCCGCCCCCCCCCCCCCAGTGCCCCATGGCCCAGGATTCCACCTGCTAACCACAGGGCCCCGACACAACTCACAAAGTGTGAAAAGAACAAAGTTGTCGGACCCGAGATTTTTCACAGCAGGTCCATTATGGATAGACAGAAAAAGAAGAAGCGAGAAGCTGTCCAAACGTCAGCTTAAAAGTCAGAGGGTGAGCAAACCGGAGTATCTGGTGGCTTTTTACAACGGCCAGCTCTGGGCCACGTCGGTACTTTAAAGCCATGTGTTACAGCACTTTGTCTGGGTCCTACCTGTACCTCTGCAGAAAGAGCCACACGGGCGGACCCTCATGATGGAGTGGACAAAAAAATGAAAATCATGTTCAGCAGTCAGGACAACGCAGGAGCTAAAAGGCATCAACTCTGGGCTCAAATCCCAGCTCTCCTGCCAGTTACGTGACCTTGAGGGTGCCCCTCCACCCCTCTGCGCCTCTGTTTCCTCACCAGGAAATTGGAGATGGTAACACCTAGTATTCAGGACATACTGTGGTTACTCTCCTGCCAAGTTGATTCAGTTCCTAAATTGTGGGGTGTTTTTTTGTTGTTGTTGTTGTTGTTGTTGTTGGAAAAGGGAGAAAGAGCAGAAAAGGGGATTAAGGGAGGAGGTAATGAAGGAAAAGGGACACAGGTGTCACAGACGTGGCACAAGGGACGCTGGATGAGGATGAGCGAGCCCAGGCTTGTCCTCGCCGTGTGCTGGCGGTGTGGCCTCGAGCCAGACGCGTTCCCTCGCTGAGCCTGGGTGTCTCACACCCAGCCCTTTACAAGTTCTCCGTTTCTGGCAAGAGCAAAGTGCAGGAAGACAGTGGAGAAGCCCCAGGGCCCAGAGGCCCGCTCACCTGGACAGGAGGGACAGCAGTCCCCAGGGGGCGCGGAGGGGTCCGAGCAGGCCGGCTGGCAGGGCACCTTCTCACAGCTCACCTCTCCCAGCTGGGGAAGCACAGGGACGCACGTGAGGAAGCCCCATCCCGCCCCAGGACAGCACCCCACGCGCCTCTTACGCCCACAGAAAGCTCCTGGGACAGACGCTGAACAGCAGGGCCGCTTTAAGGAGACCACAAAGAGGGAGGATACCATCAAATCTGGAGGCATGCTGGCCGGCAATTAAAGCTGGGAAGGCAGGAGGAAGGTGGGCTTATGTTGGCTGAGAGGACTTACAGTTTTGCAAAGGGACAACAGGCCAGAGGCAGTCCCTGGCCGGGCAGCCCCTGTGTCCCCAGGCCCAGCTTACCTGGCACGTGCACTGGGTACAAGGCTCATCGTCCAAGGTGAACACCTGGCCGTTCACCACCTTCCGTCCCTCGTAGTTGCAATCTGCGGGGGCAGAGGGGACAGGGCCATGAGGGCCAAGGCCCAGCTGGGAGCCTCGGACATAGGGGTGCTGGTCCCACTCACCTCTGCAGACCGGGCAGCATTCCCCGTCGGGGTGGAAAGGGTAGGTGCAGGTGATGGGGCAGTCCACCGGGGAGCAGGCCACCGAGCCCAGCTGCGGGACACAGAAAACACACAAGGCCTTTTGCTCCGAGCAGCTGATGGGACACTCGGGAAGGACAGCCGCATAACCACAGAGCGACCATCGGAGCCACCACGGTTGGGGGACAGGTTCATTCACTCAGTCTGTCTTCTCGACAGAACGCAAGCCCCACAGAGCCAAGGGCCTGGCCTTGACCGTGCCGTTCATCTTTCAACAGGTCCCTGCCGATCAAATCCACAAAATACCCAGGAAAGGTGAGCACCAGAAACCGAGGAGACAGAAGGACCCAGAAGCCTGAAGCTCCCAGAAGCACGTGAACAAATAGGGCCACTCAGAGGCCCGAGACGTTCACCCTGAGTTTCTCTGTTTCTGTAGACCTTGTCCCTTTCCACTCGGCATGCTCACTCGACTGGCCTCGGACGTTTCCAGCGTGACAAGGAATAGGACTTTTTCCCCCATTTTCCAAACACTAAATGATGTTAACTATCTCGCATGCTTTTTCAGACCGAGAGGCAGCCTGGCTTAGGGGCAAAGGTTCACCTCCTGGAGCGCAGACTCAGAATACTAGGATTCGATTCTTGGCACTTGAGTGGACCAGCGTGAGAATCTGGAGGGAAGGACTTCGTCTCTCTGTGCCTCACTTTCCTCACCTAGCAGATGGACATGACCCTGGCACCTACCTCAGAGGATTCCCCCGAAGATTAACTGAGCTCATGCAGAGAGAGGGCCGAGAGCCAGATCGACACACAGCAAGAAGTCGATAATGGGAGTATATCACAGATTCCAGCTCAGAGTCCTGGGCTTGAGGCCTTCCCCAAGACTCCCCCTGATCACCCAGAAGCGGAGGGCTTTCGCTGGGCAGGCTTAAAAAATATTTCTCTGGCTCCGAGTAAAGATTCACCCTCGGTAGGGCTGGAGGGAGCCAACTTTCACCGTGACCCAGGATGACTTTTCTCTTGGAAGGTTCTGGATTTTGCCTCCAAGGTTCATGAGCAGGGGTCAGTGTCTGTGGAGTTTCCACAGACGGGGGTCAGGTCTGGGTGGTCCTTACCAGGCAGATGCAGCTCAGACACGGGTCCAGCACGGATGGGAAGGTCTGGTTGTTGTAGAAGATTCTGCCTGTGTAGGTGCAGCCTGCCAGAGAAAGCACGGGGTGAGCGCCAGCCAGGAAGGTGGCTGGTGACCAGGTGCCTGCCAAGGATGAAGGTCCAAGAGTTTTCTGGGGAGCAAAGGTCAGGCCAGCCCCAGGCAGGCAGCTCGGGGTTTGGAGAAGAGACAAAACACAGGTCTGGACTGGGCGTGGACTTTTTTTTTTTTTGGCACTGGATTTAGCAGAGGGGTCAGAGTGGCTCTTCTTCCAGGGAGGGAAGCGTTTCCTCCCCTGCCCCTCACCGGGCAAGATCAAGCCAGGGGGACTAGGAGACACAACCTGAGAGCCCGGCACCACAGCCATCCTCTCTGCTCCCCCGTCGACCCCCCGCCTTTCAGAACATTCCCCCACACCGCCTCCCTCCGCTTCCCCAAGCCCGCAGAGGCCAGATCTGAGGGCTGCCACCTCGATGCCATTTATCACATTCGAGTAAGTATAAAAGGAGGTGACAGGAGAACAGGAAACTCTTTTATCGTGTATATATGTTATATATATTATTTGTTACTTATAGATACATGTTATAGATACGTTATATATAGATAAAGATACTTATGTCTTGAAAAGAGATGAAAAAAACAAAACCATGAGGCTAAAAGTGATAAGGGGCCTTTTAAATTGTTTTTATTTTTGCTCTCTGTATGTTCTTCCATACTTTTGAAATAATAGAACAGGTGAAAATTAATATAAAAAAAATAAGTATCGGGGAGCCTGGCTGGCTCAGTTGCAAGAGCGTGTGACTGTTGAACTTGGGGTTATAAGTTCATGTCCCACGTTGGGTGTAGACATTATGTAAAAATAAAATTTTAAAAAATGGAAAAAAGTATCATTTTTTAAGTTTACTTATTTTGAGAGAGAGAAAGAGAGAGAGAGAACACTCATGCAAACAAGCAGAGAGAGAGAGAGACAGAGAGAGAATCCCAAGCAGGCTCCACACTGTCAGCGCAGAGCCTGATGAGGGGCTCAATCCCAGAAACTGTAAGATCATGAGTTGAAATCAAGAGTCGGACACTCAAGTGACTGAGCCACCCAGGCACCCCCAAAAAGTATCATTTTGATATTCTCTCACTGTTCTCTGTTTCACAGGTGTGAACCTTTGTCACCCCACCTAGGCTACAAACTCAGCATATCTTTCTCTCTGCTTCTAGCACCCAGACCGGGCCTGCCCTGGGCAAACTGCTTTACGAACCACCCCCCTCACTTTCCTCATCTGTAAAATGGGTTTCTCCCATGGGGCTGTTGTGAGGATGACCGGAGATAAAGCCTGTGTGGTCCTGTCTGGAGGAACCTGGGGCAGGGTGAGCCCAGATGTGGGGGAGAAGGGGTGCTGTGTAGCCCCACAAGCAGGAAATTACCTGCTGAACAGTCCGGACAGCACTGTCCAGGGATCCGAATTGGGTGAGGGCAGGAGTCCACGCAGTCTGTCCTCTTGCAGCTCACTGAGCCATCTGCCTGAAGGAAGGAAGAACTTCACCCAGACCCCACCTGACACACCGGGCCCGGCCTCCTTGCCCGACCCCACCCTCCCTCCCACCAGAGAGGGCAATGCCTCAGACTGGCCAAGGCTTGCCTGGAGGGCGCCATGATGCAGCTAGGACGTGGCAGGTACCCCCACACAGAGGACCGGCTCCTTGGGAAAGGGGGTGTGAGCCTTCCGGGAAGGCTTCCCTATCTAAGGAGAAGGAAGGTCAGAGCGGGGTTTTGGTCTCCTCGGCTTCCTGTCCTTCTCTGGCAACAGCCAAAGCTCACCACCACCCCATCCAAATTCTCTCAGCTTTTCCCTGGAACCCTGGCTCACCCCAAACCTATAGAGTACAATAAAATCCTATTTTTATAGAAAACTATTCCACCGGAAATGTCTCTTTCAGAAGACAAAAGCACCACATATGGTTTCTTTTCTTCCCTCCGAGAATCTGAACGTTGACAAAGCTTTCTTAGACTACGAGTGCCCTGGGTCAGTCACAAAGGGCAAAGGCAGCGGAGGTACCCTCCTCCCGACTGTAATCCCAAGGAAACGTTCCCAAGTTCTGCAAGGGTCTAAGGCTTTTTAACAAATGGCGCATCCAAGGTACTTGGGGGCTGTGCCTCTCGCACACCAGTGTGCACATGGGTCACCGGGGACTAAAATGCAGATTCTGAGCCCGGAGGTCTGAGCAGCCTGGAGACTGCGCGTGTCCAACAGGCTCCAGGTGATGCCGAGGACACCGCCGGTGCAGGGACCTCATTTTGAGAAATAAAGCTCTAAGCTCCGAGGCGTGAATCAAGAACTCGAAACAAAGGCCGACGTGCGTACTCAACGAGCCGAAACAATAGTGTTTCTTGGTAAGCGGCTATGTTGGCATATCGGGGTCAACCGGACTCTAAAGCTCGAGCACCCCCTCCTTATCCATTTCTGATGAACTGAGGTCACAGGTTCATGTTCCCGAAGGAAACACTGCAGCTTCGCAGGAAAGGCCTGCACTACTGAGCCGCGGGCTGTTATGCCCCTTCAGTTACCTGTGCCTGGGGAAACCTGCTCTTGGGACCCGAGTCCTCGCAAGCAGCGTGTGGCACCCCATTTAGGCAGGCTGCCAAGCTCCGCTGTTCCAAAAGAGCTACCGAGGACAGAAGAAACTGGGTCCCAGCCCCTCCTGTAAACATGGAACCTGCCAGCATGGGAGGGAGACGAGGGGCGGGCTGAGGCGGCCCGGCTTCTGGAGCAGGGGGTGCCCGGCCCGGAGGGCCCATGCAGGGCAGAAGGGCTTGCTCGGGGCGAGGCAGGGACCGCCGGGGGAAGCAGCTGAAGGCGTGCACGCTGTCATTCACCTGGCAGATGCATAACTCACAGGGGTCACCGGGAGACCAGATCTGTCCAATAGGAAACTCAACCCCGTTGTCGTCGAGAGAGCAGCCTGGCCGGGGGACAGTGAGGGAGAAAGCTCGGGTGGGCGCGAGCGCCAAGGAGGTGCTGAGCGCCCGCCGGACCTACAGCAACACCCCACCAAGGACAGCCGCCTCTGCTCGCTCACCTGCTGGGTGAGCTGTCCCGCCACCTGCTGGACCCAGGGGCTGCCCACAGCTGTCTGTGGGCTCCCTCAGTTAGTGACTCTTCCCTCCAAACGTGTGCCCGGTTCACACAGGCACCTCGCACAGACATACAGTTAACCTACAAACCCATAAACACACACATTCACACACACACGGGCACGCTCGCACAAATACTGCAAACACACACACACACACACACACACACACACACACACACTCATAGAGACATACACGCTTACACAAACACACACCCTAAGTCTTTGCACGCAAAGCTCAGCCTCCCTCCTGGAGGGCATCGCCCTGGGCTGGAGGGCATCGCCCTGGGGTGCAGGGCTGGGGGCCCTCACCTGTCATGGGTGTGGGCTCCCGGCAGGTGAAGCAGCACTGTCCAGGGCCCAGCCACCACTCCTCTCGGGGACAATCCAGTTCCGGACATGGTGTGAAGGAACATTCCACCTCCCCGTTCTGGAAGAGAACCAGGCACACGGGCCAGTGAGGGCAGCTCCCCGGCCCTGGGCCATCTGAAAGCTGAAGAGGAGGCTGCCAGGCTGCTGCTGTCATTCTCCTAAAAGTGACAAAGAATCTCCAGGGATGGGGGTGGGGGTGGCTGGGGGGAGGCCAGGAGCACGTTCTGGGACGTCCCAGCTGTTGGGCTGGGGGTCTCCGCCTGCCCAGGCCATAGCCCCAGCACCCCTTCCCTTCACTTGTGCGACAGCCTTCTGCTCTCACCCCAGTGCACCCTCACTCTGCAGCCACAGAACGTTCTCGTGCACCAATATGATCGCACGGCTCCACCAATTAAAACCGGTCATCAGCTCTGCCAAGTCCAGAGCCCTCAGCCTGGCCAGAAAAGCCCTTCCTGAGTCTGTGGGAGAGGCTGTGAGGCCCCCTCCTCCCCGCGACCCCCTCCTCTAAGGACTGCCTTTGGTTGACAGCCGCCGAGTCCTTCAGATGCCTGGATGGTTCCTTCACCCCCACTTCCCGGAGAGCAGAGGGAGTGCATACAACTAACTGATGCGAGCTCCCTGATCTCTGCGCACACCCGTCTCTGCCGTGCAACTCCCTCCAGAGCTCCCTGTGGAGTCAGCCTGAGACCCCGTCTTCACCTGGCTCCTTCTTCTGCCCTTGGCTGCCATTCCGAAGATGACTTACACAAGAATCCTGCCCCAGGCCCTGCTTCTCAGACCCCAGCTCAAGGACCCTCCCTACGCACAGCTTCCTCTCTGGCCTAGTCTCTTGCACTCTGTGCCCCAGGCAGCAGGGACACGTTCAGGCCTTAGAACGGGCTGTGCGTTCTCGCTTCTGCCGGGCACACCTGCCTCAGGCTCCTCTCCCTCACCCCTCAGGTGTCAAGTTAACATCCCTCCTCCAAGAAGCCTTCCCTTCCGGTGAGGAGCCCCGGTCACCAGCCCACAGCCCACCTAGGCTGTGGGCTCCCTGAAAGAGGGGACTGGGGCTGTCTCGTGCTTAGCTGTGTCCCCAGCATTTGGCATTGCTCTGGGTACACAGTAGGTGCTCTATAAATAGCTCTGCTGAAGGGTGAACTCCAAGGAGACTGTGGGCAGGCCTTGGTGAACGTGGGTCCTCTTAATGCCCCTGCTGCCTCAGTTTCCCTTCTGCCGTGTGGCAGCTCCTAGTCTCCTGGTCGAGGCATGCTGGGAAAGTCCTGCGCCCTGCTCCCCTCCCCCACACCCACCTACCTGGCAGACACAGGTGGTACACTCATCACCTCCCACACTGAACACAGCCCCGTCTGCGTACCACCGGCCGTGGAAATAGCATCTCACTGCAGAGGAGAAAGGGAGAGGCAGCTAAAGAGAAAGGGGAACAGTGGGGAGGGGGGGGGCCCTCGGGAAGCTAACACTCCCACCATGCCCTCCAGCATACCCCACACTCAGGGAGCCAACCGCTCCCCTCCAAACCCTTGACAAAAAAAATAAGCTGTTGGTTAAAAACTGATGGAGAGTGAGTCATGTGCAAACTAAGGTCCTTAACCAAAAAGGGAGGGAATCCCAGAATAACTAAAGAGTAAGAAAAAAAAAAAAAAAGAAGAAGAAATGAAAAGAGACTGGCCCAGACACCCAAGACAAGGTCTGGGACAAATGACATCCCCTGGAGGTAGGGAGGAGTCAGTGAGAGCCTCTCCTCTGAAGACTGCCCCCCTACAGATAAAAACAGCCTAGGGGCACCTGGGTGGTTCAGTCGGTTGAGCCTCCCCTCTGACTTTGACTCAGGTCATGATCTCGTGGTTTGTGAGTTCAAGCCCCGCGTCGGGCTCTGTGCTGACAGCTCAGAGCCTGGAGCCTGCTTTGAATTCTGTGTCTCCTTCTCTCTCTGCCCCTCCCATACTCATGCTCTGTCTCTCTCTGTCTCTCAATAATAAATAAACGTTAAAAAAAGTTTTCTTTTTAAAAACAGCCTAAAAAGTGGCCCAGGTCCCCCTGGCTTCGTCAGACCGCCTTCGGTTCAAATCCCAGCTACGCAACCCACTAGGGAGGGATTCGAGGGGACATACTTAATTTGCCTAAGCCACAATCTTTTCATCTGTAGAATGGGGTTGATAAGAACTGATAAAAGCTCCTACTTCATAGGCAGTATATTACCTATTCAGAAATGTCTTAGCTAAAAATAATACTTAAAAGTTAAGAAAATAATTTTTTAGGGGCGCCTGGGTGGCTCAGTTGGTTAGGCATCCGACTTCGGCTCAGGTCATGATTTCACGGTTCGTGGGTGTGAGCCCCACGTCTGGCTCTGTGCTGACAGGCTGGAGCCTGCTTGGGATTCTGTCTCTCTCTCTCTCTCTCTCTCTCTCTGCCCCTCCCCCACTCGCACTCAGTCTCTCTCTCTCAAATAAATAAATATTTTTTAAAATGTTAAACAAATTTAAAAGTTAAAAAAAAAAGAATTTTTTTAAAGAACACCAGCTTTGAAATCAGGCAGCCTTGATTTCCAGTTCTGTTCTGATATTAACTGGTCATTATGTCTCTGGGCAGCAATGACTTCCGTGAGCCTCAGTTTCATCATCTATGAAATGGGCCTCTGAATCGTACTCCCTCAAGGCTGTGCCACATGGATTCAATGAGATCAAGGGCTGGCAGGCAGCAGCACAGAGCCGTCGGGGAACATTTGTGATGATGATGAGGTCATCCCAGGAAAAGAGAACCACATTTTCAACAAAGGACCAACTCATTAGTGGGGAAGGGGAGACGCCCTTCCAGTCTCAAGACAGAGCCATGCCAAGGATGGGCTCACACCCCTTCCTGGCCGTGCTGAAGGCGCCTCCTAGAGCAGGGGCAGACTGGGCTGTGAGCCCAATCTAGCATCTAAAGCACTATGCACATAGTAGGCGCTCAGTTAAGCTGGCACTTTGAAATGCTTCACTTGATTGGAGTTTCTGAAGCAAAACTCAATATCCTTCCCCTGCTCTGTTCACCCTGCTCCCAAAAACATACACAAAAGCCAAGTCCCCCACCCGGAACCCCAAAGACTCACTTACCTGGGATACAAGTACAACAATCTGACTTCAGGGGGGTCTGACAGGGGCCGGGAGGACACTCAGGGGACATGCAGGACACATTTCCGGCCTGAGGAGGGGAGAGATGGTGGTGGGTGGGGGCAGAGGGGAGGAGGGGAACCAGGCCCCAAGGCCCCTCAAGCTCATTCCCTATCTCACACCACCCCTCAAGCTTCCTGTCCAAGACCAAAGCCTCCAAAAGGAAGCCATCCCAAACCTTTTGAATGCCACCATGGTGACAACAAGGACAGTGTGCAGGGACTAAGTTCCTGGCATTTGCTACAGTGTGGTGAGAACATCCTCCCACGGCACATAGAAGCTTCTGGAAAGATGCCGGGAAGAGGCAAACAGAGGTTCCTCCGTCAAAGACACCTTCCTGTACATCTGAGTTTTGAACCATGTGACTCTACTGGCCATTCAAAGAATTAAATTTAAAACTTACTTTTTTATTAAAAAATATTTTTAACATTTATTTATTTTGAGAGAGAGAGAGAGAGAGTATGTGTGTGTGTGTGTGTGTGTGTGTGTGAGAGCAGGGGAGGATGAGAGCGAGAGGGAGGGCGAGAGAGAATCCCAAGCAGGCTCTGCACTGTCAGCACAGAGCCCGACGTGGGGCTCGAACCCACGAACCGTGAGATCATGACCTGAACCAAGAGTCAGACGCTTAACGGACTGAGCCACCGGGGTGCCCGTTAAAACTTAATTTTAAATTTGAAGTTAAGGCAAAAAAATAAAAAATAAAAATCCCCCGCCTCAAAAAAATAAAAAAAATAAAAAATACCCCCCCCCCCCCCCCCCCCCGGAGCAGCAAGAGGTGAGTTGCAGTGTTTGCTCCTTCACGAACGAGTCGTGCGACTCTGGACAATGTCCATCACCTCACTTAGCCTCAGTCTCCCTATCCGTGAGATGGGGTGGAAGAGGTGCCTCCGTCGGGGATCGCTGAGGATACACACAATGACATGATCCACGAAAGCGCTTGGCCACTGCGTGTGTGTGGCACACAGGAAGAGCCCAGGAAAGCGTGGAGGTGGCTGTCTACCTGCCTCACCCCCCATCTCACACTGCAGCCTCTGCGGTCACCGCCAGGCCAGTGATGGTCAGAGGCTGGTAGTGAGGGTTGGCGATCAGAGCCCGGGCCTTGGATACAGACAGACCTCTTGCCACCTCCCGGCCTCGGTCTTTTCATCTGTGGAACAGGGACAGTAAAGCCGACCCAGACGAGCTGCCAGGAGCCTCGGGTAAGGCAACAGATGAAAGGCCCCAAGCCCCGTGCCTGGTGCACACTGAGTGCTCATAATCAAATCTGTGTGACGGCACCTGGTGTCACAGTAGGAACACAGTAGGAGCTTCATAACCATTCTTACAGAAGTGAATTTGCCTAAAGCAAAATAATACTCTTAACAAGCGGCGTCTGGTAATAAGCCTCCTCCCTCCCAGATGTGGATACCTTTATTGTGCTGGCAAATATTTTGCCTGGAGAGAAAAACAGCCTCCCTGGTGGGAAGTTTCCGAGGGAGTTTCATCCCCTCCCCTTCCTAGACAGATGGACCCTGTTTGCCTGTTGGCTCTTTCCTGCTCAGCAGAAGCCTCTCTGACTCCACAGACCCCCACGCCTTTAAATTCGACAGATTCCAACCAAAATCCACAACCTGGGAACTCTCCTTCCATTTGACAAGCTCACTTTTAACACCCGATCTTTCCCTCTTCCTCTAAAACCCCCAAAGGTTAGGAAAACACCCGTGAGGCTTCAGGGCTCTTGTGAGGCTCACCATGCAGACGCAGACCGTGCAGTTCTCATTGGCAGGTGAAAACACGTCCCCTTCGGCTCGGATGACGCCACTGTGAAAACAGCCTTTGGAAGACAAACAAGAGTGGAGGCATCAGACCTCTTCAAAGTGGTGGAAGCTTGAGATCTCATTACTTTTCCAGGCATAACGTACCTGGAACATTCTCTCACTAGCCAGGATGTCCCGGGAGTGGCAGATCCAGGCACCCAGAACTGTGCAGTCCTAGGACCCACCCCCCCGAGGGGTAAGCAAGAGACACCCACATCAGATGGCCCAGGAGGGCTCCATTCGTGTCTGTAAACCTAGAATTATATGCAGGACCTGGCATATTTTCCTCATAAGGCAGGAAAGGCAGCCAGACAGCCCTGGGTTCAAAACCTGGCCTGTCCATTCAGGAACCCGGGTGACCTTGGACATGTCACTTAGCCTCTCTGGACGCAGTTGTCTTTATCGTAAAATGGGAACACCACCGTGGGCAGGGACTTGGACGGATCCACAGCCATTCGCAATCAGGGCTCAGTATAGAGCAGGAACGTGGTAAGAGGCCACAAACATCCTGAAGACACCACTAAGTCTATGCTCATTCTAACCCTTAGGAAGATGTCTTCACTGCTGTTCCACTTGCAGTGGCCTCAGCATCTTATCACCGGAGCTTCAGAGAATGCAGCAGTTCCAGCCCCCATCCCCCCCCCCCCCAGGTCTACTGAAGGAGAAGCTGCATTGTAACAAGATCCCAGGGATTCGTGTACAGAGTGAGTTTTGCCAAGCTCTGTTTGAAGGGCTCGTTAAGATTCAGGGATGTTATCCTTGCAGCAACGGGAAGCTGATGAAAAACTGTAAGCAGATCATGGGAGGGAATTGGAAAGAGAACAGGATTGATGAAGGATCCCTCCTCTGGCTGTGGGAGGGGAGTTGGGACAGGGAAGGGGACATCGGGAGAAGGGAGATGTGGAGGAACTCACTGAATGAATGAATGAATGAATGAGGCTCAAAAAGGATCCCCAAAAGATGGAAAGTTCCCCTTGAGGGATACCACAGCATGGACCAGTGGGTCTCAAAGTGTGGGCCTTGGACCAGCAACTTCAGCATCACCTGGGAACTTGCTGGAAACGCAAATCCACAGGCCCTACCCCATGCCTAATAAATCAGAAGATCTGGGGGTGAGGCCCCCAGATTCTAATGATTCAGGTGATTCTAACGTACCCCAAAGTTAGAGAACAGCCTTTCAGCTGCAGAAGGGCTGGGGAAGAAGAGAAGCAGGATCACGAGGGGGACCCTTAGCCTCCCCCAGACCAGCTCCCACCTGTGCACGATGGGCAGCAGCTTCCATCTTCGGAGGGAATCGGGTGGGAACAAGAAGCTTCACACATCACCTTTTCACAGCTCACCTCCCCGTTCTGGAAGCAGAAGCAGGACTTCCAGCCATCACGAGGCCCCGGACACTGGACCAGGGCAGCCCCCAGGATCCCTCCCACCTACCTGGCACCGGCACTGGGAACACCCAGCCTCTGTCCAGCGGCTTCCGGACTCATACGTGGCTCCCAGGTGCCAACAGGCAGAGGACCCTGGTGCCAACCACGTGGCCTCTGGGCCCCTGGGCAAGTAAGGAGTCACCTCCTGTAGTTGCGAGGGAGGTCCCAGGGTTCCCAGGAGGGAGGCGCTAGGCACAGGAGTGGCCACCAGGGTGGCTGGCGGCCAAGTGTGTGGTGCAGGGGTGGGAGACGCCAGGCTGGTGGTCCTGACGCCAGCTGGGGGCCCCGGAGCTCCGGAAGGAGGGCTGTGTCCAGGGGAGAGGGCAGGCCGGCCCGCCTCCGGGAGCAGCAGTAGCATTTTGGGCGGGTGCTGCAGGGGCTGCAGGATGGCAGAGGGGGCCAGCACGGCTTTGGGGAAAGCTGAAACGGAAGCACGGGGGTCTCTTGAGGGAGGCAGCAGCAGTGGCAGGAGGCGAGACTGCAGCCCACCGCCAGTCACTGAATGTCCGTGGACCAGTTTTTATTCATCAGCATAAGAGTCTAATAACCCCAGTTCACCCTAGACCAAGGGGGCTACAGCGACCATCACACAAGGCTGAGGGGAAAGCACTACAGGAGCAGGCCCAAGTGACAAGTTGGGAGTGGGTCCCCTGCTGCCCCGCCCAGACGTGGCTTCCCAAGAGGGGATGCTGAGGCTCGGGATGAAGGAACAGCCTGGGGAAAGCTTGCCATGGGCTAGAAAGAGCATCTTCGGCATTTAGATGATCGGAAACGCATGTTTATAGGCACACTGCCAAAGTATGGCAGAGCGAACTGACGCCACAGCGTCCAAAGTGTCCCTGGGAGCCCAGGTTACTGCGACTCCTGTCACATGCTCCTCTCCCCGCTCCCCCCCCCCCCCCACCTTTTACCATTTGGGGGAAAACAAAAGGGTTAGGGAAACAGTAAAATGACAAGGGAGGACGAATGGGTAAAGAAGTAGAAGGAAGAAGTGAGAAAGAAAGTGAAGAGTTAGAAATAACAAAATGAATTGAAAAAGAATGGGTAGAAAAGGAAAAAGGCCCAGCGCTGGGAGGGCAGGGCCAGGGTAGGGGCGTGGCTTGGGTGGGACGGGGGGCGTGGCCTGGGGAAACAGGCCTAAGGATGGAGCTGGTTGGGACGGGACCACGGCCTGGGGGGACGGGCCTAATGTTGGGGCGGTGCCTCGGAGCTGTAGGGCGGGGCCTGGGGAAACTGGCCAAAGGTTGGGGCTGGAGGGCGTGGCCTGGTGGGAAGGGGCGGGGCCTGGGGGCTGGAGGGAGGGGGGGCTGGGTGGGACGGGGGCGGGGCCTGGTAAAACCTGGCCCAAGGTTGGGACGGAGCTGGGGCCTAGGAAGGCAGGTATGATCCGTCGCTCACCTTCACAGGACACGCGGTCAGCTCGGAGCCTGAAACCAGGTCGGCATGTGCACAGGAAGCTGCCCACGGTGTTATGGCAGGAATGGTGACAGACTCGCCTCTCCAGAGGCCTCCGACACTCGTTTACATCTGCAGGAGAGCCTCGCTGCCAACAGCCGCCTTGTTGAGGCTACTTCTTCCTCCATCCCTGAGCCCAGAAGAGACTGGGAGACTCTCCCAGCCATGTTCTGATTGGGTCCATCCCTACCTCAGAGTGTGGGAGGTGACTCAGATGTCTAGGAGTGGGGCCACAATCTACTGCTAGTCCCTTTGGAAGGTTCATACATCCAGTTGGCGTTTAATGGATGCACCGGTGACTCGTCCCCCAGCACCACGCAGCAGTGGTTACACGCTGGCTGGTGGGGACGAGCCCTGCTGGGAATGTCATCTCCAAACCTTCCACCATCCCACGGGCCAGGTTTGAGATGGTGCAGCCCCTTCTGAAAAGTCTCGAAAATCACGGCACTGCTTCAAGGTAGGCTTCAGGACAAATACCAAACTCTGCCAGAACAAGGTCTGTTTTCAGGCCCACGGGACCCCACCTTCAACCCATGAGCCAAACTTGAGCCAAACATGCCAATCCCTTTCTGGAAATACCTGCTAATGGGTTGAGAAAACAGGGGTCTCCTTCTAAACCAGAGGAACCAAGACTAACATGCTTTATTTACCAAGGGGAGCAAAGGCAGCCAAGAAAATGGGCGAGCAGAGAGGAATCCTTGGGGTGTATCTGGGAGAGGGGTGGAAGAGGAACATAACAGGATGAAAGTTGCATGTGGCCAGGAAAAGTCCAAGACAGGGTCTTCCGTGAGGAGCCACGCCAACCCCAGGAAAAGGCAGGCTCTGAGCAGACGCTCAAGTGCTTACGGGCTCCAGGCAGCCAGGAGGTCCAGACTGCTGGCCCGTCCCCGTCCCTGGGCTCGCCCTGTCCAGGTGACCGGTGGCTGGCAGCCTAACCATGAAGACAACAGGGTTCCCCCCACCTTACCTACACAGGAGTGCCGGTTGCCATGGAGATGGAAACCCGGTCTACAGGAACACCTGTAGCTGCCGATGCTGTTTCTACACCTCTGCTGACAGGGGGTCCCGAGGCATTCGTCAGTGTCTGGAAGGGACCAGGGCAAGCCTGAAGGTCATTTCCCCCCCACGGAGTATCGGAATGGTGTGCTCCCCCGTCTTCCTCTCCTGTTTCCATCCTCAGGGCCGTGAAGGACCATCTTAAACCCTCTCTTTCTCACCACCCACATTCAGCCTATCAGTGACATTCTCCCTGGACCAGCCCTCTTCTCTCCATCCTCACAGCCCTACCATAGCCTGGGCTGCCTTTGCGTCTAGTCTGGAGAAGAGTAATGGCCTCACGCAGCTCCCCTGTGCCCCTCCTAAGCCATCTGCTACCTGGCCTCCAGGCTGTTCTGTGCAAAGGGCACCTCTGATCAGGCCACTCTCTGCTCCCACAGGCACACTGTGGTACCAATGCTGCACCATAGCTCTCGACCCCTTGGGCGGCCTTTCCTACCTCCTTCCCTGCCCCTCACCTTTGTTCTGCCATCGTCTAAATGCACCATGTTCTTGGGGGCCTCCCTCTTGGCCCATGTTCTTTTGTCTGCCCGGCATGCCTGTGCATCTTGACTGGGGGCAAACTCCTACTCATACCTCAAAACTCAGCTTCTATAGCATCTCCTCTGTCAAAGCTTCCCCAGACCATCGTTTGAAATCATGAAAAGCTGGAAATAATCCACATGTTCATCAATAAAAGAAGAGTTGGTAAACTAGGGGGTGTTTGCACTGCAGAGCAGCAGGAAGCAGTTAAAAAGAACAAGGCAGTGGGGCGCCTGGGTGGCTCAGTCGGTTGAGCGTCTGACTTCAGCTCAGGTCATGATCTCACAGTTCGTGGGTTCGAGCCCCGCGTCGGGCTCTGTGCTGACAGCTCAGAGCCTGGAGCCTGCTTCAGATTCTACGTCTCCCTCTCTCTCTGCTCCTCCCCCGCTCATGTTCTGTCTCTCTCTCCTTCAAAAATAAATAAAAACATTAAAAAAAAAAAAAAAAGGAACAAGGCAGGTTTGTTTGCCCGGATGTGGAGACACCTTCGCGACAGGTTGCTGAGAGGAGAAAAAGCAGGGAGAGGAACAACTGGGTTCAAATCCCAGCCCGAACATGATCTTGGGCAAGTTACTTAATTTCTTCAATTTCTCAGTGGTCCTATCAGGAAAACGGAAGTAAACAGTATCAACCTCACAGGATCAGTTTGAAATGGGAATGAAATGCCAAAAGGCACGCAAAGTGTGAGCACGGTGCCAGAATCCAGTTCTGCAACTGTCTGCTGCTCGTCTCTTGTCCTTAATTAGGTTTAGATGAGGTCTTGAGGCGGCTGGGGGGTGGGGGGAACCCTCGTGATGGGATCGTGCCCTTCGAGCTTGCTATCTCTACTTGTAAGAACCAGCAAGAAGTGACTGGCTACAAGCCAGGAAGGGCCTTCACCCGAAAGTGAATGGGCTGGCACCTTGACCTCGGACTTCCCGGCCTCCAGCCCCGTGAGACCAAATTTCTGTGGTTAAAGCGGCCCACGCGGTGGGATTTTGTTACAGCAGCCGGAGAGGGCTAAGACACCAGGGTTACTCCCCAGGCAGAGTAGAGAGAAGGAGGGGCAGAGGAGGTCTGGAACTAGCAACTTTTAAAACTTATTTTCCCATTGATGACCATTTCAAACAATAGAAAATAATAGCGCAGGTTCATGGGGCAGCTTTCCCCTCATCTGCCTCGTTTAAGAGAGAATGCTTCCTTCTATAAGTCATCTTAAAGGAAAGGGTGACTATGTTCAAAGATCTCCCTCATCCTACCCACTCAGGAGCAAAGACTCCTTCCTCTCCCCGGGGCTCCCCCAGCACTGACTCCTCACCCCAACCTCGTTCTGCCTCTCCCCAGCAGACTGGGGGCAGGTGGAGCTAATGAATGCAGGGGGTGAATGACTGCAGCAGGCACGGCGTCCCACGTCCCATGTCCCACGAGGCCCTCCCTCACCTTGGTGGCCTCCTCCGCCCAGCCCCTGGCTCTCCCCTAGGCCTCTCCAGCCCCCTCCCTCCACCCTGCCGTGATGGGTCAGAGCAAGGGCCCTAGAGTTCGACATGCCAGGATTCAAGCTGACTCCAGTGTTTACTGACAGAACGGCCTTGGGTAAGCCTCAGTTTTCCCATCAGCAAAATGGGGGTGATACAATATCTCCCTCAGGAGACCATGGGGAAGGTAAGACGCAGTAATGCACGGACGAAGTGCACATGTTGGGCTGGGGAGGGCCACGCCTTCAACTCAGAGCCCAGCAGCGGTGGTCACCTGTCCCTGGGCCACTCACCTTGGCAGCTGTGGCGGTCGGCAGACAGCTGCATGCCAGGCCCACACTCACACACAAATCCGCCTTCTGTGTTCACGCACTGGCCCTCGCAGGAGGAGCTTAAGCATTCGTCAATGTCTGGGAAGAGAGAAAACATCTTTGCATGGACCACTCTGAACGTGGCTGCGTGCAGGGAAAAACTCTACCCCACAGGGACCCTGTCCGTGCAAGAAGCCTGCCTTCAGCCGGGTGGAACCCCCACCCGAGACAGAGAGACCAGGCCCCAGGAAGGTCATCGGCCATGAGGGAACCTCCGGGAAGCAGAGGCCGAGAGGCCAGGATCCTGCTCTGTGACCCATGCCGACCAGATGACAGAGAGCATGGCTGAGACAGAACGATTTTCAATGGCCCCACCGCAGGGCGACCCTAGCAGGGCAGAGGAGACTGAATGGGGAGGCTGACTAAAGTCCACTAAGTGTTTATTGAGCACCACCTGTACGCAGCCGATCTGGAGGGGGGGCCATCGAGGACACAAATGTGACCAAGACATGGCGCAGACTCTCCGGCTGGTTACGGACTGATACCATTTAAGAGCCATGACACAGGCCTGTGAGGCCAGCGCACGGCCGGGTGATATGTGCCCCCCCAGGTGACGCCCGGCCCCAGTGGCCGTTGGAGGAGCACTGGGCAGAGGACCAGGAGGCAGCAGGAGGAGGGGCCAGGCACAGAGACAGGGGCAGCGGGAGACAGGGCTGGAGCATGCGGAGTGCCGATGAGGTTCTGAGGCTTCTGCCCAGGGTGGGGTGACTGGATCCAAGTATCCTCTGGGCGGGGCGGGGGGGGGGGGCGGAGTTCACGCCTGCAGGGTGAGAGGCACCAGGGGACAGAACTCCCCACCCCCGCTTCATGGCATCCCTTCCTCCTCCAAGAATTGTGGTCCATGGTGGCTCTCAAGGACCCACAGCATTTGCAACCGCCCACTGCAGTCTGCATCCGAGTCTCTCACCCCCTGGCCCGGTGCCTGCAGGGCACCTGCATTTTCTCTGCTTGCTCTCCCCACAGCGGGCCCCTCGGGACCACAACCGCCGCCTCTAGGAAGCCCACCTTGACTAACCCCATCCCACCGGGATCCCTCGTGGTGGTGGCCAGTGCTGCCCTGCTCGGTGCTAGCTCTGACACTCTTCTCTGGCTTTTCCTTGACCCAGTCCCCTGGGCAACAAGAAGTGTAGGCAGGAAGTACTCCCCATGAAAAACATGCAAGGGAGGATGAATTGCTTCAGCCTGCCTGAACAGGATGTTGCAATGGGCCCCGAGCACCAAAACTCCTTAGTGAGGCCCTTGGCCCAGTGGTTCTCCTTCTGGGAATACTGAGAGAGGCCGATGAGAAGCCTCCTTCCTGCAGCATTACTGACAGCGAAACACTGCAGGCGACCTAAATGAGGGACAGCAGTGACAGCAGCCACAGGCGTGGCCGGTAAAAATTCTGTTGTAAGGACTGTTCCCCACTCACCATATAAAGTGAACAAAATAAGGAGCAAAAACTATGGATAAGGCATGACTGATGCCAATTTATAAAACACACAGATATGCATCATGCGCGCGCGCACACACACACACACACACACGTCCAGGGAAAAGGGAAGAAAACACAAGTTCATTTTAGGAACAAATATCCAGGGACATCGGGGACATGTTTGTTTTCATCTCCTACCCTCCTTTTACTTTCCAAATGTTCCAAAATAAGTTGTTTTTCACTTTTATATTTGGGGAAGAGACCTTAGTTTTACAAAGTCCAAATTCGAAAAAAGGCTTTCTTTCAACTCTCTGGAAAGATATGCAAGAAACTGGTCCCAGAGGCTGCCTCTGAGGAAGGTAACAGACTTGGTCTGTAAGAACTTTTTTAAAATCATAGGGGCGCGTGGGGGGCTCAGTCGGGTAAGCTTAGGACTTTGGCTCAGGTCAGGATCTGGTGGTTCATGAGTTCGAGCCCCGCCTCAGGCTCTGTGCTGGCAGCTCGGAGCCTGGAGCCTGCTTCGGATTCTGTGTCTCCCTCTCTCTCTCTCTCTGCCCTTCCCCCACTTGCTCTGTTTCTGTCTCCTAAAAATGAATAAACATTAACAAAAATTTTTTTTCATTAAAAAAAAAAAGAACTTTTTGAAATCACAAACAAATCACACTTTTACACAGTAATTATTGAGGTTTGCTTCCCTCAGTGACTCAAACATCACGTTCCCAAGGGAGCCTTCCGTGGTCAACCCTGACTCCAGTCCTGGTTGTCTGTCCCCCTGTGGGTCCGCCTCCAGGCACTTCACCACTTAGGGTCCCGTCGCACGGGGCTGCGGTTACCCTTACTTGTCTCCCCTCCCCCGATTCCGAAGCGGGGGCCAACCCACGACTCGTCACCGCAGCCCCTCGCTCAAGTTCCTGGCCCCGAGCTGCCCAAATATCTGTCAGATGGATATTTGGGCAACCGGAGGGCCGGCACCTCCCTGCCCACTCTCAAACCAGAGCTCTCCCCAGCTCAGCCTTGCCCTGCATCTCTCTGCAGACTGTTCTGGAAGGACGGCAGAGACAGAATCCCCTCCCGCCCAGTCCCTGCCAGCTCCCAGGTCTCTCACCCGTACACCTGATGCCGACAGCCGTCTCTGTCATGGTGAAGCCCACGGGGCACACCCGGGCCACTTCCTGACAGCCGCCATGGTTACAGGTAAGGTCACAGCCATACTCTCCACAGGGTCCGTGGGCTTCTGAAACAGGCAGCACACGGGTGAGCACACGCCATGCCCCACTCCCGGCCGTCCCCACCTCAATTCTGCCGGGAAGGGGCTGGGGAGGCAGAAAGGCCCGATCGTAAAGCCAGCACTGCCACTTACTAGCCATGAAACCCTGGGCGAGCCACTAACTTCCGTGCCTCAGTTTCCTCATCTATAAAACGGGGATGAGAACGCCCACCTAGGTGGTTGTCGGAAGATGATACTCTAAGACCAAACCCCGTGCCTGGCACATAGTCTCAGCCATGCCCCACCCCCCCCCCCACGCCACCCCGTTACCTGGGCAGGTGGCCCCTTGCTCTCCGTCCTGGCAGGAGCAGACGTTGGGAGCAATGCAGATACCCCTCCCGCAGCCAAAGGAGCAGAGGGCTGAGAGGAGAAATGCAGGTGAGGTAGTGGGGGCTGGGGCCCCCAATCTGCCCTATTTAGGCCAGCCCAGGGAGTGAGCGCCCTGCTGTGGAGGATGTTTGGGGCACAGGGACAGGCACTTACGAAGGGTGCAGTGCCCACTGCCCATGGATGGTGCCCAGCCAGGGCAGCAGCCACTCCCGAAGCCTGAGAGGCAGACGTGGGGGCCCAGCCGGCGTCTGGAAGAGAGGAGAGAACGCTTTTCCACATTTCCGCACCGGGCAAGGGACTGGTCTACCAGGCCGTGAAAGTCTCCCGGCCAGTCAACAAATAGTTCTCGAAACCTGCCAGAGGGGCAGTGGGAAGTCCCCAAAGAAAAACGACCCAGACAGTCTCTCCCGGAGGCAGGACAAAGAAAAAGGGGTGAGAGAACAGACATCAGCCTCCTACAGATACCTGCCACGTGAACAGAGGCAGAGTGGCCGGGAGAGAGGGGCCTCAGCACTGACGGGGAAAGATGGCAATGGCTGAAGAGCCCCAGGCATGGCTGCCGCAGGATCTTTGCACCTGAAGCTCTCTCCGTCAGGAAGGTTCTTCCTCAGAAACGCACCCAACTCTCTCCTGCCTTTACCCAGGTCTCTCGGCTCATGTACCTTCTCAGAGAGATCCTTCTTGCCCACTCTTATCTTGCTTTATTCTTCTTCATAACACGTACTTTCTGGGGCATTCGGTTACTTATCAATTTGTTGATTCGCTCATTGTCTATCTCCCCTCTCATTCTCTGAGGACCAGGGCTTCATCTTTTTTGTTCACCTCAGTGTCAAAAGCGATGCCCGCCCGGCACATAGTATGTGCTCAATAAATGGCAGTTGAGGGAAAGGTTGAGAAAGGAAGCCAGCAGAAGAGACAAAGGAGGAGGCCAGCCCCAGAGAAGCCAGAGAGAGGTCATTCCCCAGGTGACATCAATGTGGTGAGGGGGGGGGGGGGGTGCCAGCAAGCTGCCCAAAACAGCAAAGGGGAGCGTGTGCCTGACCCTGGGCGGGGTATAGCAGTACAGCCAGGAACAAGTCACTTTCCCCACCTTCAAGGGGCACTGGGCAGACAAACAACCAGGCGGAAACGAAATAGTGTGACAAGTGCCACAATGGGACAGGCTTTGGAGTCCCAAGGAGGGTCAGGGGAGGCTTCGTGGAAGGACAGAATCTAGGCTGAGGCAGGAAAAAGAAGAGTAGGGGCAGGCTGTGAGAGTGGAGGGGGGTGGGGGTGCTCCAGGCAGAGGGAACAGCAGGTGCACAGTCCGGGAGGGGGATGGAGGTGGTGAGGGGAACTGGTCCTGTGGTGGAGAGGCGCTGAGATGAAGCCCAGCCTGCTTAGAACTGGGAATCCCGGCACCGCAGGAGAGGGACAAGAAAGCCCTGCCCTACGGAGGCTGCTGGGAATATGCTGCCACTCAGGCAGTCTACGCAGCACCCAGAACACGCGCCACGTGCCACGTGCCGCAGCAGGCACTGGCCACGTGGGAAAGGCAGACTCACTCCACGCCTGAGAGTATCTGTCAAAAGCGACAAGTGCTCCGGAAAGGGGAACTTTCGGCACACGGCAGTCCAGAAACATCTGCAGCAGACGGTCCCTGGAGCCTCAAAGACTCTCCCCTCTCTGAAGTTATCACAGAAGAAGCAAAGAAGCGCGGGGCTGGGGGGCTGGGGGGGCTGGGGGGCTGGGGGTGGGAGGTGCTGGCAGTGATGTCCCACCCCCTACCCCTTGCTAGAGCGATTTTGTCGGCAGCCTGGGAAAGAGGAGCCAGCGGCTCCGGCTCCTCAGACGGGGCTCTGAAAGGGGCTGGGGTGCCACCAGAGCGGCGGACGGAAGGATGCTCGCGAGGCTGGTGGAGCCGCGCCCTCAGGTGGGCGGCGGCCGAGCGCCCCAAGGAGCCTCCTAGGGCTGGCGGTGACGGGGAGACAGGTGGCTGGAAGGCTGTGAAACGCCGCGGGGGCCCGGCCCATCTGGGCAGGAACTGGCGGTGGCTGCGGAGCACACGTGCGAGCTGCGAGCCTGGCGGGGCCGCCCCCCTGCGCGCCCCCCGAGGCGGTGGCCGCGGGCCAGGCCGCCCGCTGACACCGTGTTCCCTCGCTCGGAGCATCACGCACACGCGGCGGCCCGGCCTCCGCCGGGAGGGGACTCGAGGGGAGGGTGGCATCAACCGGGGAAGAGCAAAGGGGCAAACACCCCACCCCCGCCCGCGCGCGCGCACAGGCGGAAACCGAAACGTGACCCAGGGAGAGCCCGGCGGTTCCAAGGTCCAGGGGCGTGCGTGCAGCCTGGACGCAGAGGAAGCCCCCAGCCCCAGCGCGGCCGGCGCGGCAGGGAGGCCCGTTCGCCAGCGACGACCAGCCGCTCCGGAGACCAGGTGGCACGTCCCGGGCTGCCCTCGCCAGGGGTCCGCGCGCCAGGGCAGACTCAGAGGGGCTCACTCAGCGCCTGGATCTCCATCCCCCCCAGGTTCTTGTCAGGACAGCCCCTCCAGGGGCGCAGAACGGGTTCCCGCCCGGAGCACAGGCTGCTGTCTCTTTGTCCGGACCCCCCCCCCCCTCCCCGGGCTGCGCCCGCGCACGGACAGCGCCCGGGAGGGAAGCCCCGAGGCGCGGATGCCGGCGGCTCCGGGGCGCCCTTTTGCCCCACGCCGGGAGCGCCCCTGCGGCGGGGCAGGGGAGGGGCTCGAGGCGCTTACCTCTCGGCCGCGAAATGCCCGGGCGGCTTCCTCCCGGTGTAGCCGCGGGCCGGGGCCCCCGGCAGCAGGAGCGCGACGCAGGCGGTCCGGAGGAGCAGTCCGGCCCACATGACCGGCGGCGGCGGCGGGTCCCCCCGGCTCGGCTGGGCTCCGGCGCCGCGCGCGGGGGAGGGGGCTGCCGGCCCTCGCCCCTCCTCCTGGCGCCGCGGGGAGCGAACCAGCGAGCCCCGAGCTGGCACGCAGAGCCGAGCAGGGGGGCTGGGGACTCCGAGAGGAGGGGCCGGGGGCCGCGAGGGGACGCGGCGGACGGCTGTGGCGGGAGTGGGGGGGGGTGGGGGTGGGGGGGTCTCTGGCACCTCGGAGCGAAACGCACAAAAGGCAGCGCCGCCGGCCGGCCGGTGGCCTCTAGGGGAGGCGCGGAGCCCGGGGCGGGGGCAAAGATCAGGGACCCCTGGGGGCGGGGTTTCGGCCTCGGCCCACACCCCCTGCCCGGGTTTGGGAGTCAGCTTCCTGAGAAGGGCTGTGGGCGTCAGACTGAGGCCCTGGGAGGAAAGAGACTCCCGGAGCAAGGCTGGCGCGGGAGGCTGTGCGCCGGGGCATTGCCGGTCTCCGTGGAGCGGGAGTTGCCTGTGTTGTCACGAGAAGGTGGGACGCTGGGTCACTGCGCTTCTGGGCAGTTCTAGGCCGGCTCCCAGCCTGCCAGCAGATCAGCACGCGAACCCTGAGTGCGCGGGGTCAGTGGATCCACCTGCGCCCCGGCCAGGGGGCACTAGCGGGTCTTGAACCCACAGGCTGCTCTTTGCCCATTTCTGCAGCTGCCCCAGGCCAACAATCGGAGACTGGTAGGCAGCGGGGTGGATGAAAATCGGGATCATCCAGCTGGGAGGAAGCTGGAAGGACGACCAGATTGTGTGCCCTCTGCCCTGTCCAGGAATCTTCCCTAGCGGCCCAGTTCCAATGAGTCAAGCTTTTGCTCAAACACTTCCAGGGATAAGGAACTCCCTGTCAAAAGGCAGCCCAATTCAGTTTTGATGAACTACATTGGTTAGGAAGTGTAAAGAATCCCAGCTCCTTTGGTTCTGCCTCTACAGCTGCCCTCCTACAGGCTACCTTAGGCTGTCACTGAGACCCATAATAACACCCGTGACCACAGACAAACATGGTGTGCCAACAACGGTCTGGACTCGTCTCCTTCCAGACACCATCCTTTTGTCAACACAACCCAATAGGACTTGGCTTTCCCAGCATCCACATGAACCTAAGTTTCCAGTAGAGGTGTTCTTGGCTGTCATGTTTTTATGTTGTTACTGTTGTTCGTTCATTGAACGCAAGTTACTAAGCCAATCTCCCTCCCTGAACCTGTGAGGTCAACTTTTCGAAGATGTTCAAAAGATAGGCCTGTTGTCTCACCTTGTCACGCTTGATCCATCTTCCAATCTAAGCAACAAATTCTCAGCGAGTAGGTCACCAAAATTCTGTATCGTAAGATGAGTGTGACTTTCCTATTTATACCCATTCTGAGTCCCAAGGAACCTCAGGATCCTATGACATCTTTCCTTTTTGCCTCAGAACATCCACAGGTGCACTTTCTCCCTGTGCCTCACACTGCATTCCTGTTACTTTTAAAAAAGTGTTCTGGTGTCCACAGAGTCGAGAACCCAGCCCTGAATTATTCAAGAGTAAGAATAAACCAAAACCCTTCCTTCACTTGAGCCCCCCCAAATCTAGTACACCGCTGCCCTTAATCATTCCTACTTGGCCACCACTCACACAGGTGCTCCTTTTTCCTGGTCTCAGGAGCTACCCACAAGTTCTCAACACATTTACACAAGACAAACATTCCCTTGCACACACCTGTCCCACCTCGTGCCATCCTCTCCCACGCTTCAGCACGACTCAGCTGCCTTCTTCCTACACTCGGCTACTCTCTGTCCCCTCCGCCACCGGCTCACCCCTGGAACTACAGCAGGGTTTGCTCCATATTGGTCAGTGAGCAGCTGGACAGTTGACCTGCAGCTTTGTGCTTGAAGCAAATCCTCATTTTCCCCTCAAGAGGAGCCCAGGATGTTTAAGACATGGTAAATTCCAAAATTTACTCATTCCTCGGTGAGTTCCAAAAGAAACCACTTTCTCAACAGCCCCGGGCATTTCTTTCCTTTCCCCCAGTTCCTTTTGGACCTTAGGGCATTCACCTTGCTCCTCTTATCATCAGTTCGCTTCTTTCCTTTGGTGTTTTGCTACTTTCTTTTGTCTTTTGGTTAGATCTCGAGGCTTCTCAGAGTTTGGACTCTGAGAGCCTCGAATTTAATATTGTTCGTCTCCAAGGACTAGTTTAGGCATACCCCTTCGTCACAGCTCCTCCGTGTTTCCTCCCCACTTCTGTGGCCTGTGGCTTCTCCGTAACAAAAGGGACCCTCCACTGAGGGCGGAGGATCCAAGTTGTTGTTGGCTGCAGAAAGGCGGCCTCTGGCTTGTGACCCTTCCAAATGGTCATGTGATGAGTCAGTGTTTCTATTATTCTCCCAAAGGTCCCTTCGTGCAGAGGCCTGGGGTGAGTAGCTCATCAGCGCCTACATGGAAAGGAGCCACTCCAGCTGGCTGTAGCAAAGCTCCAAGGGCAACCTTTCACCCCTCGAGAGGTGATTAATCGTTTTTAAGAGGGGTTGTGGGAGTGTGGCGGGAGAACGTCAGTTTCCAAAGGATTGCTGGAATTCAATCCAGAGTGAATATACCCAAGATTATAGCAAACAAAACAAAACTGCAAGGATTCCACAGCTCCCAAAGTCAAGACTGAAGCCACTGATATGGAAGAACCTCCTTACTCAAGGTAGCAGGTCTCCGCGGCTGCAGTGACGTCAGACCACGAAAAAGGACCGGAATAATCCTCCCACCACAGTCTCTTTCTCACCTCCGCACCTTAGAGTCAATCCTCCATCTAGGATTAAATTTTTAAAATAATCACAATCTGGAGACCGTTGCTTGCCTGCCTCATTAAAGCTGGTCTCTGGCATGGGGGCAGGCCTTTTCAATTCAAACCATGACTTGAAGAATTCAAATCACAGTGTTGAGTTTCAAGTTCAAACTGTGGTTTTTTTTGAGAGATGCTGATTATTTTTTTCCCTTAAGACCCTTACTCCCCACCCTCAGAAATCCCAGAAGAGGAAGGGGAATAGAACAGTAAAGAAACACATGGAATGCCTCCTAGCTAGGAGACTTACTCCCAAAGACCCCCAAAGCGGAGATGCTTCCTTGCCCTTTCTCTTTTAAGCTAGAATCTCCCGAAACCACAGTTTGAACTTGAAACCACAATTTTCCTGACACTGTATCAAAGGCTGGTCTTAAAGGAGCCTGCCAATATGCCCAGGATCAACCCTCCTCTCCACTGTTGGGACAGAGCAGCCTTTATTCCCACTGGATCACTGGTGGAAATGTGGGCCCAGACACTGTGACCCACTGAGCCAAAAGAAGACAGGCTCTGTTTGCTGGACAGAAGGGTGAACCCCAAACGTGTCCTACTCCTGTATTCTCAAACCCAAGGCGCCAAAGGTTTACCTGATTAAACCAGAGGAAATAACATCAGACTCCAAAGGGCATGTGGCAACAGGAAGCTGGGAGGTGCATGAGGAGCTCCTCGCCCTGGCCAAGGAGCAGCGCCTGGGGGCTGCTTGGCCGGACGCTGTACACGTGTCTAAAATGACACCAGGAAAGGGAGCCCAAGCAACCCCCAGGCCCAGCAGGTTACTAACAGAGGTGACTGGGAATCAAATGGTGACTACAGGGTCAAGAGCAATCAAAGGCCACTGAATTTTGAAGACCTGACTCCCGTTATCCTTGGGATCCCACCAAAAACGATCACGTGGCAAAGAAGACGCAGCTATCATTTCCCTCCTTGGGAACCGCTGTTGCAGCAGCAAAGGCAAGTGACTACAGCAGCTGCCGTAAAGGAGGGAAAGGACTTTACACTGAACCGCTGCAGTGTGACCGGGTTGATGCTGGGGAGCTGGGCAGCAGTAAGGAAAGCGGAAGCAAATGGATCTTTTTTCTTAGATTCTACTTTATTTGGTAAAACTCGGAAACTAACAACCAATTCACTGCCCCCGACCTTCTTCCCTCTGAAGAAGGCAGTTCCCCAGAGACAAAAAAGGCTGTGGCTTGGGTAACACCCACCATCTCCAGGTTTCAGACTCAGAGCAGCTCATGGCCTGGTGGTCAGGCCTCCAGACCCAAAGCTCTCAGGCAATAGAGAAAGCAAAAGGAAGCTCTCACTTCAGAGACAATGACCCGTCCCACCCCCTTCCCCCTACCCACAGCCTCCCCACACCCCAACCTAAATAAAAAGATAGCAGAGGACAATGCATGAGTGTGATACACACACACACACATACACACACACACACACACACACACACACACGCACACAGAGCTTCTTTTCAGCCCAAGAGCTGCAAAATCCCTCCCTGGAAGGACAACCGGCAACACCAATCAAGGCTTGGTGGTCCAAAGCGATGGCTGGAATCATCTGAGACTGGTAAACATCCAGGGAGAAAATACTTCACCTTCACCCCGTTCCCAGGTCTCCAGTGAACTGGTTTTAGTTCAAAGAAATCCCCATTTCCACACAGGTAGACTGTGGCCTCTGGGACAGCTGGCTTAGGGGAAGGTTTCCCCTGGCCGAGAAGACAGTGGTGGGGGAGGGGAGCAGGGCAGGAGAGCAAAGACTTCAGGGAGGGTCTGGGAAAGGGGACCCCAGCCCTTGGCTAATGGATCCGCGTCAGCTCCTCCACAACCTTGATCAGGTCGTCGGCGGTGGCCTCTCGCTTCATTCCGCTGCCATCATCGTACTGCAACGAGGAAAGGGGAGGACTGTGAGGGCCACTGGGGTGCTCTCTCACCCCAGGGAGGGGCGAAAGGACAGTCACAGCGAGAAGCACCTGTCGGCAGTATTGCCGTGGCAGGGAAGGAGGTCTCATCAGAAACCCACACCTTTCCTTAAAGGTACAAGTCAGCAAGGTCTCCTGACAGCAAAGCTGGTTCGAAGGCCACCACCTGGCATACATTTCTCTCCCTTCCAGAACGTCCCCCAGAGGCACCATCTCCAGTGAACAATACCCCAAAACTCTGCACTGTGGCAAAGTCTCTTCCCTATAGGATCCTGACCCTGCCTCCCATCTGTGGGTTGCCAGAGATCTGCACATGCCCGAATATGCCCTCACTCCTGAAGGTCACACAGGTGAAGTTCCTAGTACAGTGCCGTGACCCTCAGCCACATCCCCTTGCCCTCAGACTCCACCTTCCCACATGGGTAGGAAACTACTTAGAAAAGGCCGCTGGTACTTGGGGGTGGAGGTAGGAGATACCGGCACTCACTCTGGTGTCTCCAGCACGCCTGGCCCCGCCATGGACTTGGGTCACAGTCCAAACACCGCACAGCTCACCTGTAGGTTTGCCACGACCTCCTGCATCTTGGGCCTGCTGATGTCTAGGAAACTCTCAATCAAGTCTCCATCAATGAAGCCTGTGGCCGGTTCTGTCTTTCGCTCAGTATGAAAGGATCTCCAGGTGGACAGGTGAGTTAAGGAACATGCAATTATCTGCAAACAGCCTTACTCTCAGTCATCCCCGCCTCTGCCCAACACCACAATCTAAAGCGATCACCAGAATGAGAACAAGAAATGTTTGCTCTTTAGATGGTTTTGGAACTGAAAGGCCTTAGGTAAAATTATCACCTGATCCAAATATTCTCTAGTAGAGTGATCTTCAAAATGTTTTTAAAACATATCAGGGGCACCTGGGTGGCTCAGTCAGTTAAGCATCCAACTCTTGATTTCAGCTTAGGTCATGTTCTCACAGTTCATGAGATCGAGCCCCGTGTTGGGCTCTGTGCTGACAGTGCGGACCCTGCTTGGGATTCTGTCTCTCATTCTGTCTGTCTGTCTCTCTCTCAAAATAAATGAACATTAAAAAAATACTTTAAGAAAACTACAGATCAGACCCTCTCCTTAGCACAGAGCCTGGCCACATATGGATGTTTTCCACAAGCACTCCAGGTAGTCCGACGTGCACACCCGGGAAGAACCACGCTTCTAAGTGTAACCTTGATCTACACACATGAATAAACTGAGGCTTAGTGGGAGAAGAAGCGTGCCAAAAGCCCTGCTGGGTAGCAAAAGCTGACACACCAGCCCATCGCCTCTATCGCAGGCAAGAGCTGGGCCGTCCTGCCTTGGAATGGGCCCAGAGCCCTCCAGCCCTCCTGCCTGGGGAGGACTCTTTCCATCTCCAGGAATAAGCAAATGTCCAGCAGTACTTGGATCCTGGGTGTCACAGGGGCCTGATGCCTGGGCTTCTGGAGCTTTCGGCTGCTTCACTTTTCCCCTCTTCTCCCACCAGCCTCTCTCACAAGAGTTCTCAGACCCTGCTGTCCCCAACAAGATCTCTGAAAGCACATTCCTACGTGGTCATCTAAATTTCCTGTTTGACATGTAAGGTCAGAAAGACCAGAGGCATATTTCAAGGACACAAATAATACATTTCTAAAATGAACCAGGTAAGCTGGGTGAGAAGTACATGGGGAGTCACTATACTATTCTGCTACCGTGTGTTTGAATTTTTCCAGAAATATATTAAGCACGTGCGCGCGCACACACACACACACACACACACACACACACACACACACACACTGGGGTGCCTGGGTGGCTCAGTCTGCTAAGCATCTGACTTGATTTGGGCTCAGGTCATACTCTCAACAAATATCTGAGATCAAGCCCCGCATCAGGCTCCATGCTGACAGTGGGGAGCCTGCTCAGCTCTCTCTCTGCCCCCTCCCCATGCTTGCTCGCTCAAAACAAACAGACATTCAAAACAAAACATAACAAAACAAAACAAAACCCACAAAAGTCCATTCCCCATGGGAAGCTAGTCAAGACAGTTCCTAAACAGCAGCAGTTTCCAGAAGCAGCCTAGGGTAATGCAGCTGCCTACCTGTGCTGGGACACGCCCCTGGAAAGGATATAAAGAGTGCTCGATCTTGCCCACACTTTTGATGACTTTATTGAGTCGATTCTGCATGTCCAACAGCAGGTTGTACCAGCTCTCGGACAGCGAGGTCACCAGCCCTGGAGAAGCAAAGGGAGCTGTGAGCCGCAGAGCCCGCGGCACGCTTCCTCCTCCGAGGGCAGCCCGGGGAAGCCACGCGAGGAGAGCCGAGCTCGCGGCGGCCTCTGCTAGCGGACGCCTTGGCAGCGGCCCACCGCCGTCCGCGTCCCTCCGAACGGGGGTCTGTGCTGCAGCGCGCCCTGCAGGCGCCTGCCTTACCAATCATGCCGTTGACTGTGCCGAAGAGCACCGAGCCCTGTGTGGGCGTGGAAGTCTCGCCCAGGTTCTGCATGACCAGAGAGCCGTGGCAGAAGACGTTGACGAACTCGCCCAGGTGGAAGAGACCGACCTCCTGGAGGTGCTGGCGCTCCTCGTCGGTAGTGGCAGCGCTGAAAGGCAGTGTGAGAAACTCGCTCCCTGCACCTCCCGTCCCCGCCACGGACCACACGCACGGGACACCATGTGCTCCGCGTCCCTGGTGAGCCCACGCACGCCCCAGCGGAGGAGGCGGCCTGGAGACACCGACTGCTGTGGCTCTGACTCCCTCGTGGAAGAACTCTACCTCAGTGAGGAGGCACGCTGACACCGAGTAAAGGACCCGACGTCCTCATCCACCACTCGGGGGCCCTGCCCCCCGCCCCGCCGTCCCCAAAGCTGGTCACTCACCTATCCTTCTGACACACAAACAAGTTAAAAGCATTTTCAGCCCCCAGGAAATTGTCGTCATCCAAGATTTCGACAGCACTCATCCAGTTAGGATTGAAGTCTCGAGCAATCTTCAAATAGGTAAGGTACAACAAGAAAATATAATCAGCAGTGTGTAACAGAAGCGAGTTCTCCGACTGGTCTTTTGGCCAGAGGCCAAGAGCCCGCCCCGCGGAAGAGACAGCCCTGTGTTTAACGACTGCCGCTCTACAGAGACGCGACCCCCCATCTCCGGCCAGTGCATCCCAGCTGGTTGCAGCTGAATGGGGAGATTCAAGTGCCAGGGGAGGGTCCTCCGAAAACACCTAACCAAAGCAGAAAGGATGCTCCGGGAAAAACCTGCCCCCGCTGGGCTTGATTACCCCTCCCCACCGCAGAAACACTCTCGGAGGCCACGTCGTGAGAAGTCTGCCCCCGACCCCAACTACCTCTTCAAAGTTCCCCTCCATGGGCTTGTAGGCAAGCAGCAGCACTGAGCGCATCAGGTCGCCCACCAGGATGAAGTCGCCCTTGGTCTTCAGGTAGAGGGCCATGATGTTGTTGTAGTGATTGCACTCGGTGCGAAGCTCCTTCTCTGTTGTCCACTCATAAAGCCGCACCTGGGGAGGACATCCTGTTTCTCTCACCCCGAGGGGCCCCAAACCTCTCAGAACGGCCCCCGTCCCCCTCTCCAAGCCTCATGTGCAGCACCATTTACCGGAGTGCAGTATGGGAGGTGAGCCGGCTTGCTGTGGCACTTGCGTGAGTATTTTATTCTGGTATTACACACTTACGAGATACGAAAATACAGTGAGCACATCAGACTGGTAATAAAAAGCTTTCCTTTACATAAAAAAAATGAGTCCAGTGTCAAGAAAGATACCAAGTAAACAGTAACGCAAGCAATACTAAAGACACAACAAAAGATGGTCTTCTCGTGACTGACAGTTGAGAACTGACCTACAGAAATATTTCTGGAGAAAGAAGATCCATCTTGACCAGAAAGGAACAAGATCACCTCCCAATGAACCGTCTTTTCTGAACCCTTCTCAGAACATATGTTCTTAGAACATTCTGACGTGAACCCAATGAGCAGAGAAAATGGAATAGAAAGTCCAACAGAAACATGGTCAAATAACTCAAGGACTCTTTCAAATAACTGAAGGCTCAGGTCTTTATCCCAGGGTCGTGGGATCAAGCCCTGCATTGGCCTCTACACTGAGTGTGGAGCCTGCTTAAGATGCTCCCTCCCTCTCTCCGCCCTCTTCCACTTGCACGAGTGTGTGCGCTCAAGAAAGAAAGAGAGAAAGAAGAGAGAGGAAGGAAGGAAGGGCCCAAAGAACTAGATCTGTGGCCACCCCTCCACCCAGAGTTTTCCCCCCTTCTTTCTTCTCCACTGCTATGTTTCTTCAGTTACAACCACACCTCCAAACTAATGAAGATGCCTTACGTCCAGCAGACAAACAGACACATATTCGGCACAACCCAGTCAGAGGACTCCACTCCCTGGAGAAGCCTGCCCTGGCAGACCCCCAGGATCCAGGTGGTCCCGCCCAAGGCTTCGGCACATACAGCAACTGCTGGACAGAATATATTAAGCCATGATTTCTCAGGGTATGTGTAAAGAAACCGGACTCCAAAGAGGTGCCTGCCCTCCAAGAGTCACGCGTGACAATTACAATGGCTACCACACCTCCATCGGCAGGGTCATGGGTACCCAGAGCCCCCCATCTTTGGGTAAGCCCACTCCAAGAGTGGAGTAAAAATGGGGCCAAACACTCAACATGCTCCCGGCAACACCCCCTACCCCCTTCACTCTCTATTCACAGTCTGTCTGCTCTGGAGACCGTCAAAACCAAGGTCAGACACCACCAAAAATCCAGGAGGTCCACTCTTTAACCCAGCAAGTTCTGTCTGCTATCTAATATGGCAGCCACTAGCCACAGGTAGCTACAAAACACCTCAAATGTGGCTAGCCCAAACTGAGATGTGCTTTAAGAGTAAAAACACAAAGCAGGTTTTGAAGTCTCTGTATGAATAACTCACAAAATATCTCCCTAATAATTTTTGCATTGACTACCTGTTGAAACGATAGTTTGTACCTATTGGGTTAAATAAAATACATTCCTCAAGTCAATTTCATCTACCCTTCACTTTTACTCAGGTGACAACAAGAAAGTCTAAAATTACACCTGCAACTCCTATGGGAGCTCCATTAGACAGAAATGGTCTAGCCAACTCCTCCCTAACCTCACACCCCCCCCCCCCCCCCGCCACGTCCCACGCATGGGCTCTGCACCCACTTGCTGGAGCACAGTCCCTGGGTAGCCTCCTCTCTGGCCAATCCCCTTTCTCTCAGACGTGGCTCTTTTCACAAGGACTCCAAGCCCTCTCAACTTCTCCCTGCCCCTGTCCCCTGTACTGCCGAGGCTGGAGGAAAGACAGGCTTCCGAGCACTCCCAGCTGGCCCTTTCTCACCTCCATCCTGCCTCCTCCCTGACGTGCCATCCAGAAGCCCACCCCCTCAGACTCTGCCAGCCCCAGAGCAGCCATGCACACCCCCACCCCACCACACTCCCTCACACAGCCTTCCTGGGATCCTTGGTGACTTTCACATTCAAAGAAAAGGCCCAATACCGACTCCTTTCCTCTCCTCACCCCCCTCTCCTCACGTATCTTGTCCATCCAACAGTCACCCTCAGAACCTGCCACTACACGGTTCCAGAATCTTGTGTCCTTGGTTTCACCACCTCTCAGACCACTCACAGACAGCGAGCTCCTTCTACTTCCCAGTAACCGGATACTCTCCTGGTCCGCGGCCCTCCAGGTCCTGAGACTACGAGCCATACCTCCTGAACCCTCTACCCCCTCCGTTTCCACCCTTTCTCTCAGTTCCTTCGGAGGGTAGACACAACCAAGTGGACCGGTGCTTCCGACATCCGGGGCCCACACGGGTACTGCGTCCCACCTCCCACCGGTCTACTCAAAAACACAGTTCCGGCACCTCGTGTCTAATGGACCGTTCTCGTCCACACAGAAGCGTGGACCCTTGTTTCCAAGCTTGAAAAGCTAACAACTCTCTTGTCCTGCCACCCCTGCAGTCACCCCATTACTCTTTTCTCCCTTCAACACCAACTCCCTGAAAGCGGTTCTAACACCAGCAGCCCTCTCCTCCCAGTCCTGGTTGAACGCTCCTCTCCCAGCTTTCCACCCCACTGCCCACCCAGAATTGCTCTGGCCGAGGGCAGCAGTACCTTCCACGGTGGCAAAACCAGAGGCCAACTCGTAACCCTTACGTTACCTGACTTCTGACAGCACCTGTAATTTATCAATTCGCCCCCACCCGAAACTCTTTGTGTGGCTTCCAGAACAGTTTTCTCTCTTGGTTCCTCTCCTACTTCATTCCTCATCCCTTCTGCGTTTGGCTCATTCTTCCCCATCACCCCAACTTATGGGCTGGAGGATCCCAGGGCTCGGCCTTCTGGTCCCTCCTCTACCCACTCTCAGCATGTGGATGATCTTGGGTGACCTCATCCACACTGCTGGCTTATTTATTTATTTTAGTGTTCATTTATTTTTAAGACCTAGAGAGACAGAGCATGAGCGGGGGAGGAGCAGAGAAAGCGAGACACAGAATCCAAAGCAGGCTCCAGGCTCTGAGCTGTCAGCACAGAGCCCGACACGGGGCTCGAACCCACAAACCGCAAGATCATGACCTGAGCGAAGTTGGACCTTAACCGACTGAGCCACCCACGCACCCAACATACTGCTGGCTTTAAGTGCCGTGTCATAACCGCTGCCCTGCCATCTCTAGCCCATCCGGCAACCATCGTGACATCTTCACTAACGTGACTACTGAGACCCAGGAGGTCCAAAACCAGGAAACCTCTGGTTTCCTCACTGGGACATAGAAAAATACCTTTGGTCTCTGCCCCCGGTTCCTGACCTAGTGTGCTCCTAAAACCCTTTTAACTTCCTAAATGAGAGCAGCATTTTGCACTGAGCTCCTAAATCCCCCCGAATTTCCCGGGTGACAAGAGTCCTTGGTTCTAATGAGGTGCCTCTTGGTGGTTCCTGGATAGTTCAGGATGTGGGCCGGTGCCCATGATTAGAAGCCTGGACCTGTTGGCCCCCTCCCCCATCCTCTGGGGAAGGGAGAGACTGGAGATTCAGTTAATGACCGATCATGCCTGTGTGCCGGAGCCCTCTCTACCTTCTCCAGCGCCCCTGCTCCCAGAAACCAGCCGCTGCTGTCTGCATCAGCACTACAGCCTGACAGATCTCACCTCTGCTGCCCTTGGGCTCCTCCGGCCTTTCCTAAGATGTGAAGTGATCTTTCCAAGACAGAAGTCCAACCATATCCAAGCATTTGCTCAAACCCTCTAGAAGTCTCCGTCATCCTCATGGTAAAACCCCAAAGTCCTTAAACAGCCTATCAGGCCCCTGGCTGCCCCTCTGACCCCCCTGCCTGCCCCAGCTCGCTCCCACGCAGACAGCAGGACCGCTCCTACCTCCTACTCCTCGCACTTGGCTTCTCCGAGACACAGGCATGGCTTCTCCGTCCCTCAGGAACCTGCCCGGATGTCACTTTCTCAGCAAGAACCGCCCCCCACCCCCAACCATGTGATGAAATAGCAGTCCCCACCCCATGCTGCTTCTGGCACTTCCTCAGTCCCTGCCCCGCTTGCTTTTATCTCTCATCGTCTCAAGAACAGATATGTGCACTAGCTGCTCGTAGGTCCCAGAACCAGCTCTTTGTCCACTGCTACATCTCACACCTACAGTGGACTGTTTCACGGAACCAGTGCTTCCGGGACGTACCGAGGATAATAACACGGCTTGGCTCACCTTGTTCCGTACAGGTGGAACAGTCCCCCGCCATGGCCCACTCGCAAGCACAGGGACTGCAGCCCACACCCTGTTCTCAATACCCACAGCGCTCAGGATCTGATAGGCACGGGGGGCTCCCGTAACCAAGGCCAAGAGCTGGGCCAACCCGAGCTCCCCAGATGCCCAGCTGCGCCCTCCATCCCCCCCACCCTGTCATCCTTAGCATCTGACACATAGGCAGCCTCGGGGAACATGAGACATGCTCTGCAGACGATGGGGTGCAACCCAGGGCGTGACACCAAGCGGCCTCACCGTGCTATTGATGCTGGCTAACAGCTTCCCGTTGAATTCCACCATGGAGTACACGGCCCCTTTCACTTCCTTCTCAGCCACAGTCTGTAGTTTTCCTGAGGGGAGAGAAAAGAGACTCTGAGTCTCCTTTAGGAGCCCACACTTTAACTCATCAAAAGAATCCTGATTCCCCCTCTGGCTCGAATTCCTGCTCCCAAACCAGCATCTGAATGCAGGAAGTAGAGGCAGTGTCTCCTGGGGTTAACCACCACCACAGCTATGAGCCCCAACAGAATGTGCAGCGACTCCACGCTGTGTCCAAGATCTGCCGCCCCCAAAATTGCAGCTCCCACTCCCAAGATGGAGACCACATTCCATCTCAGCCATCTGAGCTGAGATTTTGGGGTTGATAGTGAGTCCTGAGAACCCTCTTGGGTAGGGGAGATGAGAAGAGACGGATGTGCACACGAAGCACTAAAGCTGCAACAGGACCCACACGGCTGAGCAACCAAGTGCAAAGCAAACCTAGGATTCCTCTCCTTCTGGCCGCTCGATTCTCTTACCCGTACTTCACCTCCCCCGCCCCCGCCCCCGCCCGTCTTCCCTTCAAAGAGTAGAAAAGGAAGAAACGTAAGCTAGATTTTACTTGTGGGTCTGCCGCCCCCCTCTGTGAAAACTGATTCAGATCAGCAGCAGCTTGAGTGGCAGAACACAAAGTCTCGTGGCACAGCAATCGATCCAGGCTCTTCCGCTGCTTCACCAAGGCCCTGAACCCAAACGGTCTCACTTTCCCGGGATGTCAGATCTCTCCAAGGCTGGGGACAGTGCCCACTTACCGTCGGAATACTGAAAGACCACGATCCGACCCTGCTTGGGCTCTGCCTCTTCGGGATACACCATGGCCGTGCCCACGATGAAGTACGTGTTGGGGTCTTTGCCCAGCTTGCAGGAGACCAGGCTGAGGGCATACTCGTTCTGCAGAAACTGGTGGGCATGAAGCACTGGAAGGAGACCGGGAGGCGTGACTGGCTGCTGAGCCCCACACACAGGTACCCCTGTGCTCCAGGGAGGCCCCCAGCCGGGCTCCAAGCACGGTGCGGGTGGTGCCGGGATGCCGCCTCCAGCTGTTCCTGTCCCCTCGGCCTGTCTCCGTCCCTCACCAGCCTGTGCTGACGGGAGGCGGCCCGGCACCCTGGACTCCCGGCCAACCCAGAGGTCCCACCCCTCCTTTCTTCTCCTCCTCCTCGGATGGTCTGCCACGAGGTTTACCCAACTTCGGAACCTATGAGAGCCCAGAATCGGCTAGCTGAGGGAGGAGGACGTGGGCAGCAAATGACAGAAAGAGCTCATCTGCACCTTCGAAGGTGTGCTGGTCGATGATGAGGAGGTTGTGCACCTCCACCTCTTCTCCAAAGGAGGTCTCGTGAGGCGCTGTGCTGCTGGAGAACAGCTTGCTGGAGCTGACGCTGCTGGACAGGGCCTGAGAACACAGAACGCACGTGCCCTCTCAAAAGGAGAACGGGGGGGGGGGGTGGCCGGCCAGGACCAGGGGACAGAAGTGGATCTGAATGAGGAAATCTCAAGGTTGGCAGCTCGAGGGGAGCCAGAAGAACAGAGAGCTTCGGAGAGGACACGGGGACCGAGGATAAGGAGCCAAATCCCGTATAAAATTGCCACAGCAGTCCAACACAGAAGAGCCTGAGGGTCGCTAACGGCCATTAAGACAGTGATGGCAAGTCACTCGAACAAAGCGAATGAAGAACTAAGGCAACCTAGCGAGGCGAGAGACTCCAGCTCTGTCGATGGGAAGCGCAGGAAGCAGGTGAGATAAAGACAGGTATAAAGACCTTATGCTCTGGGTTAAGGAGAGATGGTTCCAGCACAGACGTCTGGGAGCAAGAAAAGCAGAGAACACGCGGAACAAAAGTGTCAGCTAACACCGCCACTGAGTCTATCACGTGGGGCCGCAGACTGGCACCCGTATTTCACAGATGAGAAATCTGAACTTTAGGCTTGCCCAAGGTCACACAGCTAGCAGTAAACCCTGAAGACAGTTCTGCCAGACTCCAGACCCCACCTCTTACCTGTTATGCTAACGCTGCCCCCCGTTACTCATACCTACGAAGCCCTCAAACTGATGAACCAAGAGAATTACTCATCCTGCAAGGCTACGGACTAGCAAAATCACGGACTTCCACACTTATCCCAAATTCTTCTCGACCCTCTGAGGAGGGTGCCAAATCCAGCTCGCTGCCTGTTTTTATAACACGGTGTTACTGGAACCCAGCTATCCTACCTGTGTCGACGGCTGCTTCCGTAACGGCCGACTGGAGGAGTCGTTCCCACAGGGCCGACAAAGCCGCACCCATTATGTGACCCTTTACTGAAGAGTTTGCCAGCCCTGCTGTGATGCCATCTTTCTGTGTCCATGCCCTCACCTGGGTGCTGGCACTGGGCCTCAGAGCCGTTGTGCCCCCACTCGTGTCCTGGACTTCAATCCGGCTAGAAAGGACCCCGAAGCACTGGGACACTTCCTGATAGCAGATCTTCCTGGAGAACAGGTGTGGACAGTGCCTCTCAGAACAGGTCTGAAGCGCCCACACCAACGCCCAGATGGCTGAGCTCCGCGGCCCTCCTCCCCTGGCCCTCACCTGGGGGACTCGTAGAGGGGGACCGTGCGAATGTGCAGCTTCTGGATCTCGTCGATGGTGCCAATGGTGAGGGTGCTATTGTTGGCCAGTGCCAGGCTGGAAAGAAGGGTCTGGGTTTAGATTGAGTAGACCCAAGGAAGGAAAGGATTCTACGAGGCAACTCCATAAGGGGAAGAAAAACAAGGCAGAATTACACTAGCTTACTCGTTAGTGATTCTCAACTTTGACTCTATGCTAAAAATCATGAGGGGGTGGAGAAGGGGGCGATCTTGAAACATTCAGATCCCTGGTCTCACTGCCACCCCCCATCTCACTAATAAGTCTGGTTGGGCCTAGGCTGAGATTTTTTTTTTTTTTTTTTTTAATGTTTATTTACTTTTGAGAGACAGAGTGCAAGCAAGGGAGGGGCAGAGAGAGAGGAAGACAGAGGATCTAAAGTGGGATCAGTGCTGACAGCAGAGAGCCTGATGAAACTCACAAAACTGTGAGATCAGGACCTGAGCCACTCAACTGACTGACCCACCCAGGGTTGAGATTTTTAACTGCTTTCCATTTAATGCTAAAAATGTAGCATCAGAATCTACAACTAGGATCCTCAAAATCTCATTTGCATCAGAATGAGTGAGAGTGCTGGGCCCTACCTCCAGGGTTTCTGATTCAGCGGAGTTTAGTGGAGCTGGGGGGGGGGGGGGGGGGGGGGGGGGGGGGCATGGGGAGGATCATACTATGAGAAACCCAGCTCTAGAAGAATACACAATCATTTCTAAATCAGGGGTTCAGAAACCAACTAACCATCTGAATCACTAGGGAGGTTTCCTGAAAATATAGATTCTAGGGCTGAACCCCAGATCTACTGAATCAGAATCTGAAAAGAGGTCAAAAGAAATCTGTACTTTTTATAAAGCATCCCAGGGATTTCTAATGGGCAGCCAGAGCTGAGAACCTCTGTTCTACATTTCTCATCTTAGCTATTTACACAGATTCAACTTTGGGAAAAGGCTAGAGGACAAGGGTTTGAGGAAAACATCATGACGCCCTCCATCAACGGCATCTGTTGAAGAAAGAAAAAGAGGCTCACCTGTCAGGATAGCCATCAGAGTTGAGGGGACACATGTAGTTGACTTCCTTGAGGTTGACATTGGAGAAGACCAATTTGTGGTTGCTGCTGTAGATGACAGTGGGGCGGTCAGAGCAAGCAAAGACGTTGGTGGTAGAGAGAGAACGGAAAGTCCTCAATACCGTGGGCTGGGTGCCCAGAGTCACCTTCTTCCGATCGCTCAACAGGCCTACAGAAAGAACGGCATCAGGAGAGAGAAGGACAGGACACGGGACAAACAGCTGGGCCATAGAGGTTCAAGCGCAGTGGGCCAAGGCTAAGGCCACTAACTGCTCACTCCTGATTTCTCAAAGACTCCCCGTCCAAAGTGTTCTGCTCACCCGTCTCAATGTTGAGCCCGAAGTAGAAAAGTGCCCCGTCTCCCAAGGCACAAAGGAGGTAGTGGCTGCTCTCAAAAGTGGTCATCAGGATGGAACGAGGAATGATCTCTGTGGGAGAGGGGCACGTCAAGATCTTGCTCCACATTCTGACTTGGATCCCAACCCCTAAAGGGTCCTCAGGAGACACCTACCTCCACCCAGCATCTCTTTGTGCAGTAGCTCAAAAGAGGGCAGCTTCAAGATACGTGCAGAGATGTCTGTCCACAGGCCAATGGCACAAAGAGGGGACAGCCCGTTGCTGTCCCCCAGTGGGGTGATGTCCAAGCAGGCCACTTCGTGTTCCATCTCCGTGTGGCTGAACAAAGAGGAAGATGGCAGAGGAAGGACTCCGAGGATGAACGAAGACCCGGAGAACAGGAGGGGAAAGGCAGAGCAGACCGACCAGCACACACCTGATCTGCCGGAGCTCCTGAGGGTGGATCTGCAGGTAGTAGAGGGCCCTTCCCACGGCCACCACCACCTGGCTGCTGTTGCAGGAGGCCACGCTGATGTTCTTGCCCTGAGGCTCCTTCCACTCACTGACCAGAGCTTTGGGCTCTTGAGAGACCAACCTCACAGATGCTGACGTGATCTAGGAAAAAAAAGAGCAGTGTCTCCAAGCACCTGCTGGGATCCATCCACAAGGGGGAAGGTGGTAAAGGCTGCCCTAGTGGAGCCCTAAAAGTAAACTAGGGAAGTCCTCTCTGCCATGTATTTTTCTTCCCCAAACACCTAAAACGATTAGTTCCGATAGATGCCATCTGTCGCTGAGCCCTGAAGAAGGCTGGCTTAAAACCACTTCCAGCTGACATACCGGAAAAAAAAGGTAACCTGATTCATTCTGATGAAGTCTTGGGAAAACTATCAACAGAGGAAGACCCTGTGACTACCGGCCTAGCAGTTTTTCTCAAACCAAAAATCAGTCTTCTACGATAGCCAAGTTCTTTACTATACACGAACCATTAAAATGCTTTAAAGTTTGGAGGCTCCGGGCTGGCTCGGTCGGTGGAAGAGTGCGACTCTTGATCTCAGGGTCATGAGTTCAAGCCCCATATTGGGTGTGGAGATTACTTAAAACTAAGATCTTAAGGGGAGGGGTGCCCGGGTGGCTCAGTCGGTTGAGCGTTTGACTTCGACTCAGGTCATTAACTACTGGTTCGTGAGTTCATGCCCCGCATCAGGCTCTGTGTGGACAAGCTCAGAGCCTGGAGTTTGCTTCGGATTCTGTGTCTCCCTTTCTCTGTTCCTCCCCCAATTGCACTCTCTCTCTCTCTCAAAAATAAACATTAAAAAAAAAAAATAAAAAAAAAAAGTCTTAAGGAGAGCCTGGATGGCTCAGTTGGTTAAGCATCTGACTCCTGGTTTCGGCTCTGGTCACGATCTCACAGTTCGTGAGATTGAGCCCCACGTTGGGATCTGTGCTGACAGAACAGAGCCTGCTTAGGATTCTCTCTGTCCACCCCTCCTCCATCCTCTCAAAATAAATAAACGTTAAAAAAATAAACCCTTTACAAAAGGCTACAAAATTCTGTTGAAATAAGTTTAATGAATCTGTTTTATCACTGAAATAAAATAAAAAGCAAGTTGATGACAGTGTAATGTCATTGATTCATCTCACCTATCAAAACTGAGTTCCTATTTAAAGAGTAAAGCCCTTTAATAACAGACACACGAGCTGGTGCCAGTCTTCAGGCCACTAGTTAGAAAACACTGACAAAGCAATGAATCAGTATCTGGGCATCTCCCACACTTGGTCCAGAAACCAACAGAACCTTCTCTCTGGCTTTTACCAAATCCACCACTGCTGGCTGACTAACAGGGAGACCCAAGTGGATAAAAAGATGGAGACAAGTTCATTAATCCTCAGGCACACAAATGCCATGCCCGACACTGGCAAACACTGACAGTTAAGGAAAGTGCAAAAGGTGGAGAGGGATGTGCAAAAAGTGAAGAGAGCCAGGGGTCACTCCAAACTGAAAACAACGAAGGCATGGGAAGGCGCTCAGAAATCAGGCTCCCGGGGCTAGCAAGCGCAAAAAGGACACCTGACCCCCGTGTCACATATATATTTAAAACAAAATCAGAATACAGTAAGTTCTGGGGCGCCTGGGTGGCGCAGTCGGTTAAGCGTCCGACTTCAGCCAGGTCACGATCTCGCGGTCCGGGAGTTCGAGCCCCGCATCGGGCTCTGTGCTGACAGCTCAGAGCCTGGAGCCTGTTTCCGATTCTGTGTCTCCCTCTCTCTCTGCCCCTCCCCCGTTCATGCTCTGTCTCTCTCTCTGTCTCAAAAATAAATAAACGTTGAAAAAAAAAATAAAAAAAAAAAAAAAGAATACAGTAAGTTCTGGTTCTAACAACGTGGAGAGTGTTGCTGACAATCATATATGGACGGGAGCATTAGGACTAAATAGGTGTGTATTACTATTAGAACAAGGGAAAAAATACGTCTCATAAAATAAGCATAATTAGCGGTTTGCCCAAATACGGCACCCCAAACCATAAAAATGTTACGATCCCAGTCTATAAAAGAGAATGTGAATAAATACAATATACATACATTTCAGAAAAAAACAAAGTTAAAAGGAACAACTCCAAAATTAACCCACCACTGGGTGGTAGGTCATCAAGTAATTTAATTTTCTTTCCCTAGGATTCCTGTTACATTTAGAGTCATGACAATGGACTGTCTTAAAATCCTGTGGTGCTCTAGACTGCACTGTAGGTCAAAGTCAAGTAAACAGCGCCTGCCCCTTTCTCACTTACCTGGATAAGTTGCTGATGAGCCACGTTGCCACAGAAGAAAGTCTGCTGATCATCCACGAAACCCATCAGTTCGGTTTCCTCCACCTCCTCTCCGTTCAACATGAGAACTCTGCGGCAGAAGGGAAGGCCCAGGTCAGCCGGCCTGGCTTCCCCACCTTGCACCCTTCACAGGAGCACCCGGAGCTGGCATCAGACTCACCCTTACCTTGTCTGGCCCACAAAAGAGAGCACCAGAGTGTCGTCAGTCTCCCGGCTAGGATCAGACCGCAGCGGCCACAGACCTGGAACAAAGATCAAGGAGTAAGACTCAGAGCACAGCCCAACACTCGGCTCCCCACATCTAAGGAAGGGCAGCCTGGCCCCAAGGGGCGGGAACTTTGTGGAGTCCACTCTGTTCTTTCCTGGCTTTAAGACCCTGAAGAAGTTATTTTTAAAACTGTTTTGAGCCTAATATTTTTAAGTTTTTCCTTTAATTTGGAAGAGGAGAATACACTTCCATGACTCAAAATCAAAATCTGTTCTTAAAATGTGTACACAGAGGTTCCATTCCTATACCTCTCCCTGAAACCTATCCACCAAATAAGTCATCAATAGTCTCTTGTTTATTTTTCAAAAAGAAAAAAAATTTATAAGGAAATTGGCAGTATTTTACAAGCAAATACAAATACAAGAGATGTCTGGCTGTCTCAGTCCGTGGAGCATGCAGCTTCTTGATCTCAGGGTTGTGGGTTCGAGCCCCATACTGGGTGTCGAGATTACTTAAAAATAAAACCTTGGGGCGCCTGGGTGGCGCAGTCAGTTAAGCGTCCGACTTCAGCCAGGTCACGATCTCGCGCTCTGTGAGTTCGAGCCCCGCGTCGGGCTCTGGGCTGATGGCTCAGAGCCTGGAGCCTGTTTCCGATTCTGTGTCTCCCTCTCTCTCTGCCCCTCCCCCATTCATGCTCTGTCTCTCTCTGTCCCAAAAAATAAATAAACGTTGAAAAAAAAAAAATTAAAAAAAAAAAAAAAAAAACCTTAAGAAATACGTACGTACATACATATGTACATATATACACACATACATATATATGTACACACATAAATATATGCACACACACACACATATATATACACATATATACATACACACACACACACAAAACAGCCTATCGTACACTGTTTGGCACCATAGTTTTCCGCTTTGTATTAAGCCCTTATCAAAACTGAACAGTACTTTAACAGACGCACAGCATTTAATTATACAGGCACACCAGTTTATTATTAAGTCTTATCTGATGGACACTTTTTCAGTATTTTGCACACGATGCCACAACAAATGATCTTGTATTTATGTCATTCCGTACATACGAAGGTCTATGGGGTAGATTCCTAGAAACAGGATTGTCTATAAATCATTAAATGCATGTGTAGTTTTGGCAATATTACCAAAAAGCATGCTTATTTCCTCACAGCCTCACCAACAGTGTTGTCAAACTTTTGGATTCTGGTCACCTGGTGAAGAATGGTATTGCTACTCAGTTCGGATTTGCACTTCCCACAAGTAAGGTCCATTACCCGTCTACGCGTGTTCTCCTACAATTTGGGGACAGGAATTTTTGGTGATCCCCTTTATAGAAATGTTTGGATAAATTAGGGAGGTTAGGCCTTTGTCTATAAGGTGAAGTACAAACATTTTTATCTGGTGTGCCATTTCTCATGACGTAACCTTACAGAGTTTGGTTTCTGCCATGCAGAAGTGTTTTTTACTTTTATGTTGCTGAATTAACCAATCATTCCCTTTGCTTCTGTACTGGAGTCATATTTTAAAAGACCTTCCCCACTAAATTATAAAGGGGGGGGTACCTAGGTGGCTCAGTCGGTTAAGGGTCTGACCCTTGACTTCGGCTCAGGTCACGATTTCACGGTTCCTGAATTCAAGCCCCACGTCAGCTCTGCACTGACAGAGTGGAGCCTGTTTGGGATTTTGTCTCCCGCTTGCTACCTCTCTTTCAAAACAAATAAAAATTTTTAAAAAATAATAAAACACATAAAATTATAAAGGGATTCAACTTTTTCTTTTAACTTTTCTATAGCCGTTTTTTAAAAAAGAAATTTTTATGGTTATTTATTTTTGTACAACCTCCTTTTTACACAAAAGTCTGATCCATGTGGATTCTAGTAAGGTATACAAACTACAGCACAGATCCAAACTCATCTCTCCCCAGTTGCTGACTGGGAACACCATTTATTAAAAACCATTCATAAAAGAATCATCTTGGGGCATGTGGGTGGCTCAGCTGGTTGAGTGTCCGACTTGGGACTCCGATCATGATCTCACAGCTCGTGGGGCTCACTGCTGTCAGCACACGGCCCACTTAGGATCCCCCGTCCTCCTCTCTCTCTGCCCCTCCCCTGCCGGTGCTATCTCCAACATAAATAAACATAAGAAATCATCTTTGGGGCCCGTGGGTGCCTCAGCTGGTTGAGTGTCCAACTCTTGATTTCGGCTCAGGTCATGGTCTTACAGGTTGTGAGATTGAGCCCCTGGTCAGGCTCTGTGCCGACAGCGCAGCACCTGCTTGGGATTGTCTCCCTCTCTCTTTGCCCCTCCCCAACGCATGTGTGATCTCTCTCTCTCTCTCAAAATAAATAAACTTAAAAAAAAAATCATCTCTAGCTCACTGAACTGAGACACCACCATTGTATACTTAATTCCCACATGTAACTGTGTCTATTTCTGGACTTTTTTAAAATTTCTGGATGTTTGAGTTTTTTTAATTTCGGGAGTTTTGCTCAAGGAACCCTGCCTGTTAGTGCACCGAAACCACACTTTTATTCACTGAGGTTTAATGGCACATTTTAGTATCTGGTAGGGCTAGTCCCATCTCCTGGCTTTTCTTGCTTCTCCCTTTTTCCATTTGGACCTTGGATTATCTAGGTCAAGAAAAAAAAAAACAAACCCTGATATTTTTACTGAGATACATGAAATATAAAAATAGGTCAAAGACTACTTTACAATTTCATTTATAGCATGTTGGCATGTCTTTTTCTCATCTGACCAATCTATCCTTTGAACCTTTAAGGAGTATTTTAATGTTTTCCCTGTAGAAGTTTTGCACACTTTTTATAAAGTTTATTCCTTGGTATTTTGCCTTTTTACTGCTATTGTAAATTGGCTCCTTCCCTCCACTATACCTTCGAATGGACTGTGTTTTCACATGAAAGCTATTAACTTTAGTACGTTAATTTTATATCCTACTACCTTAATGAATTGTTGTGTAGTTTTCCAGTCAATTCTCCTGGGTTTTGTAGTTTTATGATCTCTTCCTTTCTAACTCATAAACCTCTATTTCTTCATTTATCCGTTTCCATCCTCTTATTTAACAGTCTAAACTTTTTTTCTGATGTGTCTCTCTATGTATGTATCTTTGGTTTTGCTTTATGATTCAATCTGATCGTCTTTCTCCTTTAATAGGTGAGTTTTAACCAATTCACATTTACTTAACATGACATATCAGATTTTTCAGACACCCATGCAGATGTATAGCTGTTCTGTCATATTACCCTGGGTCACTATAGGTCATCTACTACCTATATATCATAAAAGCCTTTCACTATATAGTCTTTCTTTGATCTTGATTATTATAGTTCTCCCGGAATTTAGGTTTTTACTTTTGTTCTAGAAGTTCCCTTTACACTATTTACACTTGTATGTGATATTCTCAGTCTCCTCTTTTTTCAGGGATTCTATTAGTTCCCTTGTAGAGACGTTCAATTTAACTTAGAAACTTTTCCATTTCTCTACTCCATTATCCAATTTTGGTCAGTAATATATATTTTCAAGTTTACTTTGGCACTTATAAATACGCTTAAGCTTCTACCACTGATTTGTCTTTTCCATTTTTTTTTTAATTCTTCATCTGACCTGCTTTCCTCTAGCTCCCACCCAAGTGCCTTCACAACTCGTAATGAGACCAAAGATCAAGGTCACTCAAGTAAGATTTGCACCCTACATCCACCAAAAGGTTACCTTTGATGCCTGGTAAGTCAATGCTGGCATGCTCGTGGATTCCAATTCCATTTCGGATGATCCGCAAGGAACCTTCCTTGAAAGCCCCAGAGCAAGTAACCAGCTGCAAATAGAGAAAGCGTTTCTAAATACCCCCTCGCAAGCCTGGGGCCATCATACTGATGCCCGGAAAGTAAACCCAATGACCCTTCCAGTGGAGCTAAGTTTGAGGATGCAGACTTGGCAGAGGCTGATGTCCAAGTCCCTCAAATTTTCCAAGCAGACAGGACATTCTAGTCCAAGAAGCAAAAAGCAACTACCACTGCTCCTAGCAAGGTGGCTTCCATCATTGGAACCTAGAGTGTACTACAAAGAACACAGGATCTAGACTCAGACACACCTGCCATTTGGGGGTTATGGGACCTTGGACAAGTTCCTTGATCTTTCTCAGTCCCAAGTCTCCTCACTTCTGAAACAGCCAAGAATTCCTATCTAATAGGGTGCTCGTGTGATCACAGATAATGTAGATCTGTATCACCGACCTAGCGATGCACTCAATAAATGGTAGTTATCCTTGCGTCATCGTTCGTAAGCAAGGCTCTTAAAACTTATCTTCAGTGGGCACACCCCACTCCGGATAGGCAAGTCTAGAAGAGCACAGTTTGAGCGAACATATCAACCCTCCATTTCTAGGATGACCCTCTTACCTGTCCCTGCCCCTGTCTCTCCAGGTCCACCACGCACATGTCCACAATGGGTCCCAAATTAGTAAAGGTTTCCATGGCCACTACATAGGAGCCTTGTTCGTTGCTGTCAACATTGAGCTAACAAGAAAAAACAAGGTTAGTCCTGGAATGCCACTAAGAGATCCACCCTAAAGAGACGGTTATCATCCAAGAGAAACTCTGAATCCTACAAGATCTGCCCTTCTTGTACTCCACTGGATGCTTCTAGAAGGGGATTATTGACTAAGGAACATGGTTAGCTTCTAGAAGACCCACGAACCAGTCAGGGATGTCTAATCTGTGAGTCCCATGGATGGATTTCAAAGAAGCAGTTTGGAAATTAATGTAAAACGTTTGCATGTATTTCTCCGCAGAGAAATCCAAAGTTTTCACACTCCAGAGGTGATCTGGCACAATACACTATGACCTCTTTGAAGGTAGGAGCTGGGTCTTGTTTCATCATTGTATCCACTGTGCCCAGCACCTTGCCTGGCACATCTGTTGAATGAACCTTTAAGACAAAGAGCTAGTCAGGGTAGGAAGGGAAATCGACTGCGGAGACAGCTGCATAGTATGGAAACAGATGAAATGAAGAAATTCAGAGGTTCCAAACACAGGAGAAACGTGACAAAGAAGCAGTGAAGATGGCGAAAAAGCCAGAAAGAAGAAAGTATCTTCTCACCTTCACAAGCTGGGAGTCACCGAGGCGAGACCCAACGAACACAACACCATTATCGAGGTATGTCAAGCATTCGGCGATAGAGGTCTAGAAGAAAGTCAGTGGCATGAAAGGCATCAGAATGGACACTCCCTGGGAGCCCAACACTGTCCTACCACTGTCCTCTCACCTCTCAGAGGTCTGCTAAGAAAACAAACAGCTGCAGCCACGAGTCCCGAAACAATTCTCCATTTCAAATCCCCAGGCCCCACTAAACAAATGTCCCTAAGTCTCTGAAGTTTGTGACTCCATGTATCATATCCTTACAGTCAGAAAAATCTATTCTTTCTCTTGCAGGTGCCTCCTCCGAATGATCATCTTAATCCCAATGGCTCCAGTCTGCTCCTTAACTTTTTTGGGACCCTCCCCCTGGAATGGAGTATTAGCGTTAGGTTAATCTTCCATTCTGAATGGTATCCTTTCCATTTCTCTCCCTTTGTGTGCTTGACGTAGAGCACGGCTGCCTGCGAGATTCTCCAACATCTAGCTCATTTGAAAACCAACTTCCGCAGCAGGACTGACCACGTGTCGCTAGGTGGTACGTAACACAGTTCCCAGTCACAGTGTAAGACCACACATCTGGGGTCACTAGGGCGCTAGCAGAAGACAGCAGAGCAGGGACCAGCCCGACCTCTCCAAGGAGCTCCACGCGGAGATCTTTGAGGGTGACGGTGCCGTCCATCTGCTCCTCCTTCTCCAAGAGCAGCATAAAGAGCCGTCCTTCCATGTCTCCCAGCAGATAGCGGGAACCATTGGGGTCCACACGATTGTGACACACGATCGTGCTTTGCTGCCAAGAGGGAAGACATGGTCGTTAGAGATTAAGTGTCTCCCATAACCAGAGAGCAAACCCTCGTGAACCACTCCCTTTACCAAGCCCAGCCATTTCACAGGCAAGGAATCCACTTAGCAAACGCTACGTGTGTGATTAAAAATGGGGACATTTTGGGGCGCCTGGGTGGCGCAGTCGGTTAAGCGTCCGACTTCAGCCAGGTCACGATCTCGCGGTCCGTGAGTTCGAGCCCCGCGTCGGGCTCTGGGCTGATGGCTCAGAGCCTGGAGCCTGTTTCTGATTCTGTGTCTCCCTCTCTCTCTGCCCCTCCCCCGTTCATGCTCTGTCTCTCTCTGTCCCAAAAATAAATAAATGTTGGAAAAAAAATTAAAAAAAAAAAAAAAAAAATGGGGACATTTTTATTCTGAAGACGATTTTCTGAGGAACTCAATATACCTGAAATGTTTTTTCACAGATTATCCTATTGGGAAATAGAAATACACAGAAAATAGGAAGCAGCTGTAAGTATTCACTGGACTATGAACACTACCACAGATTTTGTTAGTTATCGTCACGATTACCAATTCCTCCCACTGCTAACGCTACCATAGACTATGTCATTTACCCTTTAACTTAATATTCTAATTCTTATGATTTGAAACACTGAGATTTGAAACTTTTGTGACCAATTTTTTTAAGTCTGTACAACTGATCACTCTATTACCCTCACATGACTTGAGCTCTGAGAACATTTAATCAAATCTGCAAAATCCTTCCCTTCGCAAAGTCGCCCCAGTAGATGGGAAGAGTAAGCCTCCTTCGATTACTACTTCTTTCTCTCGGCTAGTGGGCAAGCTCTCCGTAAGCAAAACCAGGCCAGCCTCTCTTCGTATTCCCAATGCCCCACACGGTATCTTACGCACATAGTAAACGCTAGGACAGACATCTAGAAATGTCCCTTTACAAACGGGGAGAAAGAAAGGAGCAGGGTAAGGACAAGGGCAAAAAAAAAAAAACAGAGAAGGAAGGAAAAGTAAAAGAGTGCTGCTCACCTTGATGATAGGAGGGGCAATCGCCAGGTATTTGTCACCGTTGTGATAGGTGATCGACTCCTGTCCAATGATGATGGCCCCTCCAAAGGGCTCTGGGACTGCAGGGGAAAGGACAGCATTAGAACGCTCAGTACTCCAGACCTGCCAAGCCCTGTAGCGTCAAGGGCACTGATCCAGCCACCTCTGGGGCAAACCTTCAGGAAATCATTATTTTTAAAAAGACAACCAAGTCCAAGGAACGTGGCGGCCTTTAACTGACGCTGCTGTCTGGGAAATGTCAGGCTGGCATCACCTAACCCTGTATTTTTATCGTCACTCTTCCGGTGTTTCCGAGCCCCTGCGGGTGGGGCGTCTTCTCTGTGCTCTTCCACCTGCACCCTCCCCCTTTCTCTCCTCAACTTTGATCTCTCGAACTCAAAACGGTTATTCTTTTTCCCGTTCCTTAGCTTACTTTCCCCCGTTATCAGGGCCACCATTTAGAAAAGCCAATTCTCACTTGAGAGTTCTAAAATTTCTCTCCTAAGCGAGACACATAACATGATGTTGAGGGCAGGATATGGGACAAGGAGCACAGAGGCCTGGAGTCAGGCCGAGGCTTTGTCAGCGAGGCACAGGCACGGGCAAGCCCCATGGCCCAGGCATCCCCATCTGTGAAAGACTCAGATTAGATAAGCTCCACAGGCCACCCCGCCTCGGTTTTTCAACGTTATGCCCAGCAATGAAATAATGAGAGTAATTTCTACACGCCACTCTGCAAATCAATCTCAGTACTTAACCCCGCCACCCCAAATAAAGGAAAGCTGTCCTTTCTGGGAGGAGTAAAAAACAGACAATCCCAAAGACAAAAATGGGAAAAGCAAAGGAAAGCACATTTAGAAAACAGGAGACGTCAGGGCTGCTGAGTAATGCATGTGCAAAAGAGCATCTGAGCCCGGAAATAAAGGCGCAGAGAAGGTGAGGAAGGAGCAAGAGTAGGGAACAGACCCAGACCTGGGGGGCAGGGGGCACATTTCCAAAACCCCAACCAACCTGCAATCACCATGGAAGCCTCAGCTTCTACGTTTTCCTGTTTCCAAGGGCCCTTATTGAACTCCTTCTCTCGAAGAGACACCTCATAGGTTTTCACATGCCGCCCCTGAGGGTCCTAGGTGGGGGAAAGGTGAAGCGGTTAGCCCCAACGAAGGGTGAACCCTGGACTGGACGGGAGTCCTGAAAGGGACAGGCCATACCCACCCAGCATCTGACCATCCTATCACGTTGGCCTTACTACCCTGACCCATCCATATGCTGACAGCCACAAACTAAGCCTGTGACTGGGTAGGCTGAGACCCAGACCTGTTTCTTGTTTCTAACAACTCAACCAACCAAGACAGGCTTCAGAATTAGAAAAACCAATGTGGGACGCTATACCGATCACCGTAAGAAATACAACATACACGTGTATATTCACGGGTGTGTCTAAGACATACGTTACATCCTAGAGTCCTTGGTCTCAAGGAAGTTAATATATTGACAAGCTAAATACGTCTAAGTGATTAAAAAATTTATCTGAGGGGCGCCTGGCTGGCTCGGTCCGTGGAGCATGCAATTCTTGACATCGGGGTCGTGAGTTCGAGCCCCAAACTGGGTGTAGAGATTATTTAAAAAAAAAAAAAAAAAAAGATACAATTCTTAAGCACATTCTGCAGGGGTGATGGGAGTGAGAACAGAACACAACACTACTCTACAAGGAGGTTTTAGCTAAGACCTCCAGTCCTGCCTTTTCAACACCTTCCCCTGCTTCTCCTGAATCCTGACTCACATCAGTCCTAGGGCCATCAAAGTCACCTTTGAGACTAGAAGAGCAGGGATGGGGAGGCTACAATCGGCCAGTGGGAGATGGCATCAACAAAGGCCAGATGGAAGTCTAAGAAGTTATGGAAAGAATTCCACAATGTGTTTCGGGGCAGGGGCCACATCTTAATCGCTGCTAATAGCTCCTGACACACTTAGAATGACTACCTTTCACCGGGCAAGTCCCTAAATGTTTCCCAAGTTGAATTTTTGGCACAAAACAGGAGATAGTGGTTTTTAGTTGAGGAAAGCTCTTCCCATCAATGACAGGGGTTAAGACTGAACTTCATGAAAAGTTCAAGCTGGGGTTTGCATTTGGACCCCTGAGACATATACAGAAACGAAGATCTTTCACAACTGGCAGCCCTGAGGCTAGGAACAGACAGAATCAGCCTTGAATAACCAACATCAATGTTTTAATGACCTGGTAATTTACAAAACTGTACACGAGAGAGAAATTCTTAAGTTTTTATTTCAGCTTCAGTAGTGAACTGTGAGCAAGATCAAACAAAATCTCCTAAAGTCGTTTCAACCTCATTCAACTGAACTTCATTGCGACCAGCCTCTGAACTCTAGCACTTAGGGGGACACTAAAGAATACGCAAAAACAATCAGTGTTTCCGAAGCTTAACACAGCTATCGAACGTGCCCACGCATCTCACTCGGGACTCAGACTAGGTTTCCCTCCACCACTGATTCAACCACATGCAAGCGAAATGACCTCATGCTATCTGGCTCTTTGTTAAAAGGCGGAGATTTTTCTAAGATACAGGCAAGTGAGCCTGGTGTTCTGCCACCCCGCCCCCACTTAACAAATCTGGCTCAGAGAACAGCTGCCCAGGATCAGCGCGGCTAAAGTTTGAGGCACAGACCAAAATAGAAGTCAACAGCCAACAAGTCACCAGAAAGTGAGGGCTGGACAAAATGCAAACCTCTTCTTAGAAGACATAGATAAGACATCGCCAAGACGATTTTTCTTTTGCTTACAGGGGCAATTTCTAGATCACTGCTCTACAGCTAAGTTTTAATAATCCCCTAGCATGCCGGTAAGAGACTCAGACAAAGTATAAACTGGGTCACCCTATAAAATCTCCAAGGTCCACAAGAATGTAATCTCAGGATTAAAACCTGCTACCAGCCCCAGAGAGCTTCCTGCCTCATTAAGTACTTCTGCGCTCAAGACGCAATCAAATTCTGACCCATATTAATCATATCATTCAAAACATTTAAGGACAAATATGTTCAACTCTCTGCCTGCCCTACTGCCAAATCCAGACATTCCAATTAGCGGAAAGCAACTCCCACTGTGCAAAACCACACCGCTTCCCCCTCTCTCCTCCAGCTCCAGTACCTGGTAGACAAAGCAGATGGTAGGTGCTTGGCAACCATATAAGAACTTGACGTCGATGACATGCAACTCCTCGAGGCGGATGTTAAAGGCCTTGAGCTCTTTATTGTCCCGGTCTAGCGGAATGACCTTGAAAAGGCCATCATAGAGTCGCAGGCCAATCATGCGGCACTCGGGGTCAATAATGCCAATGATGCCAGTCTCTGAGGGGCGGCCAATACGGTCCTAAGAAGTAAAACTGGGGTTAGGAGGGGCGCCTGGGTGGCTGAGTCGGTTAAGCCTCTGACTTCAGCTCAGGTCACGATCTCACAGTTCGTGGGTTCGAGCCCCGTGTCGGGCTCTGTGCTGACAGCTCAGAGCCTGGAGCCTGCTTCATATCCTGAGCCTCCCCCTCTCTCTGCCCCTCCCCTGCTCACTCTCTGTCTCTCTCTCAAAAAAATAAAATTAAAAAAACTGAGGTTAGGGAAGAACCTCAACACTCAGGGTAACAGAGGATACCAGGCACCTCCTCCCCAAGGTGACTTTAGGGGTAGCAGTAAAACCAGTGGCGTCTACTGGCCATGCCAGCGAGCCCACATCAGTGCGTGCCTTTTCGCAGAACACCGAATCTCAATGAATTAGTGCCCTGTCCCTTGGACTCTCCCTTTCTTCATAAAAGCTCAAACCCTTAGGATGTTCTCTTTGTTTCTCTGATCACAGTGAGAGCTGCCCCAGCAGCTCAATTTTCTCCATCAAATCATGACAGCTCTACCCAAAAAACTCTCATCAGCCTAAAGCAGCCACCTCACCTGGACGTTGCCATGGGCTCGTGTTATGATATCAATGCTCTCGCCGCTCTGCTTGTACTCCAGGATGCAGGCATTGTACTTAGCTGTCAGGATAAACAGGAGGTCCTTGCTCTCCCCCTGGAAACCAACATGATACCATTAAAAGAGGTTCTTTAAAAAAATTTTTATTTTTAATTTTTTTTAGTTTATTTTTGACAGAGAGAGAGAGAGAGAGAGAGAGAGCAAGAGAGTGTGCGAGTGAGCATGAGCAGGGGAGGGGCAGAGAGAGACGGAAACGCAGAATCTGAAGCAGACTCCAGGCTCTGAGCTGTCAGCACAGAGCCCAAATGTGGGGCTCAAACTCATGAACCACAAGATCATAACCTGAGCCAAAGTCGGCCACTTAACCGACTGAGCCACCCAGGCGCCCCTAAAAGAGGTTCCTGTTAAAACAAAAATAGCTGTCCGGCCTTTAAGCCTCTTTCTTCAAGCATGCTAAGTTCTTGAAGAACTTTCTTTTCTCCCTGAAGAGAAAAATCCCAGTGAATAGGTAACACACATCAGGTACACACACCCTAAGGGTGTGTGCAACAGGCCAGAACTAAAGCAGGTAAACATCTGGGCTTCACTTTGATGACTGTACTTGTCTCTGCCCTACCCACAGTAATGTCTTGTCTATTTCCATCTCAAGCTAATCTCTCATTCCATTCAAATTCTCCAAGATGAATGCAATGCCTCCTCTAATCCTCTCCCAACTATTCGAAGAGGGAAAAACATGTGAATAACGATGAGAGCTAAAATGGATCTACAAAAGTCTTACTTACTTATTAACAGAGACCCCAAAAGACTGAATATTTTGTTCCAAGGATTACAGTTGAAATTTTGAACCCACTGCTTTCTTGTCAGAGTCAGTTGGGATACAATGAAGCAACACAGATGAAAGCATTTGAGTTACAATGATGACGACAATACTATGATAACTATTAGTGTAACAGTAAATGCTTGCCATGTAATAGCTCCTATTATTATAACATTTCCTCTTCACAGTAACCCAGGAGATTTCATGTCGTTATCTCCACTCTGCACACAAGCCAATAAGGCTCTGAGGCTCTGAAAGGTTAGGTGACATCCAAAGTTAGAATCAATAAGGAATAAAACCAGGATGGCCCTCATCAAGAGCCTACTCTCTGAATCAGTATGGTGACCCACATTTCAAACCACTGTAGTCTCCCCTTCTAGAGAAGTCAACCTGACTTTTTTCCTAGTGACCCTGTTCTATATCTAGGAAGCTTGTTAAATAATATAAATTGAAACGTGCCATCCAAAAAAAAAAAAAAGAGAGAGAGAAAGAAAGAGAGAGAGAGAGAGAGACTTCTCTCCTAAACCCCATTCCACCCATCCCAAGCCAAAGTGAAACCATCCACAGGACAGTTCTTGTTGCTGGGCCCAACCCAGAGCACTTACCTTGGGCCTGAAAAGCTCCATGACAGCAATCTTCCCATACATGCCCACCTCTTTGACGGGCCGAAGCCCCTCAGCAGTGACCACATAGATCTCTAATCTCGTGTTTTTGGCAATCAACAGGTTCAGGTCTTCGGCTGATGTAAAGTGTCCTGAAAGAACAGATCCTCTAACTTTTGACGCCAGAACAGTATCTAAATAATCCTATCACTTGTCCTTAAATACCCCCAGAATTCACATTTATTTCAGAGTTCTCTGGCTCCCTCCATTCACTTCCTTCTTGCCAAATCCAGCACCTCAGAGAGTCTCACTTCATACATTCAAGAGAGCTACTTCCCTAATCAGACTAAGAAAACTGGCCTGGGCCTAAGAGCAGCATGTCCTTCAACTGACAATGACTGTGAAAACCTTTCAGATGGCTCTGTGCCCTCAAATTTTACTTTTCCTACTGCAGTGGCAGACTTATCTTCTCGGTAAGGGATGCTGGAGAAAGCGTTCACCTGCATTCAGTCCTTACCTACATTCTCACAAAATCTTGACCAAACAGACCGGATGGAATGCAAATTCTCAGAGCTTTATATCAAGACACCGTTTTGTCCACACCTCTTGCCTTCCCAGCAGTCGACCAAATAACCCCCCGTCCACACTCCCTCACAGCTTCCAACTCTCCAAACAACAAGAGTTTTGTTTTGGAATCGTGATTAGGATGTACACAAACATACAACTTTGAGGCCTTCATATTCTGCTGTGAACGTGGTTCAAGACGATTACTCCCAGAGTTCTGGACATCTGTGTCCTTTGTGATCCTTGTCTAGTCAACAAGGCAAACCCAACACGGGGCCGGGCCATCCGAACCCTCGGCTCTAGCAGCTCCCTCGAGTAAACAACAGCCCCAGGCAGAGAAGACTCCTCTCCTTCGGGTGAGAGCGTACATTCCTCACATCCCTCCACCTCCTGCACCTTCCAGGCTCTCCCACTGGAAAATTCTGACCCTAAGAAAGTCGCCATCGCCACCGCCCCTTCCCCTGACCACACGAGGCCAATCTCGCCCCCTCCCCCCGGCAACACCGTACAATCCACTCACACTTCGCTGTCTGTCCCGGTGGGGCCCGTCCCTGTCCCCGAGGCCAAGTGACCTCCCAGGACGAAAAGGGGACCCCCAAGCGCAGTTTTTACTCCCCAAAAGGCGCGTGCTTCTTTTAAGGACACCTTCTTTAAAGCCGTGGGCTGGCGGAGCTCCGTCGGCCGCCAGCACCTTCCATTCCCGGGACTCGGTCCCGCCCGGCCGCCCCAGGGGCCGCGGGCCTCCCTAGGCCTCGGTGCCCCCCCAGCTCCCTCCCTCGCGGGGTCCCCTGCCCCGGCAGCCTCACCGGTCACGCAGCCGTTCACGGCGGTGGGCTTCTGTGCCGTTACCACGTAGTTGTACGACATGTCGAGGTCTGGGGCGGCCCGTCGGCACTCGAGCGCAACGATAGAGAAATGGACACAGGCGAAGAGACAGGGGCCCCCACCCGCGCGCGGCGAACTCCAATGCCGCTGCCTCCGCCCCAGAGACACGTTGCAGGCCAGAGCGGCCGGGGCGCAGGGCATCACGGGACGGCCTCACCTGGCCTCTTGGAGGACTCACGGCGCCCTAGGCGGCCAACCAAAAGAGGCCCCGCCCCTAGAGGCCCCGCCCCGTCTCTTACCGCCTGAGCCTGGAGTACCCGGATGAGGGCGAGCCGTCGGGGGTCCTTATGCAGCGGCTGCGGTTTTGGAGGTGGCTGTGAGCGGGTGGGGGCCCCTTCCTCCGCCCTCGGAACCGACCCGCTGCCCTCAGCCCCCGTCCGCGTCTTTCGCCCAACCGAAGACCCCCGTCCTCTCCCTCTTCCATTGCTCGGAGAGTTCTCGGGGCTGATCTCCCTTTTGGAACCGGAAGTACTGCAGAGGTCTAAGAGGGTCAGGGAGGGGGCAGCGATTTGTGCACCTCCCAGATTGGAACCAAGGTCCGGACCTCTCCTTAGCACCCCCAGTTCCTCCAAACTCAGCCGGTACCCTCACCTGGCCCTAGGATGATCGATCACACTGCCTTACCCGGAGGACACCAGGAGCCTCACCTTTCCCCTTTTAAACTGTGTTTTATTTTTCAGATATGGGAGGGCCCGCTAGGCCACTTGCCCTCATTATTAGTGCCCCCGTTGCTGTAGAAATTCTGACCTCAAACACAAAACCGGAATTTCCCCGGGTGAGACCCTTAATGGCCCAGGAAAGCAGTCAGTCCTGCAATTTCCAGGCCACTCCACCTCAGAGAGGCTTTGCAAGGAAGGAATAGGAGGAGGACCACATGGCTTGGAGCACCTACAGCATGTCACAGAGAAGGCAACCCCCATTTTACAGATGAGGAAGCTGAGGCTCAGGGGAATTGGTTTACCTGAGATCTCCCCAGTAAGTCAGGCAGAGCTAGGTGGGGACCCTGGGTGCAGATTCTTTCTATTGCATATGCAGAGTGAGCACAAGACCTTGGATGACCCCAAGATACCTCTGAACAAGGCTGCACTGAAAGAAGCTAAAATGTCATTGCTGTTTACCTACGTAAACAAGGACTCTGCCTGACTTAGGAAGCACTGAATAGCCAGTGAAAAGAACACAGGCTTTGTAGAAAAACTAGGCCTGAGTTTGAGTCCTGACTCTTACCCGTATGACCTTGGACAAGTCATTAGAGCTCTCTGCCTGTTTCCCAGAAGTAAAATGGGGTCACAGACTCAGCTGCTCCCTTCCTGGTGTGGTGCCAAGACCAACTGCGTGAAGATCTTTATAAATGAATTCACTGCATGCGATGCCCATATAGGAGTTGAAGTTACTCCGTGGGTAAACGCCCCTTGGTGATGAGGTGGGTGCTGTTCTTGGGCATAAAAGCAGCCCTGTGCCCAGCATGGATCAGTCTGTCTTCTGGCAGCCAAGTGCAGGTGTGAACCTTGGTCAGCCCCATGCTCTTCTCCATTCGCAGCCCACGTACTAGAGTTTGGACTTGGATCAAAGTCTGGGGCAGCTCCCTCATTACTAGGGCCCTGGGTGCGTGATTGTGCCAGCAGGGTGCCAGTAGGCTGCCAGTGCCTCCAGCGGCTCATACTGTTATCCTCTCCTACAGGTGCTCCTATGACCTTTGCTGTGCTTAGACCCAGGTAGTACCCACAGGATCGCCCGGCCTCTGGCAGCTCAACGTGAAGGCGTGAACTCAGCTTGCGTCAGAGCCTCCCCACCATGGTGAGTCCCATGAGGGCCAGGGCAGAGGAAGGATACCGTGGCCTTAGAGCAGTGGGGGTGCCAGCCCTAGGCATGCTGGAGTTCCTTACACCCTGACAAAAAGACGCTGCTGCCTCCTGAGGTTCACAGAGGTTATGAGAGGAGAGGGGGTTATCCTCCCTCTCAGGGCCGGATCTCTGCTTCCCTCCATTTCCCAGCTGGTCCCAGCCGGGCCCGGGGCTGCAGCCTCTCAGTCCCTCCAAGGCCCATCTGCCCCTGGTCTCGGTCATACATTTAGATTAAAACATTTCTAGGTGCCTATTCTGTAATAGACACTGTAGCAGTCACAGGAGGAGTCACGAAGGATCTGGTGCCTGTTCCTGAACCTGAGGCAAGTGTGGGCTGGTCCCAGAGGTGTTCCTTACACCCTGTGGGTGGTACACCTCTGGTACACTGTGGGTGGCCCAGCATGCCCCTGGGCCTTACTCCAGGTCCACTCTAGAACTAGATCTGAACCAAAGCAGGCCTTGGAGAGACATGGGTTCACATTTCAGCCTGTCACCAACCAGCTGTGTGACCTTCTTATAAAAGACTTGATCTCTCTGAGGTTGTTTTTTGTTTTCCTCACCTGCCGTGCGAGGCATATTAGGGCCCACCTCCAAGTGGCCGTGAGGTGTTAATCAGACCTGAATCCGGGAGTCCTCACTCAGTGCCTAATCAACTTCCTTTACTTTTACTTTTCTAATCTCTCAGGCCACTGGGAACCAGGGTTGGCACGGTTGCCCGAGCCCCCCCGCCCTTCTGCCTCTGGTTGCAAATCCCAGGCAAGACTGACTGTCAGGAATGGCAGGGGGACACATTCTTGGAGGCTGGTGGCTCTGGAGGCTGGGCTTGAAGTTGAGACCAACTCAGAATTTCTTTGCGTATTCCAGTCCCCAGAGGGCTCTGAGAGCCACAAGCCCATGCCCTTACTAGGGCAAGACTTCTGTCACTCTCCGCCTCCCTTCAGCCCCTCGGGAAAGCAGCATGATAAGGCTAAAATGGGACTATCTTTGGAGCCAAGCAGACCTGGACACTCACTGGCTGTGTGACCCTGGGCAAAGTCACTAACCTATGCCTCGGTTTCCTCTTCCAGGCTAATCTTTCCTGCATAGTGTGGTTGGGAATATTAAATGAAGCATGCCCAGAAGCACTTAGACCCAGACCTCGCTCTCAGTCACTACTTGGGAACAGAGCCAGTCTTATTATTCTGCTCACTTCCTGCTGACCTGGGCTGCTCTCCTAATCCCAGAGCAGGTGGCTCGGCTTTGGCCCCTGCCAGAGTTTGCACAAAGGAACCGGATGCCCGTAGGTTTAGGGAAGGAGCCTCAGGGAGATGCACCTTGACAGGACCTGGCTCAAAGCCGCCCTGGGCCACCAGGTGGCGCTGGGATCCTGCCCTCTGGGTCCGTATTAGGCTCTAGTCTCTCTTTGGGACAAAGGCAGAACCCGCACCCTAGTCTGCAAACCTTGTTCAGCTAGCAAGGGAGAAAAGGGGAGTAGCTGCCTTTTATTCAGTTCTGACCCTACAGCAGGTATATGCTCTAGTTTATTAAGTTCCCAATTTGCCAAGGAAGACAAAGGTCAGAACGGTGAGGTGTCTTCCCTGAGCCTTCACAGCCGATGAGAGGCAGACGTGGGCTTTGAGCCCAAGCGCTTGTGACTGCAGAACCCAAATTCTCTTCTACTCCAGTCCCCACGCTGGCCGCCTCTGCCTGCACCCTGTGTCAGCTCAGCTCTCCCCTCAGGCAAGCTGCCCCACACCCTCCCAAGCGAGGTGTCCCATGGCCAGGTCCCACCTTCTACTTGTGAGGACCTGCCCACCTCTTCCTGACGGTCACTGGTTGCTCAGGTCATTCTAACTTGCTTCCTGGCCCGGCCACCGTATGCTTTCACACCTCCAGACCCTGGCGTGGACTCTTCCCCCCACCCGCAACCTGGAATATCCTTATCCTTTTTCCCTACCCCGGGCCTCTCGTGCCCTTTCCCTTCCTAACTCCTACCTGTCCTCACAAAGATTCTCGGGATCCGCCGAGGACACGGTGCGTTCCTCTCGTGCTGTACTTCCCACAGCACATGGAAATGATCTCTCTGCACTTCCATCAAGGGCAGGACCAACATTCTGTTAACTCTTTGCACACAGTGCCTAGCACCGGGCACACCAAGAGGCTCAGGAAATGTTTGTCCTGCACCAGAGGCCCGGCGGGAACAGGGTGCCTCCTCCAGGCACAGGAGCCTCGGCCTAGGGCTTCTCCTCCTTAGAAGAAGACTGTTGGGCCCTAATGTTATTGCATTCGTTAATACTCAGGATTCTAGGTCCCCTCTTTTATTTCTGCTGAAGCCATTTTCCCAGCCAAATTTGACCCATAGTCCAAAGCGCTTCATAAATTTTGCCCTGAATAAATGATCCCAAATTAAGAGAACTCCCAGAAGCAGCCACCTAAGAAAGGTATGCCCAGTTCGAGGAACTGCTGGGCCTTTGGGGTCTCCCTACGGTTAAGGGGTCCTAGCCGCAGCAGCGTGTCCCTGCCAACCACACCTGGAGCCTCCTCCCTGCTCTTCTCTCGCAGACATCCAAGAAGCTGGTGAACACGGTGGCAGGCTGTGCCGACGATGCCCTTGCTGGCCTGGTGGCCTGCAACCCCAACCTGCATCTCTTGCAGGGCCACCGCGTGGCCCTCCGTTCTGACCTGGACAGCCTCAAGGGCCGCGTGGCACTGCTGTCAGGTGGGGGCTCCGGCCATGAGCCTGCCCATGCCGGTGAGTAGTCTGGGCAGAGTGCACGGGCTCCTGGGAGATCCTCGGGGCTCCTGGGTGTTGAGGACAAAGCCCCGGTCGGGTCCCGGTTCCTCCTCTCCCAGTCCCTCAGGCTGAGATCCGGGGCCAGTCGTGGCCTTTCACTGGGCCTCGGTCTCTGTGTCTCTGAAGCACAAGGTTGGACCAGATGACCTCTGAGGCCCTTCCAGCTCTGCGAGTCAGTGATTCTGTGAATCCTGGCCTTCCAGGCCCACGTGACCCTTCCCCTCCTCCATGAAGCCTTCCTGACTTTTCCAGCCTAGAACCGTATACTTTTTCTGAATTCCCACCCTGCATTTTCGCATATAACGTGGACAGTCCTAGGTTGTTTCCTGTTCAGTGCCAGACATGGGAGTTTTCATTGAGCAATCCTGGGGGGCAGGGACCGGGCTTTGTATCGTCTGTAACTTTCCTGTCTCCCTCGGCAAAGCCATCCATCCACTGAGCACCATTCACGAGAACCTGTTGTTGCCTGGCACTGATTTGGGCGCTAGGCATGCACCAGTAAGTCAGAAAGATAAGGTACCTGCCCTCACAGAGCTTCTGTTCTCCTTTGGAGATGTGGTAACCAGGTAAACACACAGTGAAAGAGCATTCCAGGGGCATCTGGGTGGCTCGGTCAGTTAAGCATCCGACTTCGGCCCAGGTCGTGATCTCACCGTTCGTGGGTTCAAACCCTACGTTGGGCTTTGTGCTGTCAGTACAAACCCGCTTCGGATCCTCTGTCCCCCCCTCTACTGCCTCTCTGCTGCTGGTTCTCTCTCCCTCTCTCCAAATAAGTAAACTTTTTTTTTTTTTTTTTTTAAGAAGAGTGTTCCAGAGCGTGTAAGTCAAGTAGCAGAGACAGGAGAGCAGGGTAAAGGAACAGGGAGTCACTGGGGATGGGGCAGGGACTTGCCTCCGCTGGGAGGTCAGGGAAGGCCCTCCGAGGAGACAGACCCTGAGGAAAGGTCTGTGGAGGGTGACCCAGGTGTAGGCCTTGCCAAACCGTGAAGCCCAGGAGCACAGGAAACCCTGGGGACTGCAGGCCCAGGTCCCCAGCGAGCACCCGCTCTGTCTCCAGGTTTCGTAGGGAAGGGGATGCTGACAGGGGTCATCGCAGGAGCCGTGTTCACCTCCCCGGCGGTGGGCAGCATCCTGGCAGCCATCAGGGCAGTGGCCCAGGCAGGCACAGGTAAGCCTGGCGTGCAGGAGGGGCTGCTGCGGGGAGGCCAGGCACTGAGGGGGCCCTGCCGGCTGCCTCTGCAGTGGGGACCCTCCTCATCGTGAAGAACTACACTGGGGATCGGCTCAACTTCGGCCTGGCCCGGGAGCAGGCCCGGGCTGAGGGCATCCCCGTGGAGATGGTGGTCATCGGGGATGACAGCGCCTTCACCGTCCTGAAGAAGGCAGGCAGGCGGGGACTCTGCGGCACAGTGCTCATACACAAGGTGAGATTTCCCACCCGGGACACTGGCTGGCCGGCACCCCCCACCCCCAGCCTGCTCTTTCCAGCCAGCCCACCTCCCAAGAAGCCACTCCTTCCCCAGTGCGCCCTGATCCAGGAAGCCCCTTCAACTACCTAAGCAGAGAATAGAAGCATTCTCCCGGACCTTTCCCTCTCCTTTCCCCACACCCACCCCGTTGCCCTGTCCTAGTGATCCGACTCCCGAACGCCCCTATGACGCACGTGCCCCAGAGCCCCGCCCTTCCTGTCCCAGCCTTGGTTCAGGCGCCCATGTGCTCGTGCCCATGTGGTGGTCGCTGCTCCTCCCTGGGTTCCCTGCCAGCTTCCTGCCTACCCCTCCAGTATGTTCCCCACCCTGCCCCAGAGGTTTTGAAAATGTGTATCTGACCAGCTTGTTCACCTGCTGAAAGCCCCCCAGGCTTCTGAGAGTCAACCAGGGTTCCTTGGCCAGGTGTCCACTGACTAGCTGTGTGACACTGGACCAGTCACCTCCCTTCTTTGGGTCCATTTCTCTGTTTGCAAAGTCTCTTCTGGCTCCCAACACATTGGGGTTCTTGAAGATTCCTGGCAAGTGCACTGTGAACGCAAGAGGGTGCACTCTTCTGCCCTAAATGTGGTGGGCCGGGTTGAGGTGACGGTACTGAGATGCCCTCTTCCCAACTAGAAACTCAGCCCCAGCCGGTCGTCTACCCCCAAGTGGTACGGTGACCCCTTCCCCTCATTCTGTGCGGGTGCAGGTGGCAGGTGCCCTGGCTGAGGCAGGTGTAGGGCTGGAGGAAATCACAAATCGGGTGAGCGTGGTTGCCAAGGCCATGGGTGAGTGCCGGCCCAGGGATTTGGGAGGGGCCGGTGGGAGGTTGAGGCTGACCTTGGGACTGACTAGGAGCAGGTTCCCTGCAGCTGCATAGGAGGGCTTTCCAGGCTACTCCCCAGGGGCTGAGGGAACGTCTCCTGGGGGAGCTCCAGGGGACAGGTAGCTTGGGTCCCCAAGCTGGGTTTCTCTTCCACCACCGAGGTGAAGAGTCTGGTGGCCTGTGTCAGCCAAGAGGCTGCCGTGGACAGGGCTCCCGAGGTGTCTCTGCTGCCTGGCCCGATGCCCGGTGCCGAGAGCAGGATCTTTCTCACGCCTTGTCCTCATTCCCGCAGGAACCCTGGGAGTGAGCTTGTCCTCCTGCAGCGTCCCTGGCTCCAGACCCACCTTTGAGCTCTCACCGGACGAGGTGGAGCTAGGCCTGGGTGAGTTTGGGGCCACCTCTGTCCCGGCCGTGCCTGCACCTGGGTCTTGCCCACGTCTTATGCCCTGGGAGCTTTCCTCCCTGCTCACCTGGAGCAGGCGTCAAAGTAGTCTTTGTTGTTGGGGTTTTTTTAAGTTTATTTAAGTAATCTCTACACCCAACATGGGGCTTGGACTCACAACCCCAAGATCGAGACTTGCATGCTCTTCCGACAGAGCCAGCCGGGCGCCCGGGTCTTACTATTTTTATGTGGGCACTTGAGGCCCTTCTGGCCCGGCCTGCCTGGTCTCTTTACCTGCTTTACCGTCCACGCCCAGGGCTCTGGCCATGGGGGCTCTGTGCACCACCCACCTCCTTGTCTTTGTTCACACCACTTCTGGGCCCCTCTACCTCTGCCAGAAATCAGCCCTTCTTTCAAAGGGGGTCAGAGGCCACCCAGCTCCCTTCTTCCTCCCCCAACGCTTCCGAAGTGATAGGCAGAGGCCTCAGGTGGCGTCGCCGTGATTGCCTCTAGTTAAAGCTAACTAACTAGTTAAAAGTTAAGTAGTTAGGTTCTAGCTGTCTCCACTACCCAGCCATAAGCTCCCAGAGAGCGGACTGTGTAGCTTTCATTATTCTGTCCATTGCCCCCGACACTCCTCACATACACGGTGCCTAGCCTCGTGCTGAGTACTTAGTAAATCCTTGAGCAAAACATGAGGAGCAAATCCGCAGGCCCCGAGTGGGTCCACGGTGACCAAGTCTATCCACAGGGATCCACGGGGAAGCTGGCGTGCGCCGGATAAAGGTGAGAGGACTCCGTGGCCCAGGCTGGTGTAAGACCAAGGCCTCCCAACGCAGCTCACCCCGACTCTTCCTTCTGACAGATGGCATCCGCCGACGAGATCGTGACACTCATGCTCGACCACATGACGAACTCCTCCAACGTGTCCCATGTGCCCGTGCAGTCTGGTGAGGGGCTGTCACGCTGCCTCCCAGCCTTTCCTCCCACTCTGGGCAGGGGGCCTGGAGAGTCTCACCTAGGTGTCATGTCTGCCCACAGGCTCCTCAGTGGTGCTGATGGTCAACAACCTGGGTGGCTTGTCATTCCTGGAACTGGGCATCATGGCCGACGCGGCTGTCCGCTCTCTGGGTGAGCCCTGCATCGGAAGGGGACCTCCCCGACCCCTGGAGCTGCTTTCCCTGCAGCCCTTTGAAGCCAGACATGAGAAAAGCAGCCAAGATGGGGTCTTGAGATGGCCCAGAGCAGGGGCGTACAGGCAGACGAGCCCAAGTCAGGCCATCACTCTGCCAGCTGATGACTGGATGCCTTGAGCCTGTCTCCTTGTCAGCTAGGAAGTGGCAACAATAGTACCTGCTTTATAGGGTCGTTACGAGAATCACACGAGATTAAACAAACATAACGCACTTAGCATACGGCTTGGCACCTGCTGAGAACTCAGTAAAGGAGACTTGTAATTATCTCTCTTCCTTATAGAGGGGGCACCTCCAGGGAATGTGGTAATTCGGGGCATCCCTGAGGGAATCTGGCCCTCTCCCTACTAACCTCAGGACCCTAGCTTCCAAAGTCCTTGTTTCTCTCCGTTTCTTTCTCTGATGCTCTGAGGACAAGTGCCCACCTTCCTCTCATTCCCTCATGGACCTCCACACTCTGGTATTGCAGAGGGCCGCGGGGTGAAGATCGCCCGTGCCCTAGTGGGCACCTTCATGTCCGCCCTGGAGATGCCTGGCATTTCTCTCACCCTTCTGCTGGTGGATGAGCCTCTCCTGAAACTGATCGGTGAGACCTGGAAGCTGGGGTCATCCAAGCCTGGCCTCCTTGTGGCCAGGAGGAGCCATGGGGACTTGGAGACACCCCATCAGGGACCATGACCTCTGTGGAGAGGCCCTTTGTGGCTTCTCCAGCCTTCAGCTCTCACTTGAGGCGTTGGTAGTAGGATCCTCCCCAGGGACCCTTCACACTTCCCTTGTACACAGCAGGCACTCAGTACTTGCTTGTTGAGATGGAGGGAACCAGGCACAGGTGGGGAGTCCATGTCCCACTTAATCCCTGACCGGCTGACCTGTGTCTACAAGAGTCCTCCTGCTGTTCCTAGATGCTGAAACCACCGCATCAGCCTGGCCCAACGTGGCCAAGGTCTCCGTGACTGGGCGGAAGCGGAGCCGGGCAGCCCCTGCTGAGCCTCTGGAGGTCCCCGATTCCACTGCCACAGGAGGTACTGAGCTGTGCTATTAGGGAAGTGGCCCAGGGATTTGGCCTGAGCCCTGAGGGGTGTGGGGTAGATAAGGGATCTCCTACCCATGCCTCCCCACACGGGTCAAGTTCAGCCTCTTCCCTGCTGGCCTCCCTCTCTAGGCTTAGCCTCGAGGCAGACGGTGCTTGTGCTGGAACGGGTGTGTGCCACCCTCCTGGGCCTGGAGGAACATCTGAATGCCCTGGATCGAGCTGCCGGTGACGGGGATTGTGGCACCACCCATAGCCGTGCTGCCAGAGGTTGGTGCCAGGGTCCCTCTAGGGTTAAGAGAGGAGCTGGTGTAAAACATTGGTTCTGAGATTTTGGCATTTCACAAACCAGAACAATTTTTTTTTTTTTTTTTTGCGTTTATTTATTTTTGAGACAGAGAGAGAGCATGAATGGGGGAGGGGTCAGAGAGAGAGGGAGACACAGAATCTGAAACAGGCTCCAGGCTCTGAGCGGTCAGCACAGAGCCCAACATGGGGCTGAAACTCACAGATCATGAGATCGTGACCTGAGCTGAAGTCGGACGCTTAACTGACTGAGCCACCCAGGCGCCCCGAACCAGAACAATTTCAAAAGCACTGGGAGTGTTCACATGGGATGGACAACTTTTATTTTTCCCTGAGGTCATTCATAGGACCTGGCATCCCTTTCACCTGTTTTCGTAAGAAAAGGTTCTTCTAGGGGCATGTGGATGGTTCAGTCAGTTGAGCATCTGACTTCAGCTCAGGTCATGATCTTGCAGTTCGTGAGTTCAAGCCCCGCGTTGGGCTCTGTGCTGACAGCTCAGAACCTGGAGCCTGCTTTAGATTCTGTGTCTCCTTCTCTCTCTGCCCTTCCCTGCCATGCTCTTTCTCTCTCTTAAAAATAAACATTAAAAAAAATTTTTTAAGGAGCACCTGGGTGGCTCAGTCGGTTGAGCGTCCAACTTCGGCTCAGGTCATGATCTCACAGCTCGTGAGTTCGAGGCCCGCGTTGGGCTCTGGTGCTGACAGCTCGGAGCCTGGAGCCTGCTTCGGATTCTGTGTCTCCCTCTCTCTGCCCCTAACCCACTCGCGTTCCGTCTCTGTCTCTCTCAAAAATAAACATTAAAAAATATTTTTTTTAGAAGTTTCTTCAAACACTACAAATGTAGAAATGTTGTTATTGCAAAATAAAATATTTTTGGGGCGCCTGGGTGGCGCAGTCGGTTAAGCGTCCGACTTCAGCCAGGTCACGATCTCGCGGTCCGTGAGTTCGAGCCCCGCGTCAGGCTCTGGGCTGACGCTCAGAGCCTGGAGCCTGTTTCCGATTCTGTGTCTCCCTCTCTCTCTGCCCCTCCCCCGTTCATGCTCTGTCTCTCTCTCTCTCTGTCCCAAAAATAAATAATAAAAAAAAACGTTGAAAAAAAATAAATAAAATATTTTTTTGATAAAATTACGTATGTACATATGTACGTGTATACGTAAGCTCTAGGCCCAACATGGGGCTTGAACTCACAGCCCCAAGATCAAGAGTCGCATGTTCTACTGAGCCAGCCCGGTGCCCCAGTGTGTAATCTTTTATAGTGAATAATAACTTTCAGATTCAAGGAAAACTCATATAATTGTCCTTATGTTTCTCAGCTTACCCAGACTAATGAAAGGCTCTTAATTATCCAGCCACCATGGGCTGGATTCCATCAAGAATTAGGCCCACCCCGGGCCTGGCACCGCTCTGCGGCTCTGAATACAATAGTGAGCCAAGCAGATAAAACTCCCTGCCCTCGTGGCTTATGTACGGGTGGGGGAGGCAAACAGCCGACAAGGAGTATCCAGGAAGGAGGACGCAGGGCAAAGGGCCGAGAAGTGAAGCAGGGGCTTGAGGCAGGGAACGCCAGGCCGAGGGTGTCCGGGGCATGCCTCAGCTTCTGGGTGACAGGTGCCAAGGTCCCTGTCAGTCCCGGTTTCCCACTGCTCTGCAGACTGCCCAGAGAGTGTAGAAAAGGAGCTTTGGGGGGGGGGGGGGGGGGGGCGCCTGGGTGGCTCAATCGGTTAAGCGGCTGACTTCGGCTCAGGTCATGATCTCACGGTCCGTGAGTTCGAGCCCCGTGTCGGGCTCTGTGCTGACAGCTCAGAGCCTGGAGCCTGTTTCAGATTCTGTGTCTCCCTCTCTCTGACCCTCCCCCGTTCATGCTCTGTCTCTCTGTCCCAAAAATAAATAAACGTTGAAAAAAAAAAATTAAAAAAAAATAAAATAAAATAAAAAAGAAAAAAAAATTAAAAAAAAAAAAAGAAAGAAAAGGAGCTTTGGGAATCTCCCGAGGTTGGATTCCTCAGCCTCTTCCTGTGACCATTACTTCAGCCTGGCAGCGAGGCCTGGGTGCTTGGTTGGGGTCCAGGCAGATGGCAGAGTCTGAATTCTTCGATGATTTTCTGTCTGCAGCAATCCAAGGGTGGCTGAAGGAGGGTCCACCCCCTGCCAGCCCTGCCCAGCTACTCTCCAAACTGTCTCTCCTGCTGCTAGAGAAGATGGGAGGCTCCTCTGGGGCGGTGAGTGCCGGCAGCCCCTGGGACTGGAGGGCTGACAGAGGGATCCCCCGGTTGGCTAAGGCCCAGGCCAGCCCCGTGTGCTCAGCGTTTTGGTCCTTCCCAGCTCTATGGCCTGTTCCTGACTGCGGCGGCCCAGCCACTCAAGGCCAAGACAGACCTGCCAGCCTGGTCTGCTGCCATGGATGCCGGCCTGGAGGCCATGCAGAAGTGAGCCAGAGCCCTGGGCCTGAGACCAAGGGTGGACTGGGGGCAGTAGATGATGTCGCCCACTCCCAGCCAGGCCCGATCCCCACTCCTAAAGTGACTCCCTGCAGGGAGTCCCACACATTCTCTTTCCCTGCCAGGTACGGGAAGGCTGCTCCAGGGGACAGGACTATGGTGTGTATTCAGCCCAGCCCTTCCCTCTTTTGAGTATAGAGGCCCTGAAGGCCCCCCTCTGTGGCAGGGCCTCTCCTCAGTCCCCTTTCCCTCACCTTGTCCAGCTGGACTCCCTGTGGGCAGCAGGACAGGAGCTCCAAGCCTGGAAGAGCCCAGGGGCCAATCTGTTCCATGTTTTGACGAAAGCAGTCCAGGTGAGTGAGGCTGGGACCCAGCCACCCAGGAAGACAGGCTTGGAGCCACTAGGCTCCCATCTCTATGTGACCCTGAACAAGTTAATATCCTTCGTGTACCTGTTTCCTCCTCTGAACAGGGAGAGGAGTACCTATCTCAGGGGTACTGTGAGGCTAAGAGAGATGTGCAGCCCCAGCACAGTGTCTAGGACATAGCAAGCCCTCAGGAGATGGTAATTCTTGCCCTGCCAGACGTATGTGAGAGGTGACCTCTCCACCCTGGTGACAGTACTCAGGGCGTTGATAGGGCTGGGGCAGAGGGGTGCAGGGTCCGTGGGAGGAAGGAGGCCTGGTGGCTTGTCTTTGAGCCTGCTCCCATGTTCCCACTCAGAGTGCGGAGGCTGCAGCCGAGGCCACCAAGACTATGGAAGCGGGAGCCGGGAGAGCCAGTTACATCAGCTCTGCGCGGCTGGATCAGCCGGACCCTGGGGCAGTGGCCACGGCCGCCATTCTCCGGGCCATCCTGGAGGCCCTGCAGCCGGAGGGTGTGTGAGCGCCTCCTGGGCCTCTGTGCCCCTCTCACCGCGGCTCAGCGGTGGCCACTGGCAGTTCCTCCTGTCTTCCAGCGGTGACCCTCCCTGTCCCCTTGCCCCCAGGGCCTGTCCTGAGTTTGGCAGGGAACCCTCTACCAACCTCCAGAATTCCTACAGAAACTGCAGGCCCAGAGTGGGTCATGTACCACCTTAGCGCTGCCCTTTCCCTCTTCAGGGAGGTAGAATTCTGAGGTCATGCTGCTCTGCCCCAGCCACCTCGAGGCCTCAGTGATAGGCATTTTCCTTGGGTGGCAACATGGCCTTTAACTGGCCATGCTAATTTGGTTTTAAGGCTTCCTGTGAAAGGCCTTCCGATCTTGACCCTGAGCCATTGTGAAAAACAAGCGAATAAACCACATGGAAGCAAGAGCTCCGGCTTCTGCTGAGGGAGATTTTTCCCACCAATACGCCAGGCACTAAGGCCTCAGCCTCTGGTTGAAATGATCATGACCCGGGGTGCCTGGGTGGCTCAGTGGGTTAAGCATCCCAACTTTGGCTCAGGTCATGATCTCAGAGTTCGTGAGTTCGAGCCCTGCGTTGGGCTCTGTGCTCACAGCTCTGAGCCTGGAGCCTACTTCAGAGTGTCTCCTCTCTCTGCCCCTCCCATGCTCACATTCTGTCTCTTTCTCTCAAAAATAAATAAACATTAAAAAAAAAAAAAAAAAAAAAGAGATGATCACGACCCATACCCTACTACCTGACACCCAAAGGTAGGGTCTACGCAGCTGGGCTGGCTCCACTGGGATCCCATTCCCGTTCTCCCTCCAGTACACACACCACACCTCCTAGGTGTGCTTTTCTCAGCACTACGATAACCTTCAGGAATCCAGTGGGCAAACAGGACACCAGAAGAAATCACCGTATTTTATATATAATTTTTTTTGAAATCACCATATTCTAAAGCTCAGTGGTAGGACAGAAGCTGCACCCAAGCCAAACCCCAGGTCCCTAGGGCAATCGCTGATAGCACCTGAGCAAGCAGGAGGGGCTGCTGCGTCCGGTGCGCGGTAGAGACGATACACACACCTGGCCCGTGCTCGGTGCAGGGGAGCAGTTAAAGGCACTGGTGTGGACTCAGACACAACTAAATCCCGATTTGGCTTCAAACTGGCTACATAAACTCAGGCCCACTATTTAGCCTCTTGGAATCTGTAAAATCAGAACAGTACCTGTCTCACAGGGACAAGGACAGGGACTGACATGAACTGAAGGCAAAGCCCCCAGCACAGCCCAGGTGCTCACTCGCTGAGTTCCTGTTATCACTAGTGTCTGCACCCAACTCCTGCCGGGTCATCTGATCCACCAGCAGGAGGTATCCACAGCTGGTCACAGAGGGAAGGGGGCCCTCCGTCACTTACTTTACCCAAAGTTGGCCGCAGGCTCCCTCAGTCCCTGGGCTTCTCTATTTAGGGCCCCCTGTCCATCATGAGTCTGCACCTCGGGTCCCTCGTCACTAGGTATGGTTTTCAGTGCACAGGTGCGCACACCCAGCAGCTGGGAAGGAGACTGGCATAAACACCTGGCCTGTGGATCCCAACTCTACCACTTCCTGGCTGAGTGATCTCAGCTACCAGTGACCAAGTCACTACCCAGTTTCTGAGTTCCAGTTGTAAAAACTGGAAACATTTCCTTCCTTGTGAGATAACCAAGTACTCAGAAGCTTTTCGTTATTAAGGACATCCAGACATACCATGAGTCACATACCATTCCAGGAGGGCAGCCTGGAGCTCTCTGGCGCCTTTTGGTGTTTCTCCCCAGTCTGAAGGTCCCAACTGTCCCGAGGCTTTCACAAGTTTCCCAGAGCTCAATTAACCACAATGTGATCACAGTAGAGAAGGCTTTGATTCTTTAAAACACGATTAAAGCGTGAACAAGTTACAGCTCCACCCATACGGAAAGAGGGGGTGCGGGGCACGTGACTGAGGTGGCTGGAAGTCATCCCAGTGGCTTCAAAGGCTCCATCCCCTCAGGAAGTCCAGTCACAGTCCTGCCGACATCGGGCCACATGGGGTTGGGGTGGACGGTCCGCCTCCTCACCACCTGCCAGGGGTAAGTGCACTGGTGCTGGTGGTCACTGAGCACGGCAGTATGGAGCTGGGTCCCAGCAGGGCTCATTTGGAGAAGGCGGGAAAAGCCACGGCCCCATCACTTCAGAGAGGAGCAGATTCCCCTGTCCCATCCCCCGCTACTCCCCCCCCCCCCTCCCCTGCAGCTCGCCCTCAGGCATAACATGAGACTGGGTTTGGCCAAGCAAGTAGCCACTGAGGGGGCAAATGAGGCACTCCAGTACTCGGCAGGGAGCACCTTGGAAAGCCGCCCACAGGGCACAATGCACCGCAACTTTGGCTTGTTGCATGGGGAGCTAGAGAGTGAAAATCAGCTGGGCAGGGGCTCTGCCAAGAGAGCGAGGCTGACCCTGCCCGAGGCCAGGTGGGGAGGCCCTGATCCGGGCAGGGGCAGGAACGGAAGTCCGAGGCGTCCCTGGGGCTCATCCCTTGTGGGGCAGCCGGGGACACGTGGTTCTTGGGAGAGCAGGTCATCAGGGTTCCTCGGGCTGCCCGACATTGACGGGCACGTAAGTCACAGGGAAAGGCCAGGATCTAGGCCAGGGCTGTGGCAGCAGCGAGAGGTAGAGGCACGTGGTCACAGTGCAGGTGGACGAGGAATGCAGCGACACGAAACAACAGCAAAGAGCAGTCAGCTCCTCAGCTTCTCTGCGGAAGCCCCTCTGCTGCCCTTCTCCTCCTTCCATCACCTTCCATCACCTTCCACCTTCTCCATTCCAGCCTCACGTCTGGGCGGGCTGGATGGAGGGCGCGGCAGATGCTGGCCGCCCGACGGTCAGGGCGGCCCAAATATAACGCACGCCTTCCGGGGAAAGCTGCCGGACACCGTTACCTCCCTCACTTTCCACGTACAGGTTACACCTGCGCCCTGGCTTATCTGAGCTGGAGAGAGTCTCGACCAGATCCTTAGGGGCCGAGAGGGGAAATCAGCTTGACTTCATACAGGGAGCAGGGAGCACACAGCGTGAGCAGCTGGGGCGGCGTGTGTGGAGAACCCGAGAAGTCGATGCCAGGAAGGGGTACAGAAGCCACCAAGCAGAGCGGGTGGGCAGGAGATTGGTGGGGAGAGCAGGCCCCACGCGGAGGCCAGAAGAGGTTCGGGCCCAGAGCGCAAAGCTGGTCTGTTGCCGAAACCAGAGAGGAGGCCCCGGCAGAGAAGAGCTTCTGGGGGGAAACACCTCCACCTGCTCATGGGTGCCCTTCCCGCTTCACTCCCCGTCACGCAACAGGGGCTGGAAAGACAGGCAGAGGCACAGGCGTTAACGGCAGGACACCACAACAGCCCCTGACTGGCAGGAGTCACACCTGGCCTGAGCTGTTCAGACAGACCCCTGACCCGCAGGGCGGTCCCCGCCCAAGCCACCACATCTCTCGGGGAAGCCCCAAAGTCCCTCAGTCCGATGCACCCCCCGTCTCACCACATCCCTCAGGGGGAAACCTACCCACACACGGAACCCACACCGAACCCATCAGCCAGCACCTGCTGGATAAGCTCCGCCCCCAAGACCAGCCCCAAAGCTGGGAGAATGGGAATTCCGACACCCTCTCGTCATGCTCAAGCCCTTCCTTGGAGGACAGAAGGCCACACTTTCCCCTCATGAAGCCACAGGAATTTGGAGAAGGGCGTAACCATCTGTCCTCTCCCAAGGGACAGGCCCCGGGAGCCTCTGAGCAGCTCCATTTGCCACCATGGCTGGGATGAGCCGCTTTGACACAGTGCCCCCCCATCAGCCAACCTAACCCCACCATCAGTCGACCCGGTTTCCCACCATGTTACTGAGCGGGCTTCCCGGCAAGGCCCGAACCCTTCCTGGGTGACCCTTCTCTAGGCCTGGCCCTACCCCAACCTGGAATGAAAGACCCAAGACCCCGTACCTGTCCTTCGCTCAGGATCCCTGGCTCTGGGCGTTTCCAAGACGAAACCAGGAGGATATAGAGCACCAGTAGCCCAAAGACCACGACCAGCATCCCAGTGCTGTTGGCAAAGACAGCTTCACTGGGCAGACTGGAGTATGGCTGGGTGTTGTTGTTCCTAAAGACGACAAAACACCGTGGGCCCTCGAGAGATTTTTGCCACCTGTTTTTGCCCAGTGATAGACCCAACACCCTTAACAGATGGTGAGAAAAGCTTCCAAGGACCATCTGTGACCTGGAATGTTAACATAGTTTCTGGTCCCTGCCACCACCACAAGTATCTGCAGGATGCTTTTCACCTATGAGGAAACTAAAGCTCAAAAATATGAGCTTGCCCACAGTCGTACAACTAGTAAATGGCATAGCCCAGACTTAAACCCAAGTCTGACTTCATATCTTCCTTGCTTTTCACTACCCACCCCCCATGCCTTAAAATAATGGGGGATGGTAGTGGTTAGGCATGAGGTGGTCATCTTAACCCCCAGCTCTGCCACTTTCGGGCCGTGTGCCCTTAGGGAAGTTACTTAACTTCTCTGTGCCTCAGCTCCCTTATTTGTAAGCAGCAATGACAACAGTATCCATGTTGTAAAACGATCAGAGGATTAAATTTAAGGCGCTTAGAATAGCTTCTGACACACAGTAGGTACTAAGTCAATCTGATGGTAGATAAATTTTTTGCTGACCAATTTACCAATCCCAACCTAAAGATTCCATGACCTTCCAGATCAAGAACAAGCCCATCTCCAAAGGCTCCCCACCCCTGGATAGGCCCTGTGATCACAGGGTGCATCTTTGGAAGACGCTATGCCTTCCCCTCGACATTAGAGCTGGGGGCCCCATCCCACTCACAAACTGAAGAAGAGCTTCTCATTAATGCCGGAAATGACAGATGCAATGGACAGAAAGAGGATGATAGCTCCAAAGAAGACGTGGATGGGTTTAAGGAGGCTGCGCAGCCACACGGACACCCACGGCAGCAGGAAGACGACAAAGCCCAGGAACCACTGTGAACACAGGGAGGTGCCTGACTGCACCGTGCTGTTCCCGAAGGTGTAGCAGGCCATCCCGCCCACTGGGCCCCCGACCCCGCAGTGGCCTCTCGCCCTTCTTTCCCAGCTCAAACCTCCCACCAGCTCCCGCACTATGGTCGATTTCTTAGCCGAACCAGAATGTTCCACGAAATGCTCAGCTACAAGCCCAGTCTCCCAAAAGCCCAGCCACCCTTGTAATGTCTCTGCTGCCTTCCAGTCCCGGCCCATAAAACTCGCCTGTGCAGGGCTGACGTCAGTGTGCAGAAACCACTTCCAGAATTGCTTCTGGTTCACAGAAAGGTGGGACGGGGAAGGTGGAAAAGATCACAGACCGCATCAGCGTGGTATGTGCTATGATAAAGCTAGGACAACGGAGGGGCAGGGGGACGGGCGTGGGAACTACCAGTCTCCTGCGGCCACTTAAGCTGCCGATTCTATGGGATGCGCCCTGCAGGGCCATCTCTGGGCAATAACCGGAGGGAGTATTTGGTGCGGATGCCAGCGAAGTCCCAACCGGAGCCCACGGCCGCCGTCTGGGAGCGGGAACCCGAAGGAGAGGACCCACCTGGCAGGCAAAAAGGAAGACGGTGACGATGCCCAGCCAGCTGTGCAGGGAGTAGAGGCTGACGGTGTTTTCGTGGTCGTGAAACTGAAAGACGACGACCAGCCCCAGCACGGTCAGGATGAAGGCCACCAGGTGCAGGACTGCGTGGCCAATCTTCCATGGCAGCTTGGGCCCCGCCCACGACTGCGGCAGGCGGTACACCAGCGAGGCTGCGGGAGAGAACGTCCCAGGGCCCGGCCTCTTCCCCTCGGCTCCCCCGGCACGTTAGGGGGAATTAACCTGACGCGGTCCCACACCGCCTCCCAACCAGAGAGGAAGGAAATGCCAGCACGTGGCCACCCACTCCCCGGCATCTCCTCTCCTCACATCGTTTCAGCCGTGAAGGGCGCAGAGGGAGACAAAACAGTGACAAAAAGGGAGAAGCGGGTTTCTTGGACCCACCAGTCTGTCATTACATAATGATGTGTACATATGTCATTACATAACAAATGCACTCAAGGACAGTTCTGCGGGTGAGAAAGCAATGTCGCTTCCGTTATTTCTTCCGCCTTCTTACAAGCGCAGTTAGCTGTCACAAACCCGGGCTCTTAATCGGGTTACACAGGCCGAGGTCCACAGCCCGGCTCTGCCTCTCAGCTCTGTGGCCTCTTGTTTCTAAATCTGTTTCCTCATCTGTAAAATGGGGAGAGCGGCAGAGCCCATCTCGCAGGCTTCTCGTAGGAACAAAATGGGCTGAGGTATCTGAAGTGCACAGGATAAGCAGCTACGACCAATGTCATCACCGTTCCCATTTTACAGGTGGGGAAAGTGAGGCTCACTTGGGCCCAAGGCCCAGCTCTGGATGCACGGGGCAAACACGGGCCTGGCACGGGTAAGCAGCTTCCTCATGGAAGGACCCGTGTCATGAGACGCTTCAATCTCCTGCTCCCTAAAGCAGAAGTTGGCAAACTACAGCCCATGGGCCAAGTCCAGCCTGCCATGCATTTTTGTGAGCAGTTTTACTGGAACACAGTCACGGATGTGTTTTCATGTCATCTATGGCTGCTCACGATACAAGAATAAGGATGGGTAGTTGCAACACAGATCGTAGAGCCTGCAAAGCCTGGAACGTTTACTATCTGGCCCTTTACAGAAAAAGCGTGCCAACCCCCGCCCCAGAGTATCCGTGAAGCTCTGCTTCTCAGATGGCCCCCCTCCTCACTACCACCTTCCTGTAAATGACAGCCGGGGCCACAGACAGCCCGACCTCCCCCACTCTCGTAGCCGCAAACCCAGCAGTGACAAAGGCCAGCTGTGGAGAGGGAGAGCTCTGCCCCGGCCGGGTCTGGGTCATAGCACGTCTCCCAGGGCCTCGTACTCACCAGCACTGTAGACCACCACTGAGCCAGCGACCATGAACACGGGGTGATAGTTGAACATGAGGCTGGTGCCATCCCAGGCAAAGCCACCATGCCACAGCTGCATCCAGTAGACGGTGAGGATGACGCACATCAGGCCCAGCAGCGACAGTGCATAGAAGGACAAGTAGAACCACCCGACAGCCATTCTGACCAGGCGCCCCTGGAAGCAGCAGAGGTCACACGTCCCCGCCGGCTCTGCTGGCTGGAGCGCACCCCACACGCCAGCTAAAGGAGGGAACACTGAGCTCGCTCTTGCCCAAGGGGTGGGGGCTTTTCACTTCAGATCTCCTGCCACCAGCCCGGGCACTGCCCCGTGAGGCCTGATCTCTGGTTATGGACAGTGAGGCTGGCCCCACCCCAGCACCCAACGGTACACAGTACGGCCAGCTTGGGCCTGCGGCCGGCTCTGGAGAGGGCCCTCCTCTGCCGGGGCCGGACGTCAAGGCTCTGGGCCCAAAGCCCTGCAATTAGTCTCCCTTCACAGGGCCAAAAGGTAAAGAATCCACCCCACCCTTTCCCCACGGAAAATTAGGGATAGGAATCAAAATCCAGGCTAGAGTCATAGAAACGCCTCAGCCCTCAGTTCTAACAGAAGGAGGCAAACCCATAATCTGCAAGGAGCAAACACACCATCATTAGGAAGAAGGAAGAGAGGAAGTCCTATGATCTCCCACTTCTACAAAAAAGTTCTTCCCCAGACGGTGAACTCCGTGCGGCTAAACCTCCCACTGAGGAAGTAAGATCAGGCTGTTGCTCTAGAACCCCCCACACTCCACACTTGCAATTGGACAACAGCCCTCAGGTGTCCCCAGGCCTGACACTTCTGCTTTCTCTTCCTCCGCGGAAAGTTCAGAGGAGAAAGGAGGAAGCAAGAACTCATGGTCTAGAAAGCAAGAGTTTATTTTTAGCTTTCCCTGTGTACCTGATAAACTCAGAAACCAACTCCGGTTTCAGACAAATGCCTCGGGCCCTAAGCAGTTGCACTTTAACACCAGGCAGGTGGGCGTGAGGTTTGGCGGGCAAACACACAAAGCCACAGGGCCGTCTCGGCTTTTCCGCTAACTACACCTGTAGGCAGCACGGGCCCAGCTCTCAAGGCGGTCACCCTGTCCCGCGGACTCACACCGAGAAGGGGACACTGCGGCAGGCTGCAGTTCAGATCCCTTAATCTGAGGCCGCTAACAGAGAGGAAAGGAAGTTCCTGAAACCAGCCAGAACTCCCAAGGAGGTAACACACTGGATTCCCTCACCTTTAGAGTTAGTGGTAGGCTGACAGAGTGCGGGCCTAGGCTCCGATCCTTATGAAATGAGGCATCTGGAGGAAATCACTTAGCATGTGTAGGACTCAGTCTTCTCATCTGAAAAAAGGCATGGTAACAGGAATAGAACTTACTGAGTAGAACCCGTGAACACAGGATCCCATTTGCTCCTCTTGACAACCCTGTGAGAGGTCCTCAACCCCACTTTACAGAGGAGGAAACCAAGGGTCAGAAAGATTTGGGGCACCTGAGCGGTTCGGTCGGTTAGGCATCTGACTCGATTTCGGCTCAGGTCATGATCTCACGGTTTCGTGAGTTCAGGCCCCATGTGGGGCCCTGTGCCGACAGTGTGGAGCCTGCTTGGGATTCACCCAGTCTCTCTGCCCCTCCCCTGCTCGTGCTGTCTTAGTCTCTCTCAAAATAAATAAATAAAACTTAAAAAAAAAAAAAGAAAGATTAAATACCAGCATTAGGACCCAGTAAAGGGGTAGGAAGTTTCAAATCCTTGTCCGTTTGGCTTCAAGTCCCCTGTTTTTTTACCTTGACCATAGGTGGTCAGAAGGTCAAGTGAGGGGCGCCTGGGTGGCTCAGTTGGTTAAGCGTCCAACTTCGGCTCAGGTCATGATCTCACAGTTTGTGAGTTCGAGCCCTGCGTCAGGCTCTGTGCTGAGAGCACGGAGCCTGGAGCCTGTTTCGGATTCTGGGTCTCCCTCTCTCTCTGCCCCTCCCCTGCTTGTGCCTTCTCTCTCAAAAATAAACAAACATTAAAAAAAAAAGTTTTTTTTTAAAAAAAAAGGTCAAGTGAGAAAATGTCCGTTAAGGACGCTGTGAGAGCTAAATATTCTGCTTTTCTCGATGTTGTCACAGCAGTTCATCCTAGCTACCAACTAAAGCCTGAAGCTCGTGGTCCCCGTGGCTGCCCAGGCCTCTCAGTGGCCCCAACAGCATGTCACGCCAGTTCTCTCCATGACAGGTGTCCACCTAATCAGAAAAAGACACTGAGCTCTCACAACGTGATCCAAGTTAGCAGTCACCACAGAGAAAGTTAGATCCGAGGGCTGGGGGAAAACCAAGCTTCCATAAGGCTAGAAGGAGAAAATAATGTCTTCCTAGAAGCTTCCTGACTCAACTCCTGAGCTCAGAGATTTGCTGCCCAGCCTCAGAGGCGTCCCCTTAGTCCCCGTAAGAGCAGAGGAAGTTTCGGGTCACCAGATGTTCAGTCACCCCCCAGTGAAGTCAGCATGAAGCACTTGGTCAGCAGGCTCCATCCATCAGACAGTATCTCTCATGACTTTCTTTTCCTTTGGAGGAGAAAAAAACAAAAGTAAACATAATCCAAAAGAGACTGTCTCCACCCTCCTGGATTACTGCCCTGGGACAGACTTAGAATATTCAACGGGGACACTTTCCTGAACGAGGGCCGCAATATTACACTGCTCACACTACACAGAAGAGCCCTTCCTCTGCCCGAGTGTGCAAAAACAGAGAAAAAAAGAATACAGTGAAAACTGCAACCCAAACGCTGAGAACAGTCTTTCATTTATTCCAAGAAAGTAGGTTTGTGCTATGATTTCAGGGTGTGCTCACCATTGTTTGGTCTCTGATTCTGCCCATTCCAAAGCAGAAATCCCCATATGCTTCTACAAAGGCCCAGAACGGTAAATACCTTAGGCTTTGTAGGCCGGACAGTCTCTGTCACAACTATGCCATCGACTCTTCTGATGTAGTGCAAAAGCAGGCACAGACACCTTCACAAATCAACACGGCTACGTTCCCCCAAAAACTTTATTTGCGGGCAAATTTCAGGTTCATGTTGTCTTTACGTATCACAAATATTATCCTTTTCGTTTCTGTTAGTTATCTAAAAATGGAAAAACCTTGGAGCGCCGGAGTGGCTCAGTTGGTTAAGCGTCCTGACTCTTGATTTCAGCTCAGGTCATGATCTCACGGTTGCGTGAGCTCGGGCTCCACGTCCAGCTCTGCGCTGACAGCACAGAGTCTGCTTGGGACTCTCTCTCTCTCTCAAAATAAATAAACATTTTTTTTTAATAAAAAAAAAAAAATGCAGGTGTGCCAGATTTGGCCTGGAAGTTACAAGTTTTGTCAACTGTGATCTAAGAAACATACTCCCCAACCTAATACTTTCCTCGGTCCCTTGACAAAAAGGATTCTCCCTGGCTGCATCAGGCCCTGGGGTAGGAAATGGGTAAGTTTCCATTCAGCTCTTAATCTTAGGAAAAGGCTCTATTCCAAGCTCTTATAATATAACTTTTATAATTTAGAACTACAAGCAGATGAAGGGATAGAAAGTCAATTTGTTGTTCCTGCTTCCAGATGAATGGTGGGGGATTTAGGAATCCTGAGAATCAGACTTCGGGTTCAAGTCCTAAACGCTTCTCTGACAGATCAAAATCACCGGGACCCAAAGAAAGAAAGCGACTTGGCCACGGTGAGTGGCAGAGCTGGTACAGGAACCCAGGTTCACTTCCCCTCAGCTCCAAGAACGCCTCACTTCCAAACGTAGGTTCTGTAAAATCAGGGCTCAGGAGTGAGGACCCCTGACTCCAGCCAGGAGGTAGGTAAGCAAGGTGCTCCTTAGCACCACAGTGATTACAGACCCGCCCTTCCGGACTGCTCCCGTTTGGCTCCGGTGTCGGGAGAACCGCTCCAGGAATCCGGAGCCCGATCCCTGACTCTTCTGCGGGGACGGAGGGCGGCTGTCGGTCCTAGCTAACCTTCGGTGAAAACTACGGCGAGGAGCTCCGCCTGCTGACTCCGACTTCCGAAGAGCTTTCGTGCCTTTGCAACCACACCTGTAGAAGGAAGGGCACGGACAGCGGTGTCCATTTCCTACAAAAGAAAACTGAGCCCGAGCCAGGGGTAGCGACAGCACGAGGGGAAATAGCAGCGGAGCCAGCACTCGAACCCAGGTCCGTGAACTCCCCACCCGAGCTCTTTCTCACCCCCGAACCACAGAGGGTCGCAGGGGTCTCTCGGACCCGCCTCTCGCCACCCGGCGCCGCGGCTACTAGGACTCCAGGAAATTGGAATAGGGACTTTCGGAGGCAGACCCACACGCCGGGCACCGCCACCCAGTGCCAAAAGAACCGGGCCGCCGCCCTCTCTTATAGGCTCATAGCACTTCCGGCCGCGCGCGCGGCCGCCTGGGAAATGAAGTCTGGAGTTGTGGACTCCAACATCAGTCCTTCCGCCGGTGTTTCTTCCCTAGGGAGTACCGCCCCGGCTCCGCCCTGCCTCTCACCCCGTCCCCCATCTCGCGTTCGGGCGGACGCGAAGCCTCTCGCCTGGGGCTGGGTCTCAGCAAGGCCGCGAGACAGCGACTGGGAGGGACAGGAGCTGGACGCGGCGACGCCGGGAAGGCACCAGAGGACCGAGCCCAGGGAAGCGGGGGCCCAAACATGGCGGCCGGGCTGGCCACAGAGCGCGGAGGGAAAGCCAAGGACCCGCGGACAGCCCGGCACGGACGGCGCCCGCGTCCGCCATCTACTTCCGGGATTTAAAACCTCTTCCCGGAAGCCAGGCCGGCGTCCCCATGACAACCGACGTTGGGTCTCTGAGGTGAGCGTGCTTGAGGAGTGGGGAAAAGGGACCAGGATCGGAGTTTTCGTTGTCGCTGTTTGGGTTTGGGTGTTTCGCCAAGACAGCCCCGTGTTGAGGTGAATTGGGAAGGGTGAGGAAAACTGCCCTGGAACAGAGGGAACGCGGCGCCGAGCGGTGGGACGGACCGAAGACGGCTTCGTTCTGTCGCGCATCACTGCTGCCCTAAAGCGGAGGTCATCCTTCCCGTAGATTTGGCGGTGGGCGCTTCTGGGTCACGGTTCCTCACGACAGCTCTCCGTGGTGGCCCGTGAAGTCCTAGCTTAGAGCGCGGGCTTTGGTGTCACCCCCTGTTGTGAACCCTGGCTCTGCTCACTAGCTACCTGGAGGAATGACTTGAACCCTGACCCTGTATTCTTGTCTTTAGAACGGGGGATCATTCTTAACTACCTTGCAGAGCAGTTGCGAGGATTAAAGGAAGTTATACCTGGTTGAGGTTAACGTGGTGCTGGTAGGGGGTGATAGCTATCAGTATTACTTGACGAATGAGTGAAATTGCCATCATGCAGCCACTCAAGGGCGGGGGAGGGGGGGACTTCTTCACCAGGTGAGGTGGATGCGGTTCGCTAACCTCTCAGAGCCACTGTATAATATGGGGATTATATTCGTAATAACTGTCTCCTTCTCAAGATGGGTGTAGGAGTAAATAATGTAATGAATATAAAGAGTTTGTAAATTGTAAAACACTTTATAGATGTTAATTAAAACTTTTTAAATATATATTTATTTTTGAGAGCGAGAAAGAGAGACAGGGAGACAGAGAATCCGAAGCAGACTCCAGGCTCCCAAGATGTCAGCACAGAGCCCCCACGGGGGTGGGGCTCGAACCCAGAACTGTGAGATCATGACTGGAGCTGAAGTCGGACACTCCACCCACTGAGCCATCCACGTGCCCCGATTTACAGATGTTAATTTAATTTCACTCTCTTACACTTCACAGCATTTTGAAATTTATTTGTAGATTTCACCCGGCTGGAGGGGTCACAGGGCACCTTGGGCCTTGGAATGTACCTTCCCCGGTGCCACTATGTGGCTGCCACCTTAAACATAAAAGTTTTGCAGGAGACCACGATTTCCTCTCAGCCTTTTCTGCCGGCACCTCTTCCCACTTCTCCTGTGCCAACGTCTTTCCCACCCAGTGACATATCAGCCTGTTACATAAGAGGCAGCTTTGGGCAGTAGTTAAGAGCACAGACTCTGGACCCAGGCTGCCTGATTCTGAATCCCAGCTCTGCCACTGCTACTGGCAATGTGATCTTGGACAAATAATTTTTCCTCTCTGAGCCTCAAGTGTCCTGTCTGTAAAGTGGGTAGCGTAATGATAGTGTGTCTTCTACTTAATGGGGTTATTATGAAATTTAAATACTGTTAGTGCTGAGGATAGTCCCTGGCAGGGATGCCTGGCTGGCCCAGTTGGTCGAGCAGGTGACTGTTGATATTGGGGTCGTGAGTTTGAGCCCCACCCCCCTACCCCCCCCACAAAAAAGTCCCTGGCAGGGGCGCCTGGGTGGCTCAATCGGTTAGGCGTCCGACTTCGGCTCAGGTCATGATCTCACGGTCTGTGAGTTCAAGCCCTGCATCGGGCTCTGTGCTGACAGCTCGGAGCCTGGAGCCTGTTTCGGATTCTGTGTCTCCCTCTCTCTCTGACCGCCCCCCCCCTCTCTCTGACCGCCCCCCCCCCCCGTTCATGCTCTGTCTCTCTCTGTCTCAAAAATAAATAAATGTTAAAAAAAAAATTTTTTTTAAAAAGTCCCTGGCATGTTGTGATTAATATAAAGGTTTGCCGCTCCTATTAGTATTAGAATTAATATTACTACATGGCAAGACAGTCACTCTTTGTAGTACTCCTGGATTCCTTTGAACTCAAACGTAGTTAGAAAGAGTTCTGCGTTGGGGCGCCTGGCTGGCTCAGTCGGAGGAGCATGTGACTCTTGGTTTCAGAGCTGTGAATTCAAGCCCCATGTTGGGTGTAGAGATTACTTACAGCAATCGAGTAAATTAAAATGAAGAAAGGAAAGGAAGGAAGGACAAAATGAGCTCTGCACTTGGAAGCTTCCAGAAATGGAGAAAGTTGGAGGGTGAGGGTCCCTAGAAGGAGTGACTAGTGGATTTTTTGGTGGCGGTAGTGGTTTTGGTCATCGGTGTGTCCCAAGCACATAGAATGCTGCCTGGGACGTAGTAGGTCCTCAGTGAATATTGTATTAATGACTTTCTAACGACCTTTTTGTTTTGTTTTGTTTTGTCCTCAACAGGCCCTTGTCTTAGAGCAAGGGGAACAGCTCTGGTTCTGAGGAACGAGTGCTTCTCCCTCAGTGCTGGGGAGAAAGCCAGGAGCAGTTTTCTGGGTAACTGTGGAATGTGCCCCGCTGGGCCCACCAAAGCAGCAGCAGGATGCTCCAGACCAGTAACTACAGCCTGGTGCTCTCCCTGCAGTTCCTGCTGCTGTCCTATGACCTCTTCGTCAATTCCTTCTCGGAGCTACTCCGAATGGCTCCTGTCGTCCAGTTGGTGCTCTTCATGTGAGTTCAGGGGGTGGGACTGGACAGCTGAACCCAAGCAGTTAGAAGGCCCCGACGATTATGATGTAGCGTTTTAAAGTAGCTGATGGAAAAACCTCAGGGAAAATCAAATTTCACCCATGTTGGGTACTCCACGGTACGGAGACATGTCAGAGGTCCTGCATTTCTATACTTCTAGCAGGGGCCCAGGATACAGGGAGCAGTCAGAGGGTCAGACTGCTCACCGTGTCATTTTTTTCCTCTGTGAATAGAAATCTTGGCTTACACTGCCGTGAAAGGGGGTTGCAAAATGGCAGGTTAAAAGGGTGCTCGTATCAGTTCTGTATATGGTATGGAAGCGGTTGGCATTTTTCCTGCACAAAGATTCAGAGACTCCACGAGGCAAGTTCTCGACAGAAGACTAGTTTTCGGCACCGTCTTCCTTCCTTCGGCACTGTCGCATGAATACATGTGACGGGTATTCACGGGCCTGCCGGACCATGTTCGAGTTGCAGTGGCAAACCTGATAATTTCCTGCTCTCACATGGCTTCCATTCTAGAAGCCCCCATTGACCCCTCCCATTGAGAGGGACAATGAACCCATTTTTTTCAAGATAATTTTATAGGGTAATAAATGTTTACAATGGATGTGAAGTAGGTGGGGGTGGGGAGGGGAGGGCTACCCTAGGCGTAGGGTTAAAGAAGAGTCTTTCTGAAGAGGGGACCCTTGAACTGAGACCTGAATGGCACTAAGGCACCGTCTGTGCAAAGATGGGGGGAAAGGTGTTGCCGTCTTGCTAGATGAAAATGTCTGACAGGACCAGGTTATGCGACAGGCGGGGCCGGCTTTGGACAGAGAGAAGAAACCGTCTTCTCACCAGTGTCTAGAAGTTAAGAGTGTCAGAGCAGAAAAGCCTTGTCTGTGGACTGCGGCTCAAGTGATGGGGCCAGCCCGTAGTTTTAGTCTCGTGTCATTTGGGACCCAAAGCCCATGCTATCTCTGGGGAGTTTCCGGAGGTCTAGATCACAGGGAAGGCCAGACTTCATAGTGTCCCTTAGGGCCCAGGGCCAGCTCTTGGGTCGTCCCACAGACCTCCATTTGGCTGTGCTTTGTTTTATGTTTGCAGCATCCAGGATATCGCAATCCTTTTCAACATCATCATCATTTTCCTCATGTTCTTCAACACCTTCGTCTTCCAGGCTGGCTTGGTCAACCTCCTATTCCATAAGTTCAAAGGGACCATCATCCTCACAGCTGTGTACTTCGCCCTCAGCATCTCCTTTCATGTCTGGGTCATGGTAAGAGCGGAGCTCTGAATTCCTGAACCCCTAAGGGACTAGGAGTAGCTTTTTCTCGAGGAAGCCACGAGGAAGCCAGCATCATTCTCCTACATCTCGAAGAATCCTTGATAGGAAACCGGTGAAATGAGTGTGGTCCCGCCTGGGGTTGGGCATGTGAGAGCTCCATGAGGCACCTCTGCCCAACCTTTTGTGTTAAAGAACTGCCTTATCCAAGAGTCAGGGGCCCTTTCTGGAATATTCAGCTCACCTTTGCCCCAAACAGTCCAGCCAGAGCTAAAACAGGAAGTCGAATCCGTTTTATCATTAGCTATTTGGGCAGGTGGGTGTTGAGACAGGGAATTCTTAGGCATCCGTGTCCCATGGGAAATGGCCAGGCCAAGAGTGCCCCTTGCCCTTTAGTGCTTCGCGCCCTCTGCTCTGTCCCCGTCACTTATACTGGAAGAACCCTTCTCCAGTGTGCCTCAGAGCCAATGCCAGGTTTCGTGGTTCCAGATTTCTCCTGCTTCACGAATGGTTCTGTCTGTTTGGGTATGGCCTGTGTTTCTCGCGTACTCATTTGGATGGAACACAGTAAAACCTCAGGGTTCTCTAGTCGTTCCTATACTAACGCCACCTTAGACTGAGCCGTCTGTTAAGTTGCCCTTGTTATTCCACGGAGAGAAGTCGAGCGCACAGGAAAGAAAGAGCAGTGCCAACGTCTCTAGGTGCTTCCTGAAGAAGATTGTCTCTGCTCTCCCTCCTGGGGCCAAAATAGGTCCTGGCTTTGTACTCTAAAGCTGCTAATCTGATTAAACCTTGAGGGCACTAAGCCTTTATCTGACAGGAACCGAGCCTGAGATCTTCAAGGCAAGACAGTGACCACACCGAACTCCTTCCTGAGATCATGTATAGCACTTCTCCTTGGAAAAGGCTGTGGAATGGAAGGAAATAAATAGCTTAGTTCAAACTGTCTCCTTCAGGGTTAAAAGGATATTTCCTTTGCAGCAGAAAAGGGAGTTTGAAGCTCCTTTGAGAAACACTACTCGGGGTTGTGGGAGGAAAGGAGGGGGAGATTAGCCTGACTTAAAACCACGTGGCATGTCTGCAGCTAACCAAGGTGGAGATGCTAGGGCCTCATCTGGTGGCTAAGCTTTCCCTGTCTCCTCATGTCTCCTGCAGAACTTACGCTGGAAAAACTCCAGCCGCTTTGTCTGGACAGACGGACTTCAAACGCTGTTTGTATTCCAGAGATTAGGTAAGGACCACAGCAACCTCAGGCCTCACTTCGGTGCCACCATTGGTTCGGGCTACTAAGGCCCTTGATCCTGCCTTCCCCGTCCATCACGGCCAGCATGGGATGAGTGGATCAGCCGTGGCAAGAACAGGAGAGATTATGGCCCACTGCCCTTGCTGGGAGTCACTGGGAGATCCTGAGGCAGGGCGCCCCTCCGCCTTGGTAGGTTTGGTTCTTAGCCTGAAACGAATACTCAGGAGTGTCCCTGAAGCTTCTTCTCTACTTATCCACAGCGGCAGTGTTATACTGTTACTTCTACAAACGGACAGCCGTGAGACTGGGCGATCCTCGCTTCTACCAGGACTCGTTATGGCTGCGCAGGGAGTTCACACAAGTCCGGAGGTGACCGCTTCTCGTCATACTGATGGAGGCCTTTCCTTCCTGACAGATGCTACGCTTGTGGCCCTGTGCACAGGAAGCAGCTTGACTTTCCTAGGACAGGCTCAGGCCACTTGTGTTCTGCAGTTAAGAAGGAAGATCTTCCCTCTTGCAAGTTAAAGTGTTTCCCAATACAGATTTCAGTACACAACCCTCCCCGGCCTCCTACCTCAGGTCCCTTTTCCTTTTCTGCCCTCTACTCCTCTTCCTCACGGAAGGCGGTGAGGCTTTATCCTTGGCGAGCTCTCACTTAGCCTGGTCCAGGAGGGGCTCCTGGCACCTACCTTCTTTGCACCAAACACTAATTAATGACTGAAGGATGCAAAGAGTGTCATTTCTGAGCTCCTGACTGATGACACCGTAGACCTGTAGATTTTATACCCAAGGCGCTTTTTTTACGTTTTATAAATAGGAAATAAATTGAATTCTTTTTCCAGAAATGGTGGAGTCTGTCTGTCTAGCTACATCTCTTCGCAGATAAGAGGCGTGTCAAGTCCTAACCTAGCGTCTTCTTGAGCCACAGAACAAATACAGATATTTATTGAGTGCCATTATGAGTATAAGCTATTTTTATAGGAATTCGGGATGTAATCTGACGCCCCACCTCGACCCTTGGAGTTCCAAACTTTGGTGCTTTATCCAGAGTCTCCCTGCCATTAGGACCCTAAACTGCCCTCAGAAGAATAAAAACGTTCCTTAGCCTGCTTTGGCAAAAGAAAATTTTAAGGTGCATGTGCCCGTAGTATCCATTTTCTATTGTCAGAATAGTGTGTAACACTACCACGAAACTTCGCTGGCGTGTAACAACGAACAGTTACATGGCTCTGGAGTCTCGGGGTTCAGCTGGTCGGGCTGGTTCAGGTGATATCTGCCGGCCTTGCTCATGTGTCTGTGGTCAGCTGTGGGTCAGCCAGGCAGCTGTGATGATCTTGGGATTTGGGCTCTTGGCTAACCTGGGCCGGCCTCAGCTGGAATGACTGGGCTGTTCTGGTTCTCATGACTCATCCTTCAGAAGACTAGCCTGGGTCTCTTCACATGACAGTGGCCGAGGAGCAGAAGAAGGAGCCCCATTGTGTAATCTTCCTTCAGCCCTCTGCTTTTATCGTGTCCCTTAGACCCCGATTGGTCAAAGCAAGTCATATGACTGAGCCCGGGGTCCAAGTGGGAAAGCACTACAAAGCTTCCTGGGAAAAGGCACGGATACAGGGAGGGCCACTGATTCAGTCTACCCCACCGGAAAGTTGCTCTATGGAACTCATTGTTCAGAGGTACTTTAGCACGGAGGTTGGCAACCTTTTTCTGTGAGGCACCAGATAGTAATTATTTTAGATTTCAAGGGCCGCATATATGGTCTTTGTTGCAACCATAAGCACACCTTCCTTTACTTCACAGGTGCTGTGGTGTTTCGTATAAATACATGGTTGGTGGCAACCCCGTGTCGAGCCAGTCTGTTGGTGCCATTTTTTCCAACAGCATTGGCTCACTTCATGTCTCTGGGTCAATTTTGGTCGTTCTCAAAATATTCCAAGCTCTTGCGTTGTTAATGTATTTGCTGTGGTGCTGTGTGCTCAGTGATGTTGTTGTTACTATTGTCATCGTTGGGGGCACCGCGGACCGCGCCCATGGTAGACAGCAAATATAGGCCATAAGTGCGCGGCCTGTCGTGACCACTCCACCGACTGGCTGTCCCCATCTCTCTCCCTCTCCTCGGGCCTCCCTGTTCCCTGAGACACAGCATTATTGGAGTTAGGCCACCGAATAAGCCTAAATGGCTTCTGAGTGTTCGAGTGAAAGGAAGAGGTGCACATCTGTCACTGAAAATCCAAAGCCAGCGTGACTGAGCTCAGTGAGGAAGGTGGGCTTCAAAAGCCAAGATGGGCCGAAAGCGAGGCCTCTTCGGCCGAGCGGTGAGCCAAGTTGTGAATGCAAAGGAAAGTTCCTAAAGGAAATGAAGAGTGCCACTCTGGCGTTCATACGCACGAAGCAAAGCCACCTAGTTGCTGGTTCCCAGAGAGTCTGAGCGGTCTGGAGAGAAGACCAAACCAGCCTCAACAGTCCTATAAGCCGGCGCCTAACCTGGAGCAAGGCCTGAACGCTCCTTAATTCTGTGAGGGCTGAGAGAGGTGAGGAGGCTTCGGAAGGAAAGTCCGAAACTAGTGGAGGTGGGTTCAGGAGGCTTAAGGAAAGAAGGCATCTCCAGAACATCAGAGTGCGGGGGGAGCAGCTGCAGGTACACAGGCAGGACCCTCCCTCCAGCAAAACGGTTACAACTCACTGGAAGCTCGAGTGATGGTTCGCAGTTTTTAGCAATTATTTTTAAGATATATGCGTAGTTTTTTTAGACATGATGCTAGTTAACACTGGCTTGACCGCAGTGTAGTGTGAGCACAACTTAGATATACACCAGGAAACCAAAGCATTCACTGGACTCGCTCTATTGCGATGTTTTTCTTGTGGCGGTCTGGAACATCCTGAGGGCCGCCTGCGCGCAACCTCAGCGTCGTAGCGTGAGAGCAGCATGGTGATAGGTCAGCGAGTGCCTGTGGCTGTGTCCCCGTAAAACTATGGACACTGAAATCTGAATTTCATATCGTGTTCATGTATCACAAAGTATTTTTCTTTAGACTTTTTTTTAGCCACGTAAAAAATGTAAAGCTACTCTTAGCTCAAGGGCTGTGCAAAAACAGGCTAGATTTGCCCCGGGCCAAAGTATGTTGAGCCCTGGTTTAGAAGCCTAGAATCAAGTTCTGGGGAAAGAGAGACTATAGGTAATCTGCTGTGCTGTCGAGACTTTAACAGATATCAGGGGCGCCTGGGGGGCTCAGTCGGTTAAGTGTCCGACTCTTGATTTCAGCTCAGGTCATGATCTCACAGGTTCGTGGGTTTGAGCCCTGCGTTGGGCTCTGTGCTGACACCACAGTCTGCTTGGGATTCTCTTTCTCTCTCTCAAAAAAAAAAAAAAAAAAAAGATTTTAACAGTTATTGAAAAAGTACAATGTTGAAATAAACCGTGTAAGGGGTGTGTGTGTGTGTGTGTGTGTGTGTGTGTGCGCGCGCGCGCGCGCGCACTTAATATGTTCATGTGGTACAAAATTCAAGTTCTAAAAAGGTCTCTGCAATTAATCTTTCCATTGCTGTATCTCAGCCACTGAGTTCTTTCCTTCCCCGCCCCTCCCTGACAATCTACACTTACTTATATGCTTCTTATAAACACTGTAACATGTCAGAAACATTTTTACAAAAAAAAAATATACAAAAGACAAGAACAAAACAGTTGTCATCATCCTGTCCCAGCCATTTATTTCAAATCTTGGATGATATGTGTATATATTTTCAATGCAGGTGTGATTATGGGGAATATGCCATAAACCAGTTTACTCCCCACCTCCCCCTTCTCCCCTCCCCCCACCCCCCACCGCCCCAGCTCAGCAGTAGGAATGTGTTTTTTAACTGTGATGTTAAATTAACTCCCTGGGGACAGTCAGCTTTCAAAGTTCAGAGGAAAGAAAAGAATTTTACAAGTGCTTAGAGACTTAATAGCATGCAGTTTCTGCTGACTGACCAGTGCTCCAGCCAATAACTAGAAAAAACCCCAAAAAGATAAACTATAAAAAATCGCCTCTTAAAAGGGCTTCCGAGAATTACCGAAGGAAAGAGGATTGGGGGACCTAAAATTCTGCAGCAGGGAGATTCACAGAGAAGCGAGCTGACGGTTTGCGGCAGATTTTTCCCAGGGGGCATTTGCTGATTCTGGGTTTGAGCAAGAAGCTAGGAATCCAAGCATTTCCCAGATGCGGGTTGCATAGCCAGGAAACCAAGAGGCCAGCCGAGCTTAGTGGTCTTATCACACTGGAGGAGCAAAATCGAGGGCTAGAGGAGCCTTAAAAACAAAACATTATCTCCTCAAGATATTTACCTAATCTTCGGGCCAGAGGCTATCAAAAGCTAAGCCTCAAAGCTCTGAGAAGCAGAACAGAATTTTTGGCAGATTTATGGAGCTGATAATCAGAATCCAGGAGGGAACGGGTAAGCAGATAAAAAGCTCTGGAGGACCCCTTACCAGGAACACGATGAAACAGGTAGGCTGGTGCCTATCAAAACTGGAGTGCAGCCTCAAACCATGTAGTTCCTGAGTGAGTTATCTGCCTTGCAGAGAAAAGAGTAGAGGAAAAGACATCTAGAGACACTATTATTTAGTTATTTGAGAGAGCAAGCACCCATGTGCAAGTCGGGGAGGAGCAAAAAGAGGGGGAGAGAAAGAATGCCGCGCAGGCCCCTCACTGACAGTGCAGAGCCCGACGCAGGGCTTGAACTCACGAACCATGAGATCACGACCTGAGCTGAAATCAAGTGTTGGAGGCTCAACCGACTGAGCCCAAAGAGCTCCTTGAAGATACTGGAGATTGAAGGGAAAGGTTGATGGGCAGTCCACACTCAAAAGAGGAGAACTATGCGAGAAAATTCCCTATTTGTGCTGCTCGTAGCTTGGTAGTAGACAAAGTGCTGGCAGAAAATCCCAGTACCATAGCCCCGAGCCCGGGCAACCGGAGCCGCTGGCAAGAAAGATGAGAATCTCAGAAGGGGAGGAGCCAGAGAGGCGGGAATCCCCAGATTCTGTCTGTCCACATTTCTGCCCAGGCTCTGGACCACGCATGTGCAAGCCAGACTCAAGGCCGCTCGGCCAAAGACAGATGGAGACTGGGATTGGAGTCGTCACCCAGTAAGTGTGGCCTGCGGTGTGTATCCAGCCAGGCTGATTACCTGATGCAACCAAAGGAACATTGCTCTTTGCAGACACAAGTAACGGAAACCGGAGTGTCCACACTTCAGCATTCAGAACTGACACGGACACCGAGACGAACCAGATCCTGGAATTAACAGACAAGGGTATTAAAGCAGCAATGGAAATCCGTTCTCAGCAAAATGATAGGTGACCTCAGCACAGAAACCAATTATTTCTGAAAAACAGAAATCCCGGATTTCTGAAATAAAGACATTTGCAAATAAAAGACACTTGCAGATAAAGAGAATTAGTTGCCAAGAAATGCTGAAGGAGTTCTTTGGCTTGAGGGAAACGACAACAGATGGAAACTCAGATCCTCAGAAAGGAATAGAGCACATCAGAAACCGTGTCTAGTTAAATCTTTTTTTTTTTTCCTGTTAATTTCTTTACAAGACATATGAGTGTAGTATGCACATTGTTTTCAAGTACACAGAATATTGGCCAGTATACGTTGGGCCATAAAACAATTCTCAATGCATTTAAGAAACAATAAATTTAAAAGGATAGAGAGTGGGGCGCCTGGGTGGCTCAGTCGGTTAAGCGTCCGACTTCGGCTCAGGTCATGATCTCACGGTCTGTGAGTTCGAGCCCCGCGTCAGGCTCTGGGCTGACGGCTCAGAGCCTGGAGCCTGTTTCAGATTCTGTGTCTCCCTCTCTCTCTGACCCTCCCCCGTTCATGCTGTGTCTCTCTCTGTCTCAAAAATAAATAAATGTTAAAAAAAAATTAAAAAAAAAAAAAGGATAGAGAGTAAGTTCTTTGATAATAACGGGACTGAGCTAGAAATCAGTAACAATAAGACAGCCAGGTGGTCAGTCGAGGTCCAATCAGGAGATAGAAACCACATGGTCATTTAAACACGACAAGTTGACTGTAAAGAATCATTAAGTTAACGACAAAAGATGTAGAGAGAATTCTAAAAGGGTACCTGAGGGCTGAAGGAGAGTACCCAAGGGAGGACAAGCTTGGCAGAGTCCCCAGCCCCCAAGGCCGGGGGTTAGACCTCACCAGAGCCCACCGGGTGTAGACAAGTTCACTGGTTTGCCTAGGCCAGAGCTGCTTCGCAGTTGTTAGGCAAGAAACAAGCCCTCCAGGACACAGGGAAGCTGAGGCTGGTGAGCAGGTGCACGGGGGATAAGGACACACCACCTGCAGGCACCAGGCCCAGAGCACACAGTGTCCGCAGGTGGGTCAAAGCTGTTGGGAAGGTGACCAAAGGAGTTAAGAGTGTCTTATGTGTGCGAGGCCCAAAGCCCATGACCTCCACATGGCGGGGGGGGGGGGGGGGGGGGGGGGGGGGGGGGGGGGGGGGGCGGGGGGATGGGAATCAGTGGGGAGAAGAGCCAAGGTTGGTGAGCAAATGTAGAGAGGGAGTTGGGGCACTGCTGTGGGTACACAGTGTCCATGCCTGGAAGGCTTTGGGGAAAATCGTCCCAGGCGTAGGTAAGAGGCTGAGGGGCGCAGATGCATAGAATTAGGGAGGTGCCCCAGGGCAAGCCCTGGAGCATGCAGTATCCTTGACAGGAGGGCCGCAGCAAAGTAGTCACTGGGCCTGGACCAGGTCTGCAAGGTTCCTGAGGGAGTTGCCTGCTTCACCTGATGCCCCCCTGTGCACCTGTAGTGCTGACAGGCCAGGGCAGGAGCAAGGAAAAGCAAACCAGAGCTCACTGGAGCCTAGAAAGACCAGTCCTTTCCTTCCTTCAGTGTCCCTCCGGCGCCCTCTACTGACAAAGCTAACATCATGCTCATGCTCGCTGTAAAGGAAGAACCACTGCCAGTCCACTAACATACTGAAGGGTGAATGTGGAGCTAAGAGGCAAAAAGCAGATAATAGAATCCGTCTTTCTGGCTACTCAGATTGCATATGCACCCTTCTGCACCTGTTTGAACTTCCCCATCAGTTCTGTTCCTACCAACAAGATCGATCTATCCTTCCAAGTGATGTTCTCCCCCTTCCCCCCAAATGGAGAAGACACAGTCCCAACAGTCACCGTATCCAGAGCTGGCTATAGTAATCACCCTACGGTTTTGGTCATGGTTGCACTAAATATTCTCTTACCTAAAGATTAGATCACAAAGCTGACCTACAGGTTGTACATAAAATGGGAAGTGAAAGGGGGGAAATGGTCAGTAGATGCAAATGAACACACACAAGAACCAAAGAAACCCACGCGAAACCACTACGGTCCTCGTTTTTGTAATTGGTCTCTTTGTAACTGGTCACGAGGTCGGAGCTGATATCCATGGCAGCCTTCTTCAGCTACCCCCTCCATGTTTCCCTTTTCCTCGGCTGAGAGTCTGCCGCTCGGGACTCTTTAACCCAGTAGAGTGAGACAAACGCTCATTCTGAGCGATGCTCGTCTTTAACTGCCCTGCTTTGCGTGGAGCATGGATGTATTGGGAGGCGCCCCAGAGGCTCCTCTAGGCTCCAGACATAGTCTTCGTCGCCTCCATTGTGTAGCAGCAGTGGAATTTTCCCTTGAGAACCAGGATCAGTTACTCCGGCCAGTAGATTGGACCCCTTCCCTTTTCCTTGCCCATTGGTTTAGTGGCATAAGGAGCCCAGAATGGCCACGTGGCAGTCCCATCTTCCAATTCAGTGGTGCCATCCTCGTGTCCCCTTGTGGACCATTCCTCACTTGGGAACTAACGTCTCCAAATCAGCAGGCTCTAACTTTTCAGGATAAGAGGCAAAAACTCTACGGGTGGGGAAGGTATAATAGAAGAGTCATTCCTGCTCCCGTCCCGTCGTTCCTGGCCCCATGTTGGCTGGCCAGGGGGCTGATGGCACCATCAAATGGCCTCTGATTCAAAGACCTACTTCATTCTGTAAATCAACCCTCATCCTTTCATGGTGTTGTCTCCCAACTGGTGCCATAACTGGGTCTTCAGTAAGCTGTTCCACTTTGCAGTTAAGCCCCCTGGTTCCAGGTAGTGTGATGTACGTGCGGGAAGACTTGTTAATTCCAAGGGCAGAAGCCCCTGGCCACACTTCCTCTGCTGCGAAATGGGTATCTTGATCAGACGCAAATGCTGTACGGAGTACATGGTGTATGTACATGACATCTCTGTCGGGAGGGTCCTGGGAAACGAGGCTCCAGGGTGTGGGTGAGCCAAGGCTGGTGGACGGGTGTGCAGAGCAGTCGAGGCACTCCTGCACGGGGCTGGTCTAGAGCCTGCGGTGTCCGTATCGGGAAAGTTCTGGGAAACTCCCTCTGGGGTGCAGCAAGCTGAGGCTGGTGGGCAGGAGTACAGAGGGATCCGGCTGGTGTGAGGTTGCGGCAAGGGGATCCCAAGCCTGGGGCGGAGGCTAAAAGACGGCTGCGGGCCCCTCCCCTCTTAGCACACAGCTGTCCCCCCTGCAATACACACGTCTGGCGTGACAGACTGTACAGCGAGAGCAAGAACAATAAAAACGCAGCACACTGGAACCAGGACGAAAGCCCCCTTCTTCCTGCAATGTCCCTCTAGCGTCCTCTTATCATCATGCTCACTGTAAGGGCAAAATGCTTAGAGTCCAGTCCACTGTCACAGAACAGGTACTGACAGGTGAATCTGGGGCTGAGGGGCAATATAGTGATAACCGCCACGCTGAGAAACCACTACATATTTAGAAAGTAAATAATAGCACTTGTAAACAATCCACAGATCAAAGAAGACATCAGAAGGGAAGTTAGAAAGTCCTTTGAACGGAATACTAATGAAATGTAACATTTTTAAATGCCTGTGACGCAGCTTTTATAGAAAAAAAAAAAAGATCTGGGGGCCCCTGGGTGGCTCATTCAGTTGAGCGTCCGGCTCTTGATTTCAGCTCAGGTCATGATCTCACGGTTCGTGGGGTCAAGCCCCCCCATCGAGCCCTTCGATCACTGTCGCTTGGAGCCTGCTTGGGATTCTCTGTCTCCCTCTCCCTCTGCCCCTCCCCAACCGTTCTCAAAAATAAATAGATAAATATTGTTAAAAAAAAATAAAGATTTTTATCTCTCTCTCTCCCTCTCCCCCACTCATGCCGTCTCTCTAAAAATAGAAAAAAAGATCTACAATCCATGGTCTAAGTTTTTATCTTAAACCAGAAAAAAGAGCAAAGTACAAAGAGGAATAAAACATCAGAACTAAAGAGAACATGGACAAAGAATAAAAATATATATAAAATCAAAGTTAATTCTTTGAAAAGTTAATTGATAAATCTTTACCCAGACGGATCGAGAAAAAGAGAAGACACATATTGAAAATGAAAGACGGAATGTTTCTATAGATACTATGCATATTAAAAGGATCATAATGTTGTTGTGTATAGACAATTTTATGCCAATACATTTGACAAGTGTTATGAAGTGAACGAATTCATTAAAAGACACAAATCACCAAAACTGGCCGAAGAAAAAAGAGAAATTAAATTCATAATGAAAAGTTTTCCCACAAAGAAAACCTTAGGTGTGGATGACTTCACTGATTAATTCTATCAAACATTTATTTATTTTTTATTTTTTTATTAAAAAAATTTTTTTTTCAACGTTTATTCATTTTTGGGACAGAGAGAGACAGAGCATGAACGGGGGAGGGGCAGAGAGAGAGGGAGACACAGAATCAGAAACAGGCTCCAGGCTCTGAGCCATCAGCCCAGAGCCTGACGCAGGGCTCGAACTCACGGACCGCGAGATCGTGACCTGGCTGAAGTCGGACGCTTAACCGACTGCGCCACCCAGGCGCCCCTCTATCAAACATTTAAAGAAGAAACAATATTAATCCTACACAAGCTCTTTCAGAAAACAGGAAAGGAGAGGGGCACGTGGGTGGCTCAGTCAGTTAAGTGTCTGACTCCTGCTATGGGCTCAGGTCATGATCTCAGTTTCATGAGTTGGAGCCCCGGGTCGTGCTCTGTGCTGACAGCATGGAGCCTGCTTGGGACTCTCTCTCTCCCTCTCTCTGCACCACCCCCTCCCCCCTTGCTCATGTTCTCTCTTTCTCAAAAATAAATAAATAAACTTAAAAAAAAAAAAAGAAAATAGAAGAGGAGAAACATTTCCCAATTCAAATGATTCTACGATACCCTGATAGCAAGATTGACGAATACTTCACATGGAAATAAAACTAAAGATCAATATCCTTCAAGAACATAGATGCATGGGGCACCTGGGTGGCTTAGTCAGTTGAGAGTCCAACTTTGGCTCAGGTCATCTCACAGTTCATGAGTTCCAGCCCCACATCAGGCTCACTGCTGTCAGCCTGTCAGTGCAGAGCCCGCTTCAGATCCTCTGTCTCCCTCTCTCTGCCCCTCCCCTGCTTGTGTTCTCTCAAAACTAAATATTAAAAAAAATAAAAAAGAACATAGATGCAAACATTTTTTTTAATTTTAGCAAATTGAACCTGGCAATATAAAAAGAATAACAACACATCATAAACAAGTGGAGTTTATCCCAGGAATATAAAATTGGTCTAACATCTAAAAATCAATGAGTGCAATTCACCAAATCGATAGAGTAACGGAAAAAAGGCATTTGATCATTAAACAGATGTAGCTGTGACAAAATTCAATACCCATTCATGATGAAAATACCCTGTAAACTAAGAAGAGGAGAGAAATCCATTTACCTGGTAACTGGCATTTCTGAAATGCCTGTAATTAACCTACTGTGGTGGAAGGCTGAATGTTTTCTAAAACCAGGGAAAAAGCACATTTCATCTACTTATACTACATCTATTCAACATTGTACTAGATGGCCCAGCTGAGCAGTAGGAGAAAGGAAAATAAATAAAAGGCATGTATATTTTTTCAAAGTATGCTCTAGATGCAACACGGGGCTCGACCTCATGACCCTGAGATCAAGAGTCACACGCTCCACTGACTGAACCACCCAGGCACCCCAAAAGCCCTACATATTGAAAAGAAAGAAGTAAAACTGTCCTTATTTGAAAATGATCACAGTGAACATAAAAATTCCTAAAGAAAAAGCAAAAAGGCATGACAACTAGTAAGTTAGTTTGATTTAGCAGGGCATAGGATTCAAAGATGCAGCCAAATTAGCATGTAGAGGGCAATTTATAGCCTTAAAACAAACAGAGAAGAAAGACTGAAAAGGTAAGCTTTAAGTTTCCATCTCAAAAAGAACACCGAGTCCTATAAGGAAGGAAATGAGGAAGAGCAGAAATCTATAAAATAGAAAACAAATATAAAGGGAAGAAAACCAAACCCAGAAGTTGGTTCTTTGGAAAGATTAATAACATTGATAAACACCTATCAAAAATAAGAAATAAAATTATCAGGAAGAAAAAAGACATCATTACAGATCCCATAGGCATTACAAAATACGAGGCTGATGGAGTTCCTGACTGGCTTGGTTGGTAGAGATGTGACTCTTAATCTCAGGGTCGTGAGTTCAAGCCCCATGTTGGGTGTAAAACTTACTTTAAAAAAATGTATGTATAGGGGCGCCTGGGTGGCTCAGTCTGTTGGGCGTCTGACTTCAGCTCAGGTCACGATCTCGCAGTCCGTGAGTTCGAGCCCCGCGTCGGGCTCTGGGCTGATGGCTCAGAGCCTGGAGCCTGCTTCTGATTCTGTGTCTCCCTCTCTCTTTGCCTCTCCCCCCTTCATGCTCTGTCTCTCTCTGTCTCAAAAATAAATAAAACGTTAAAAAAAAATTTAAAAAAAATGTATGTATATATACACATATACACACACACACATATATATGGATGTTATGAAAAACTTCACACCAACACATTTGAAAATTTATAAAAAATGGGAACATCTTTGAAAAACACAAATTTACCCAAACATTACTCAAAAAGTAGAAAATTTATGGGGCGCCTGGGTGGCGCAGTCGGTTAAGCGTCCGACTTCAGCCAGGTCACGATCTCGCGGTCCGTGAGTTCGAGCCCCGCGTCAGGCTCTGGGCTGATGGCTCAGAGCCTGGAGTCTGTTTCCGATTCTGTGTCTCCCTCTCTCTCTGCCCCTCCCCCGTTCATGCTCTGTCTCTCTCTGTCCCAAAAATAAATAAACGTCCCAAAATAAAAAAAAATTCTCGTGCCCAAAAAAAAAAAAAAAAAAAAAAAAGTAGAAAATTTAAATGATCCTATACATATTAGAGAAATTTCGTTATTATAAAATTTCTGACAAAAACAGTTCCAGGTTTAGATGGCTTCATCAGTGAATTATTCTTCTAAAGAAATAAACCTCCGTTACACAATCTCTTTCATGTAACAGAAAAAGAAGGAACACTTCTCATTTCATTTTATGTGGCCAACTCAACGTTAATACCTAGGTCCTTACAAGAGAGTAAAATCACAGATCAATCTCTCATAACATATGTAAAAACTTGAGCAAAATATTAGCAAATGAAGTCCAATGATGTATAAAAAGGGTAACATATCTACCAAGCGTCCCCAAGACCACCCCCCAGATTCAATGATTTGCTGGGAGGACTCACAGGACTCAGCATACAGTCCTGTCCATGGCTTTGATTTATTACAATGAAATGATACAAAGCACAGTCACAAAAAGAAAAGGTGAAGTCTAGAGGAAACCAGGAGCAAGCTTCCAAGAATCCTCTCCCAGTGGAATCACATAAGATGTGCTTAATTCCTCCAGCAAGTTCTGACGACACGTAGGAAGTGTTGTCTACCAGGGAGGCTCATTAAAGACTTGGGTGTCCAAGGGGGCACCTGGGTGGCTCAGTCGGTGAAGCAACTGACTTTGGTTCAGGTCGTGATCTCACGGTTCGTGGTTCAAGCCCCGCACTGGGATCCGTGCTGACAGCTCAGAGCCTGGAGCCTGCTTCAGATTTTGCGTCTCCCTCTCTCTCTCTGCCCCTCCCCTGCTCATTCACCATCTCTCTCTGCCTCTCACAAATAAATAAACGTTAAAAATAAATAAATAAAGACTTGGGCGTCCAAGGATTTTACCGGGGGCTGGCTACATAAACAACTTCTGCTTAATATGCACCTACTAAAACTCCAGACTCCTGGAAGGAGACAGGTGTTCAGCAGAAACCACATAGTTTGTACGAACAGTTTAGGCACAGTGAGCCACTTTGGATTGGTGGAAACGTTTTTGAATTCCGAGTTGCCAGACAGTGGTCAAAGGCGAAGCTTTGCAAGTAGGACTTCCTAAGGATAGCAGTCCCAGGCCTGCTCTGTCAACTGTTTTCTGCATGGTATCATCACCAAACGGGTTTCTCTCCAGGAAGGCAAGGCTAATTAAACCTTTGGAAATCAATGTAATTCATTCCATTAGCAGAATAAAAGGGTAAAATATGATCATCTCAATAGATGCAGAGAAAGCATTCAATAAAATATATCATCAGCCTGTCAGCAAACTAGGAAGAGAAGGGACTTAAAAAAATTTTTTTAATGTTTATTTATTTTTTTTTTTTGAGAGAGAGATAGAATGTGAGTGGGGAAAGGACAGAGAGGGAGGGAGACACAGAATCCAAAGCAGGCTCCAGGCTCTGAGCTGTCAGCACAGAACCCCACGCGGGGTTTGAAGTCACCAACCATGAGATCATGACCTCAGTCGAAGTCGGATGCTTAACCAACTGAGCCACTCAGCCACGAGAAGGGACTTTCTTAATCTGACAGAGTATCTACCAAAAAAGAAAAAAAAAAAGTCTATATTTAACATATTGATGGTGAAATTTTTTTCTTGTGATGAGAACTTTTAAGATTTTCTTCACAACTTTCCAATTTGCAATACAATATTATTGACTATACGTTAGCATGATGTACATTACATCCCCATGACTACTTTGTTTTATAACTGGAAGTTTGTATCTCTCGATCCCCTTAACCCATTTTGCCCACCACTCACCCTCACATCCTCCCTGTCTGGCAACCATCAAATTATTCTTTGTATCTATGAGTTTTGTTTGTCCATTTTTTTTTTTAAGTTTATTTTGAGAAAGAGAGAGAGCAGGGGAGGGGTAGAGAGAGACGGAGAAAGAATCCAAAGCAGGCTGTGTGCTGTCAGCGCAGAGCCTGATGCTGGGTTCGAACTCACGAACTGTGAGGTCATGACCTGAGCTGAAGTCAAGAGTCTTCAAGAGTTGCTCACCTGAGCCACCTAGGTACCCCTGTTTTGTTTCCTTTTAGATTCCACCTGTAAGTGGAATCATCCAGGAATTGTCTTTCTCTGACTTATTTCATTTGGCATAATACCCTTAAGCTCTATCCATGTTGGTGCAAATGGCAAGATTTCTTTTATGGCCGAGTAGTATTCCATTGAATATATAGAAAGAGCACATCTGCTTTCTCCACTCATCCGTTGACGGACGGTTAGTCTTTCTATATTTAGCTATTGCGAATAATGTTGCAGTGAACACAGCGATGTATCTGTCTTTTCAAATTAGTGCTTTTGTTTTCTTGAGACGAATACCCAGTAGTGGAGTTACTGGGCCATGTGGTATTTCCATGTTTTATTTTTTGAGGAACCTCCGTGTTTTCTAGAAGGGCTGCGTTAATATACATTCCCACCAACAAGTGCACGAGGGTTCCCTTTCCTCCACATCTTGTCAACATTTGTTATTTCTTGTCCTTTAGATACCAGCCATTCGGATAGGTGTGAGGTGACATCTCATTGTGGCTTTGACCTACATCTCCCCGATGACTAGTGACGTTGAGCATCTTTCCATGTGCCTGCCATTGGTAGGTCTTGTTTGGAAAAATCCTGTTCAGGTCCTCTGCCCGTTTTCTTCATTAGATTTTTGTCTGTTTTGTTATTGAGCTGTATAAATTCTCTATAGATTTTGGATCTTAATCCCTTCCTGGATGCATAACTACATTGTAATTGCTCCCTCCTCCAGGCGCCCTGGCTTATTAGGCTGCTTGCTCAGAAACGTGCTAAATCCTTGCCCTGGGCTTCTCGGCTGTGGCATCTATTGTGTCCACCTCTATCTGGGCTCACAGGACTTGAGTGCCGGGAAACCAGGTATGTTCCCGCTGCTTGCTGTGCTGTGAGCAATTCAGTCTTATCCCCTACTCTGGGCACCTACAGAGTCGTGGCAATTTTACTCCTCGTCATCCTCTATGACAGAGGTGACAACGTTTTTCTTAAAGGGCCAGCTGCAGTATTCCAGGCTGCAGGCCACGTTTCCTCTGTTGGCAACTACTCAGCTTAACCACTGTAGCCTGCCGGAAGCTGTTTACAGTATGCAAATGAGTGGATGTCGTTGTGTTTCCCCCCTCAGAATTTTAAGTACAAGAACCAGCAGCTGGCCCACCTTCCTTCTCAGATGGGACATGTGAGGCTCAGAGGAACTTGCCTAATGGCTCTTATCCAGCAGGCAGTGGAGGTAAGGAAGTGGAGGTGAAGGTGGCCCTTTGTTGGTACATCCCTTTCCACCTTTCCCCACTTTAGTCTCTGCTTTTTTTCACCGGTGCTAAAGAAAACCTCCAGCTTGCGGTTAAGTTCCTAATAATGGGAGGCACGAGCCGAGACCGGAAGACAGAGGACAGGGGAGGGAAAGGTAATGGGTAATTCAGCCACCAGCTTCTCAGACCGCCGCCCCCTGGCGGGAGGACTTCTCCCTACGTCTCTCCAGGTGCGTGGAGTTGCTTCTGCTCTTTCCCCTTTAGGACTAAGAAGAGATTACCGTCCCACCTCCATTCCAACTAGGTAGGAGCATAGCACTGTCCTTAAAGGTTAATCACTCGACTCAAATGACCTGTTTCTTGCTCTGAGGGGACTGACTGCGGGTCAACAGTCAAGCCAGCTGGAGTCCTCTAAAAACCCTTTTTCTTTCCACTCCCCTGCGGGAAGTAACACACTTTACTCCACGTTGTCGTCAGGCTTCAAAACCCAGTTCACAGGCCATCTCTTGGAAACTTCTTTTTCTTTTTCCTTTCTTTCTCTTTCTTCATTTTCTTTCTTTCTTTCTTTCCTCTTTCTTTCTCTCCCTTCCTTCCTTTCTTTCTTTCTTTCTCTTTCTTTCTTTTCTTTCTTTCTGGAGACAGTGTTTCTATTATTGTTTTTAATGTGTGTTTATTTGTTTTAAGAGCACACCAGCCTGAGAGCGGGGGAGGGGCAGAGAGAATCCCAAGCGGACTCCCAGTCCTCAGGGCAGAGCCTGACAAGGCGTCCATCTCACGAAGTGTGAGATGTGAGATCATGATCTGAGCCAAAATCAAGAGCCCCAGCTTAACAGACTGAGCCATCCAGGGACCCTTTGGAAACTTCTTTCAGGTCCCACCCAGGAGTACTTTGTCCTCTCAACTCCCCCTGCACGTTCTGGGGTCACGTGGTGATCACCTTTCATCTGTGTGTCTCATCCGTGCTCCTTGGAAGGAGCCTCTAGTTCTGATTCGCTTTGGTGTCCGCTAACTACCTGGTTCGTAAATCCGCCACACAAAAGACCGATGCTAAACCCAACCAGGCGTTTGCCGAGCACCGTCGCGCAAACCGTTTCTCATTAAGACTGCTATTAGAAAAAAGAATCGTGGGGCTAAGGTCTATTTACCAATCCCGCGGTCACACCGCCACAACTGACCACTTCTGCCAATGCACTGTCACCTGGGGCTGGGGGGGCCGAGAGCTGTCCCTGCCCCGGAGCCCTGCGGCCGACAGCTACGGGCGCAGCCGCTGACCCCCTAAGCCTCAGCGAGCCGACATCCCAGCGCAAGCCTTTTGCGCCGGCAGTCCTCCCCGCGCACGCGCAGCCTACCCCCGGTCGGGCCCCGGCCCTGGAAACCATAGAGTGCCGGGGGTAAGCAGAGGGGCCAGAAAGCCGGGGTCGCTCCATCTCCTGCTTCCGGCTGCGCCTCGCTGCTCTGGGAGCGGCTGTAGCGGCGTACGCAGTTTCCATGGGGACTGAAGATGGCGCCGCGAGGTGAGATTCCGGAGGTGTGTGAGTCGCTGGTCCTGATGCCTTCAGTGCCCCTCTCTCCCCTGCCAGAGCTCGACCTCAGCTCTTCTTCTCGGGTGTTAGGGACATCGCTCCTCACCTGTCCAGAGTGGGGTTTCGAGCCCTACCCACGCTGAGTGCGTGAAGGTCTTGAGGTGATCTCAGAAACCCCCCAATCCTGGGCTCTCGGCCTGTTCTAGGCAGGATCGGTTACAGATTTGCTGTGTGACCTGGAACAGGCCATTGCTGGCCTCTGCGCACCAGTTTCTTCTCCCAAATAGTGACGGGGTTAGATCTTAGAGCGGCCTTGCCTTTCACCCCGAAGCCGAGTCGAGTTGGACGGCGATTCCCGGGGAAAGGGGGGGATTGAAGGAAGCCCCCTACACACACACGCACGCACGCACACACCTTCATCATCATCAATCGGAAGTGCCCCGAATGGCCTTTCCCACTACTGCGACCTCGTGTGTTCGTCAAGTTAGATACCGAACCATTCGAAGAACAGAGATTGAACAGAGATTGAGCTGCCCCCCGCCCATACCTCTTTTTTGTGCTTTTCTTTTCAGGTAAACGACTGTCCTCCACCCCGCTGGAAATCCTGTTCTTTCTGAACGGGTGGTATTATGCCACCTACTTCCTGCTGGAACTCTTCATATTTCTGTATAAAGGTAAGGCCTGGGGCTTGACTACCATTGGCCCCAACATCCCTTCCCCACTTCAGCCCAGAGCCAACTCCCATCAAGTGCCTTCTTATTTTTCATTCTTTCCTGTAGCTCCTCTTCGCTGCAAGGTAGAAGGCTCTTCATCATATGGCTTCTTTGAGAATGATTCAGTAGGAAGCCCTGCAGCAAGAATCTCCTGAGTTTGAGAAATGTGGGCTTCTCCATCCTTACTGTCCCTCATCGCCTCTTTGCAGAACTGCACGTTAAGCTCATTGGTGACCCTCAGGATCTATTCAGCGGCCAGTGTACCCTTGTAGATCCGATCATTTTGGAGAATGGGGTCCTCACAGACTTTGGCTTAGGAGTAAAATCTCCTAATAATGCGCGTGCCTCCAACAGTCGCACTATGAGTTAACATATCCTGCAGCAGGTGAACAGATCCTGCCCATACCTCGTGAACTAGTTCATGGAAAGCTGATAAGACTCGTGCCCTCATTATCCCCAGGTGTGTGGGTGTTCTTGTGGGTGCCGGTGTATGTTGTTTGCAAACTCTGGCTTTTGTGTTGGCAGCTCTCCTCCTACCATACCCAACAGCCAATCTAGTCCTGGATGTGGTGATGCTCCTCCTTTACCTTGGAATTGAAGTGATCCGACTGTTTTTTGGTGAGTGTTGGCCAGAGAATCCTTCCATTCCCTCTGAGAAGAACTGCTACCTGTAACTTGATTAACGAGAACAAGTACATAACCTAGTCTCACAATAAGAGATTGGATCTAGTGGGATGTCTCATTATGCCCTCTCTGAAGTTTCAAGCGGCTTCCTATTTTGGGTCAGATCTGTTTGTGTGTTGCTCTGTAGGGGCAGGAGTGGGCAGTAGCAGGAGATTTTAGATTGTTCCTCCCGAACTGCATAACTGCCAGGAGAGCCTGGTTCCTCTCCCTGGTTTGCTTGGGAGAATAGATTTACCTGGAAGGAACTCCATGTTCAAGGCAGTGCATGTCACCCGAGTCAGCACTCAGGTCCCTTCCACTTCTCTGAACAGGGGTTTCTGTAGGACAAGTTTATCCTCAGGTCTAGAGCAAACTTCCTATTAGTTAGAATAGCTCATCCCATAAAACACAAAGAAGAAACAATACTTCTAACACATGTAATGAAGGATGAAGAAGGTCCACATAAATCAATAAGGAAAAGACAACCTAATTTTAAAAACTGTTAAGGGACACGAATAGGCATTTCCCATAAGAATAATAACAGGATCAATAATCATGATAAAATGCCCAAACTCACTAATAAAAAGCAAATTGAAACAACAAGGTAACAGTTTCATCCAGCAGATTAAAAGGATTTCCAAATACCTAGCATTCGATTGGGTGTGAGGACCAGGTCTCTATATTCCCACACTCTTTGGGAACGTAAATTACAGCAGTCATTTTGCTAATCGTTTTGCCATGTAAAATTGTATTCTTGGACCTAACAATTACACTTCTAAAACTGGGTGAAAAAAACAAACACTTCCACAGATATGTAAAGATATCGATGTGTTTTGTAACCTGAAAACATTAGAGGGGTGCCTGGCTGGGTCGGTCATGGAGTGAGCGACTCTTGACTTTGGGCTTGTGAGTTCAAGCCCCAAGTTGGGTGTAGAGATTACTTAAAATAATACATTCTTAAGAAAAAAAGAAATTAGAAACAACCTAAACATCTGTCAGTACAGGATTAGTTAAATTATGGAATTGCTTCAATGAAATCGTTCATAGCGATTAAGAAAAGAATAAGGTAGTTACATGTGGCAAGCTGTCTAACTCCTGTTAAATGGGAAAAAAATGTAAGTTGAAAACAGTATGTAGAGTATGATTCCATTTTTATAATAATAGTAATATGTAAGTATACACACATAACAAAATCTGAAACAATATACATCGTTCCATAAGAATGGCTATCTCCAGTGAGGAGTCATGAGGTCTTTTTAGTTTCTAGATTTTCTAAAATTATTTTCTGTATTTGTATTAGTTGGAAAGTTTTCAATGGTTATATAATTAAAAAAAATATTTCCCCCCAAGTAAAGAACCCATTGTCCCGGAGTGGGAGCCAGACCTGAAGCAGGACCTTTGGAGTGAATGACTCCAACCCTAATGGCTCCTCCAAAGCCTCTCATTTTGAGCACAGAGGGACCCCACTTATAATCCTGCCCATCTCCATTCAGGACCAGTTTTCTCTGCCTTGCCGGTCCATCCCATCCCATCCCATCCCCCCGTTTTCTCTGAGCCCAGGGAAAGCAGGCCACTGGAGGTGACCCCATGGGCTGTGTCTGACAGGTACCAAGGGAAACCTCTGCCAACGAAAGATGCCACTTGGTATTAGTGTGGCCTTGACCTTCCCATCTGCCATGATGGCCTCCTATTACCTGCTGCTACAGACCTACGTGCTCCGCCTGGAAGCCATTATGAACAGCATCTTGCTTTTCTTCTGTGGTTCCGAGCTGCTGCTTGAGGTGCTCGCCCTGACTGCTTTCTCCAGGTACTGCTGCTGAGGGACCATTTCCTGTCACCCGAGGGTTGGGTTCCCATCCCATCCTAGGGAGGGATTCATTGTTCTTCTGAAGCCTGACGGGTCTCTAAAGGATTGCTAAGGGGAAAGAGGTGTCTGTGAGATTGCTTTTCCTATTTAGGGTAGACCGTTACCCAAGGAAGACATTCTCCTTGTTCTTTGGGGCCAAGAGCCTTGGAATATAGAACAATTCAGGCCAGTCGCTTTTGTTCACTGGTCTTTTAACATTTTCTTTGTTTCTTTCTTTCTTTCTTTCTGCCATCAGTATGGACAGGATTTGAAGTGCAAAAATTTCAGCCAGCAGTCCTCAGGGGCTGAGACCACAGATACTTCTGGTCTTTAGGCACACCAGTGAGAAGTGGTGGGTCATGTTGTCCCGGGAAAGTTGCAGCTTTTCCTCAACACAGATATTTGGGCAACAAACTGAGCATCAGGCCACTGGCATCATCTTCTAAACCAGGACCATCAGCCTGAGAGACTGTTCTACACTCCAGTGTAGGGAGGGGCAAGGCTGTCCCAAGCTGGCCCTTCTCAGAACCAGTTCCCTGCTGCCCTCAAGTCCTCTGTGATCCTCGTGGCCAGAGCCTCTTGTGTGGACCACGGAGGCTCGTTGGGCTTCCAGCAGGACTGGAGCCCCACGCTCCCCGTACATGCCGTGCCACCCCTGTCACCCGAGCACAGAGAGCCTCAGGATGTCTGCCCCTAGAGTGACGCAAAAGCCTCTCACCTCATTCCTCAGAGACTGAGCTCCGGAACTTTTTTAGTAGCTCATAGTGTTATTTTTCTACTCTCATCATGAAACAAACATTATTTTATAATAAACGTGTATTTTCCGTCATGGGGGTTGCAGCCTTTTTCTTATGGCACCTGTCCCTAGAATTTCATCCACGACAAGGGAAGGGAGCGACTGTCCCGGCAGGTTTTTCTCAGGCTGTGCTCGGCGACCCAGCGTGAACGCAAAGGCAGCGATGACTTTCTTCCCCCAGCGTAACCTAGATTAATCCCTAAAGGCAGCAGTTTCCGTATCTTCTTCAGGCCTGTCATCCTGTAAAAGACTCTGCTTTATATTCTTTGCCTCTGCCCCCAATCCCGCATCCCCGCGTCTTTTCCCTCCTTCCTCTTACAGACAGCTGTCAGCTGCTTTCCAGAGTGAGGCATAAATAATTGGAAGAAGTATATTCAAAACTTGGCAGCATTTTTGTCATCTAGTTTAAAATTTCAATTTAATGTAAAAGGAAATCCTTTTTTTTTTTTTTAATATGCTGGGGAAATCTTGTCCTGTCTTAGTACATCATTCCCTTCTCCAAGCAAGAGAAATATTGTCCTGAGTACATCATTCCCTTCTCCAAGCGACCAGCTTTAAACCTGTTCCTCATCTTACTTGGTAGTGGCTTTTTTTTGTTTGTTTTTCTAAGTCCCAGGACACATGACAGAATTCACTTTAGAAACCCTTGAGCCATATGGCTCTTTGCCATCAGATGAATCCTCTGATATCTACTCTTGCTCCCAGTAGAAAGTGAATTGGTCTTTAAGCGTTTTCATGCTGGTTTTTAATTCTGCTTATTTCCTGGGATTGAGCTCATTTTCATCCTGTGAAGGTCACCGCTGTCCAAAGCACTGAGACTTTTCTCGTTTCCTACCTCTTCTGTGTCCTTGCCTCCTAGCTGCCTTTGGGGTCTATCCAAAAGCTATAGTAGACAGGTGTAATCAACCACGAAACAGTAACAAAAAATCCAGTGGGAACCTCCCTGATATTTGTCACAAACCCCGCTAATCCCCTGACTTTTCTGCTGCTCACACTGCTTTCTCTATCTGTGCTTTGAAGAAGTTGCTGGCATCAAACTGGACAGGAACTTTTTCCATGGCCTCCCCGTTTCTTCGAGAGGTTCAGTGGTTAAGGTCACTCTCCTGGCAACACAGATAAAGGAATGAAAGACTCTGTTGAAGTTTAGAGTTGGCTTATAATTTAAAAGGGACCTTAGAAATGAATCTAATCCCCCACCTTGCAGCCTTAGCGACGAGGAACAGCCAAGCCTCACACACCTGGTTAAACAGCTGGAAATAGAAACCTTGTCCGAGGAGTCTCCGTTTAGATCAAGCAGACTCTATTTCAACAGGTACCGCTTGAGGATGAGAAGGAGTGGTTGAAAATGGGGATAGGCTACAACAGGAGGTCCCCTCATTTTTTCATGCTTATCTGGGAGCTTCGTGCCTCTTGCTTCCTGTGTATGGCTCCACCCATCTTCAATCTTCCTGGTGCTTGTTGGAGCCACCTGTGCGGGTGCAGTCACACCGGAGTAGAAAGAACATCATTCAACAGACACCGAGGCAGCAGAGGACAGGAATGAGGACAGACAGCTAGCCTTTCAGGGTCAGTGTGGTACAGTGGAGAGGACCTGAGTGAAGGAGCAGGCCGTGGTCACAGGTGCTGGTAGAGACCTGCTCAGATATTCACACTCATGGCTAGGGCTTGTCAAGTGACTGCAGTGGCCATCTCTAGAGGCTGAGGTGTGGCCCAGTTCAGGAAGCACTGTGGACCCACAGATTCAGGTTTCTGGCTCTATACCCTGACAGCAGTGTGTAGGAGACTACTGTCCCATCCAGGGCCTGGCAGAGTATATTTTAATCCATGCTGCGATCCTGAGGCAGAAAATCAACTTGAATGTGAAGTCAACTTGTGTCTGAGTGCATTTAGCTTAAAAAGGAAGAGTTGGGATTTGAACCTAGAGTAACCCAAAGGTCATCCCTTTCTGTACCACCATGGTAGCTCTTCGATGAAGGATGTGTTTCCTTCTCTAAGCCACCAGTCCTCATGCTTTACTTTACAAAGAAGTCATCTGGGGCATAAAAAGTAGGTTTCTAGATTTCACGTAGAAGTGGATGGAGGCAGAGAAGAGGCACTTTTAGCAAGCACAGCACGTACCTGAGACGCAGGGGACCACGTTACTGGCCTGGACTAAGCACACTTACTTCCCTTACGCTGCTTCTGGTCATAGAGCTTCTGGGGCTCTCCCTCCCCTGGGAAGTGTTTTTTTATGCCAGTCTTGCCTGTGCTCGTCCCAATACTCATTCACTATCACCTGATCTCTGGTTCATCTTTTTATACATGTGACTCTCCTCTTGCTCACCTGGCTTTCTGGAATTCCAAGGAACTGACAACACTTGGCTGAACTTTCCAAATGTGTACTTCCCGACGTTTAGACAACAATCCAGTTTCCAAAACACGTTCACGTTATCTCTGATTCTTAAGACACCCCTGTGTGGAAGGCAGAATAGCTGTTCTCAGCTCAGAGGAGACAGGCTATGCTGCTGTCAACAGCCAGGTAAACAGACGGTGGAAGCAGGCACTGCGAGCGCACTTCCTAAGTCCGGGCAGAGGAATCTTCCCTTCCTGAGCGTGAGAACATCAGAACATTCTCCTTACTCTGAGCATGAATCTTAGGGATCTTAAAGGATAAAGGACTTGGAATGTTTCTTTCCCTAGGTTAGATGGCTAAGGAAGAAGGCTAAGCCTCAAGGGGGGCACTTCCAAAGGTCTGCACTAGAGGCCTCCTCGGTGCGCCACAGGCGCCCGGGTGCCCGCCAGGCGATTCCAGCCGAGGGCTCAGGGTTCCGCTACCATCCCACAGACTCTCCATCAGCCCATGCCCACGTCCCAGACACCTCAACAAATCTATTCAATGCAGAATCCATAAAACAGCTCACACCCCATTTATTATTTAAAAATATTTTGTTACAAAAGGAAAAAAATACAATGCAGTATAAAAGATTGACAGCGTCATCAAGTTTATTACACAATTTTCAACCTATCAGAAAGACAAACAAATCACCGACAACAGGGGGACGGGGCCTTGGCTTTTTTGAGGGCTGGGTTGTTTTTTTTTTTTTTGTTGTTTTTTTTTTCCTTTTGCTATCAGGAAATAAAACTAAAATTTGTGTCATTGAGTAAAAACAAAACAAAAGTGGGGAGAAAAAAATTCTCCGGGTAAACGGCTTTTCTGGTATTCTATATATTTTCTTCCTTAAACTGTCACCTTACTTGGTTTTCTCTACATTTTAAAAAGACACCCGGAGCTGCTCTTGAGGATAAGCACATCACTTAACACTTGGCCAGTTGGGCGGGGGGCCGTGTTCTGAAGTGGAGGTGGGGATGGGGTTGGGGGACAGGGGGAAAAAAGCTACAAACCTGTAGCCTCTGTCCCAAGGGAATGTGCCTCTCCAACCCTGGGGGGACCCCTCACTGACTGATTGAGGGCTATGTCAGAAACGTGCAGGGAACAGAGGAAGGGTTCAGTCCCACTCAGTCTCTCCCCTCTGAGCCAGAAGGGTCTCCAGTGACCCTACGTCTCACATGCCAAGTCTCATCTCACACGCCACGTCTCTTCTCATGTCGGATGTCACATGCCCTGTAAATGCAGGCAGAAACAGCACCCATCGCCCCATGGGTACCGCAGGACCCCGTTGCCGCTTCTTCCTTCAGCAGCAACCACATCACAACTTAGATGTTATGGGAAAAGCAATTCCATTTGCCTGTGTAGAAAACGGCCCCCAGAGTGGTGGTCCTTAGAACTCGGAGCTGAACTCATTCAAGTCAGGCTCCACTTCTTCCTTGCTCCCCATTAGAGGCAGGAAGTGCCTCCACGTAGAGCGAGGGGAGCTATTAAGTCAACAGTCAAAAGGTGGAAAGACACCACATTTGTGACTTTACCTGCCTATACTAGTGCCAGGTTATCCCACGATAAGTAAAGGTATGTACCTGGAGGATGTAAGCCCCTGCTCACATCGAACCTGAAAACAGAAAAGCCTATGGAAGTAGGCTCTCTCTTGCCCAGCTTGCCTCCTCTCCCACTCCTCCTGGTACTTCACAAGGGTTCTTCGTTGCTGAGGTCCGATGTCCCCATCTCCCAGTGGCAGTATCTTCCTCTAAAACAAGGAAGCAGCCTTCTTGGGGGAGGGGCTCCACGTGTGAAATGGACAAGCCCCAGGAAAGGGAACACCTAGTACAGCTGGTTATTGCAAGAGGCGACCAAGCACGAAGCAGCAGAGGGTGGTAAGTGGCGCTGCCGGCTCCCCGGCAGAAAGCGACCTCAGGGGCCTTCTGTGCTCAGGAGGGGCAGGTCCACTGAGGCGGCTGGGCGGCAGGGGGCCGGAAAGGTTCGGCCCTCTGGGAGGTCAGGGAAACCAACCGTCAATATGTAAGAGGGAAACGCAAGAACAGGAGAGGCTTCTCATAAGGTAATTTCTGTTCTCAGGGTCCCTCTCAAAGGGCTGGGAGGGTAAAGGAGTTAAACAAAGAAGTGGTATGTTAGCAAGGGGTTTGGACCCTCTTGGCCCCATCAAACCTAGTGCTGAGGGCAGGACCCCAGGCGTATTTTGGCGCACCCAGTCCCTCTCCTAGATCCTGCAGGGAGGATCCATCTTCTTTGGGAAGAGAGCCTTCCCGCCAACCTCACCACTGAACCACTCCTGGAGAATCAGAAACTCCTACGTTTCCTTGGACAGAGCACCATTCTCTGTGGAGACCAGGGGCCTGGACATGTTTTCTTCCTGTCTGCCACCCCTCCCAACCACACGAAGTCTTTAGGTTCGTTCCCCTGACAAACAGGAGGTGTGGGATTGGGAGGGCCGCCAGGCAACCTTCAATCCTGTAGGGCAGAGGGTATTCCCTGGGTGTCTGAAGGGGGTTAGGGGCTTGGAGGAAGGGGGAGGGGTGGAGTGGCCTCCGTCCTTTAGTCCTGATCAAGGTGAGGAGATGCAAGTCCATTAAAAAAACATTTGCTTCCAACCAGACTCCTGCAATGAGAACATCAGAAGAAAAGAAAGAAAACGCAAGTTAGAGGTTACTTTCCGAATGATGGGCTTCTATGAATGACAATTGGCATTTTTCTCAAGTTACCACATACGAAGTAGCGCATATACACGGACTGCAAGCCTGGGAGGGTGAAAGCAAGCAGGCAAGACTGTCCGGGGGCGTCCGGCACTGTGAGCAGCGAGGGAGAGGCTGCAGGAGCTACGGTGAGCAGAAGGAGAAAGCAGGGGCATCTCACTTTGAGGTTAGGGGGAAACAGACAATGAAAAGAGCTCTCCAAGCAGTTTGATTGGAAAGTAGGCTTTGGCTGGAAAAGTACGGAAACTCCAACATTTCAAGAAAAGCTGCTCTAAGGGAATACGGGGAGTTTAAAGCCTGTTTCAGAAAATCTATTTTGAGCAAGTCCTAGCTTACCTTAAGGGGAGGGGTAAACATCTGGAAACGGGAGGCACGAGGGTTAAGAAAACAAGCAGGTACACGACCAAATCTACTGACTCCAAACACCCAGGAGGCCCTGTCAGGGAGCTTGTACTTACACAGGAGACTCCTATACTTTTCTTTTAAAGAAGCCCCGTTTAAAACAGACTCCAGTGTCTACGAGAACACTTGTGGAGGCACACGTGCAAAGAGCCAGGGATGTTCTAAGCTGTACTAAAGGGATTTTCAGTCTTTACCCAGATGACAGCTCTGAGTGAGGGACCAAGAAGCATCCTAATACCAAGCAAGAGTGATCTGGCCAGGCCCCAACAGAAAGCAAGGAATGGAAGTAAAAGAATCGGCAGTTACCGTCCAAGAAACCCAAAAGCACAAGTAAGAACTTCTGCCCAACAGTAAGGTACTGCTAAGCTACTTGCCACATCGCTACCAAACTTATAAGGTCCCTAGTACGTTCAACTCTGTTCCAGTGCTGCAGTACCAGTAAGCAGGGGGGGTGGGGGGGGGGGTGAGAGGTAGCTGGATCAATCTGACCATATAAGACAAAATTAATCACTAACAGGAAAAAGGGAGATTAAATTTGGGTTTAGGATGTCTACTAATGGCCAAACCAGCAACACAGCCTCCACACGAATGCTCACTCTTTATGTATGCACTTCTGTGACCTAGAGGGGCTATCCGAGAAACACATCCACAAGCTACCTGATCCTTCTACGTTCTGAAATGGCACTATTTCGGCTTGGGATCTTCAGAATCTGTTACAGAAGCCTGTTTTCCGGTTTCTCTAAATACCTGTGCTGGCAGATGTCTGTCTCATTTTCTATATGGGAAAACTGAAGCCCTCAGTGCCTTCTCCATTTCTCACCATTGGGGTTTCTGAATCTCTGCATCGGATCAAAACTGAACACAATGTTTAGTTTTCACTGGACCAGGAGGATGGGAACGAGGTGAGAATGACCATCTTAAATAGGATAATATCCCCAAATAATGAGCCAATAGCCAAGAACTACAGGAAGTTGAAGCCAAAGCCACAGATTACCTAAGAATATCCTCAAATTCCAAAGCATACACCTGTATACCCCAAAAGAGATGTAATTTGGGAACTGTCCCTACAAAGCAAACCATGAAGGATAACTAGTACATCAGGAGACGTAAACTGTAGCACCCAATTCTTAGAGGTTACGGTGACATCTGCTGGTAATGTTTGGATGCAGGCAGAAGCCAAAGTGGGCCAATCAGACTTCGTGCCCCAGTGCTGGTGTCCATCCTGAGGAAGGATGGAGAAAAAAGGTTGCTGTTCAATTGCTGCCTCTAGACAGAAGACACCTTTTGCTCTCAGGAAACACCTGTCTATACGATATAAACACTATTCTTTTCTAACTAAAAGGTGTTGTACATAGAACCTGCAAGGTTCTCCAGATATATGGGCCCATGTACATCTCCCCAACATGAGATCTCCTACGTCACAACTTGGCGACTGCAGATAGAACGAAGAGTCCTTAGGATGAGGATGTGAGAAACTGACATTTTTGGGGTGTCTCTATCAGTTCTTTGGACTAGTTATTCGGAGGGAATAACCAACGTATCTAAGGGGTAAAAAATGGGGAACTGGAAAACCCATCGCAGAGTTCCTTTTCCTTGTCTTGTCATAGGCCTGCACAGGCCAAATGACTTTTCTGGGTACTGGGTTAAGGGATTCTTCAGTTATCCAAATGGAATCACCCTCCTAATGGAAGAAACAGTCCCATTTTACAGGTGGGAGAAATGAAGCAAAAGGACAGCTAAAGTCTCAGGTTCAGATGTTCAGTCCCCAAAGTACTAATTATCAGTGGATCTCACAAGTTCTCTATCAAAAGGCTGTGAAAAGCAAAGCCACCAGGAATGGTGACATGCAGGGACATGTTCTAACTGCTGAGCTGAAGGTAGCCCCAGAGACTACAATCCGTGCTCTGCACTGACAAGTGCCTCCCTCGTCACTGTTCTCCTAGTCTCCACTCTGAAGGACCTACACTGTGAGCAGCAGGATTGGGGAAGGGGGGGGGGGGTGGGACACTGGACCCACAGCAACACTAGCAACTGTGCTAGCTCAAACAAGAGAAGGGAGATGCTGCCGCTGCCACCGAAGGGTGAGACAGGGACAAAGGTCTACCCCAATGCCTAGCTCTCCTGCCCACTCTGAGGCCAAATTAGCCAAGGGCTATTAGCAGCTCCACCTCCCCTCAAGTCTGTTTTTCCGGAAGATATATGGGCACCTTCTCAAACTCAACCTGTTGCAAAATCTAGAAAGAAGTATCTGGAACCCACAGCCTAACTGTTGATTTTATGTGGACTACCTTAGATTTCAGTGATCTCAAGCACTCTAAAATTTTGTGGAATAAATAAGTGGTTTAAGAACAGAGAAGGAGGGGCGCCTGGGTGGCTCAGTAGGTTAACTGCCTGACTTTGGCTCAGGTCCTGATCTCATCGTTCATGAGTTCAAGCCCCACATCGGGCTCTCTGCTGTCAGTGCAGAGCCTGCTTCAGATCCTCTCTCTGCCCTTTTCCCACCTCTCAGAAATAAAACTAAAAAAGAAGGGAAGCAGTTAAAAAGTTTCACTTTTCATTTTCCCACTTATTCGCCTCCTACAAAAGACGACAGAAAAGAACTTCCAGCTCTAACTGCTTAAATTAATGGCAGATAATGCCAAACAACAAAGTAGAAGGTGGCACCACAAAACAGAACTTTCTTGTTAGCAGGTTGTCAGCAGGCCTAACACCACAGTTTCTGTCTACAGTCCCACCATTGTGTGTGAAGCACAGGCACTCTCAGGTAGCGGGAGGCTTTCTTTCCCCTTCTTCATCCAGTCATCCATCCAGCCACCCCTCAGACACGACAGCACCACTCCTAAGCCTCACCCCTCCTCACCCTGTTACTTCAGACCAACCAAACTGGCAAAAAAAACCCGGGACACCTTCGTAACACACTTGACATGAAACCACAATGTTGAAAAGAGCCCCCCCCCGCCCGGTCACCTGGGTCACTCAGTAGCCTCCGGGAACCATGAACAGACCACCATCCCAGCCAGAGTCTAGACTACCGCTAAAGGTCTCCACGGAAACAGAATCAACAATCACTCCTGCTTGCTTATAGACTAGAAACAATCTTCATTGGAAGTATTCTTTCAGTTGGGATTACTAAGCTGGTAGGACATAACTGGGAACTATGGAGCCCCTGCCCCCATCCCCCAAGGTCTGTCTGAAAATGAAGACCGAGAAAAAGCAGGGTTGAGACATGCGGAGGGATGAAGTCCTGAGGGCACAGCTGGAGCCCCTGGATCCAGCCTACCCTTACTCAACTTCTCCATTACCTGAGTTAAAAAGTTCTCCCCACAACTCTTCTGCTTTTGCTTTGGAAAAAAAAACAAAAAAACAAAAAAACAAAAAAAAACCCACATAGGACTGTCAATGAGATTTCCCCCCCCCAAAACCAATGTATCCTTCCATTGAAGTATCCTCCACACTATTACATTAAATATGATTTTTTTTAGATCAGCCTTCTCCTCTGACTAAAGTATCCTGAGTTTCAAAATCTTTTTAATAGATATTAATTCTTAAAATCATTAATGCTGTGCCTTTTGAAAACTAACAAGAAGGCAATGGTCTTACTTTTTGTCTTGGTCAGTTCTCCTGATTTCTTACTTGCAAGTTTGGTGGGGTGAAAACAGAAGTGGCTATCGTCTATTGAGAACTTGGTATGTGACAAGTCCTATGAGCGCTAAATACTCTACATGGACTGTCTCGCTGAATTCAACAATTCAGGGAGACAGCTGTTTTTATTATCTTCATTCCCAAATGAGGAAACTGAAGAACAAAGTAATAAGGCCCACAGGGGTGTCTAGGTGGCTCAATTGGTTAAGCGTCCTGTAAAATGTCCGACTCTTGGTTTCGGCTCGGGTCATGATCTTACGGTTCGGGAGATCTCAAGCCCCATGCATGGCTCTCCACCAAGTGTGTAGCCTGTTTGGGATTCTCTCTCTCCCTCTCTCAAAATAAATAAATAAACTTAAAAACAACAACAACAAAGTAATACGGCCTGCAGACACTGTGCTCTCAGCCCAGACGCCATGCTGTCTCTCAGGTACGAGCCCAAGGCAGACAAGACACAGACAAAACCAGCACAATCTCAGGTCCATTTCAGGGTGAGTCTTCTCCAAACGAGCCCCAAATCTGCCCTCCTCAACTTCCGGTTACCTAAGTCAAAAGTCCTCCCTTCCCCTTTATTTGCTTTAAAGAGAGAGAGCAAAATCTTTGCCGTAAGTATTTTTCCTTTCACACAAGGTGTCCCGCAGCCAGGAACAGGGCCTCGTCCCACCTTTCTCAGTGGTGCCGGTCCCGCTCTCTATCCCGGTGCCGCTCATGCTCCCGGTTCCTTTCTTGGAAATAATCATCATGTCGATCTTCGTTATGAAGCAGGTCCCGATGCCTCCTGCTGCTCTCCCGGGACCGGCTAGGTGACCTCTCTCGGGATCGATGTCTTTTCCTATTAGAAAGATCCTTCAGCCTCACTCGGAGGACCTACCACACGCCTTCCAAGAGTGTTGTGTTTCGGTGTCTTCTGGTATTTGTCTGAACCACTTTTCTAGCTTGGGCCCAATGTCTGAGGATTTAGCTCTTTGAGGACTCGTCTTTTTTTGGGGAAACAGTAACAGTCAAGTTTGTTGAGATCTTACTAATGTATCAGGCACAGTGCTAAGAGCTTTACATGCTTCTCTCACCTCATCTTTACGACAGGTCGGTACGGTAAGTACTACTGTTGTCCCCTTTTTAAAAATGAGAAAAATGAGGTTTGGAAAGCCGAGTGACTTCCATACTCAAAGTCACACAGGTACTTAGAAGCAGGACTGAGATTCAAATCCAAGCACGTATGGCTTCAAAGCCCACGTTCTTAACTATGCCAGTCTATCTTTATTCCTAAATAGCCCACTGCCTCACCCAACACAGGTTCCAGACATCACGTCATTTGTCAACACAGGTGTTTGACTAACTCCTTCCCCTTAAAGACGTTACAGGGCTAGATCTGCTCTTTCAGCCAGGGCCTTTCCAGACCCCCTGGGCTCTTTTCCTCCCCCTGCCAATCCCTGGAAGAGTGCTACTCAGGGCTGGGAGGCCGCGGAAGCAACCAACAACTCACCTGGACGAGCTCCCGCTGGCACCCACACTGTAGGACTTGGCTTCAATGCCATGAAGACAGTCCTTAAGAGAGGAGATGAGGACACGGCAACGCTCATCATTGGCGACCCGGGACTGTTTGATAACAGCAATGGCTGTGAGCAGCGTCTCAATCGCGTCACTGTAATCCCCTGACAGGGGACGGATGGGAAAGGCCAACGATGAGCAGAGGCAGTAGACTATCGGGACCAAAAGGAGAACTCAGGAGGACACAAATCAAGAGTAACTAGCTGTCCCACAGAACCATGGTAAAATGGACGAGGCAGAAGTGGCAGGTATAAAGCTGGATGGCACCTATATTCCAATGGTCTGGAATCAGACTGATGTTCTCAGATGTTGCTAGTGGATGTACAAACTGGTGCGTGGTTGTCTGAGGGCGACTGGACAATATCCGTTAAAATAAACAACGTGCATACTTTTCGACCCAGCAATTCTAAAAATGTTCTACTTCTCTTCACAAGTACATATGCTTAACAACGTATGTTTCGGCATTATTTTGTCAAAGAACTAGACACGACTTCAGTAGGGTCTGGCTATATGAATTATGGGACATTGGTTTTATAGAACACTACATAACCGTTAAAAAGCATAAGATAAATCTGTAGGTAAACAGAGTAATCCACATAAAGCGCTTAGCACAGTGCCAGGCACATAGTAAGGGCTCAATAAATGTTAGGTATTAGTACATATTGATAGATGTCCAGGATGTATTAATTTTTAAAAAGTTGCAAAACAGTATTCCATTTTTGTAAAAATAAAAATTACATGTATGCTGTCCTACACGCACAGAAAAAAAATCTGACACTAAACTGTAAATGGTCTTGGTGGTAGTCCTTGTATAGAGGACTTTCATTTATTAACAATGCACATTTCTAAGTCTGAATTATTTTAAACCTATAATCAGATGTGTGTACACATGTGTGTAACGTGTACCTAACACTTCTACACGTAGTGTGTGTGCGTATACATTTTTAAGTTACGCTGCCATCAAGAACCAGCCCCTTCATTCCCCAAATATGATCAATGCCTTGCTCAGGGATAGTGGTCACGGGCTGGGTACTTGCACGATGCTTTCCCAAGCTAAGTCAAGTGCATTACAGACCGAAGACAATGCAAGGGAAGCATGAAACCAGACAGGGGTCCAATGAGGAGGACTGGTAGCTTCCTCTGTGCAAGGCAGTAAGAACAGAACAGAAGCTGAGGAGGAACTGTGATTCTGTAGAGGTCCAGGCACACCAGGCTGTCAGCTCTACCGGGGTGGGGAATTTTTGCTTATTTTGTAGGCATTCATTAAGTATTTGTGGTTTGAATGACTGGAATGAGAACAACAAAAAGGGAGGGAGATAGAGATTCAGTTATTGATCATCTCAAAGTGAAGGAGTTGGTAAGGAAGAACAATGATTATTTCCCTTATACTCCTCTGTATATATCTGACTTTAGTTACAATGAGCACTGATTACTTTCTAATTTAAAAATCATTCAGATGTCAATGAATGTTTTGGGGAGGAAAAAAAAAAAGAAATAAGAAATATAATATATATATATATATTTTATATTTCCTGTCTTTAACCTACTCTGTGGATTATATATATATAAAATATATATATAATATATATAAATACATATATTATATATACATAATATATACAATATATAATATATATATATATAACATATATATATATATATATATATATATATATATTATATTTCCTGTCTTTAACCTACTCTGTGGATTCAAATTTGGCAGCCAGAGATGAGAAATTACAGAAAACAGACAATATTTACTGTTAACCTATTTCTTAGGAGACCTGACGGTCTACATTTACGTCAACATGGGAAACTCACAAGAAGGAAGTGAGTATGACTAATATCATAACGTGAAACTCAGACCAGAACTCTATAAAGAACCAAAGATTCCATGCCCGGGGCTCTCAGAGTCACAGCTTCTGGTTCTGCCCACTGATTGCTGACAGCAGGGCCAAAGTCAGCCATTAGAGCATATCATGTCTTACGATGACACCCAACAGACCTCCTTATTTCTAGGATAGGCTACGTGGAGGCCACCAGTTCTGCCAAGACCCCTGGATATAATGAGATTCCATAACAAACCACATCTAGTTGGGGCATCAGTCCTAAAAACCCAGGGTCTACACTTGGCACTGCAGACACTAGATCCCCTGATCAACCGCTGAGATCTCCACGAGGCCAGGAATTTCATTCTACAACAAATACTATGATGAGGTATTATTAGTCATTTATGACCTAGGCACGAAGTTTGTTTTCATGGGGCAGGTTTAGGTACAGGTTCAATAAATAACACCAGTGGAGCTTCTGCAAAGCCACAAAATCAGGTTATATATACTGCTTCTCAAAATGTGCCACTCTTGAGACTCTAACAGTGCTCCAACTTTATCTTCCTGAACTTCCTGCCAATGGAAATGACAAAACCTGGGAAAACCAAAGGTAAGGAGAAGACAGCAAAGGTAAGGGTGAGTTACCTGCACTGGCTCCAGATACCGCTTTGGAAATGGCACTGCTGGAAATCGCTCTATTTCGCTTCATGATCTCTTCAAATTCTGCTTCGCTCACTGTGGAGGGCGGAGGGCCCGAGTCTCGGCTGCACAGAAAGAACATTTCCGATTGCCCACACCCCTTATTATCTTTACCATACCCTACAGTACGATGTCACTTAATCATGCTCTCCTATATAACGTCTTAAGTGGTTCTCACCCTGTTCATATTTTATGTGTTCACATTCTCTTCAAGGACAGGACTGACATCGTGTTCTTTTGTAATTTTGGCATGACCCAATAGCACTAGGCATTCCCGGCATCCCTAATAGCCACTTATGGCGCTCAATTTAATCAAGCTCCTTACAAAGGGATGTGAAAGGCATGGTTTGGGTCAAGAGACTAAGATGCAACCAAAACACCAAATAAAAAAGGTTACCTAACAGACAGTTAACTACTTCCCAGGACTCAACACTGTGGCAACAGAGTTTCCACAAGGGAAAACACAAGAATTCACGCTCACTTACTTCCTCAGGGGAGAACAAAATGCTTAACACATGGTCTACCCTACTATACCTGGCTCAGATCAGAAAGGAACAAGATAGTCCTTACCTGCCATGGTGGTTATAGGGTGCTGAGGCCTTCATGTAAGTATCTGGTGGAGGCCCCACTGTAGCATTTGGTGGGGGGAAGAAGGCTGGATTGAGGTGAAGGGCAGGTGGGATGGCCCCAGGGGGAGGTACAGCCAGATGAGGAGGTAATCGAGGAGGAGGGGGCATGAGATGCTGGTAGTGGATGCCAGGAGGAGGAGGAGGGACCCCAAAGCTTGAGGAGAGAGGGGGTGGGGGTGGAATTGGGGGCGGGGGCAGACCCATCAGGGGGAGGGCTGAAGGAGGGCGATTGAAGTAGGGCAGCACACTGGGGGGCTTATCCACACGGGCAGATGAGGGTACAAGGTTCTCAGAGGGTGTGGCCCGTCCATCAGCAGAATCACTAGAATCCCGGGAATGGGCCCGTGGAGGTATTCCTATGAAGCAAAACAGAACTAACATTACTGCCCAGGCTTTACACGTACCCACGGGACCAGCTCATCCTTCAGCAAGAGTCCTCTGACACCACACTGAGGAAGGCGACAGGTAGCTGAGAAAGAAGATGAAATCATCGGCTCCCTTTTCTTTGGCCTCAGAAAAAACGGCAAGTGAGTTAAGTCATAAACCCAGACAGCACTATCACTCTAATTCTGTTTGTCAGAGAATGCTCTTTATCCAGAACTCTCAGTGCTTTACACTTAATTTATCCTCAGATTTGCTTTCAATTTCTAAATGCAGGATCCTAATTAACCCCCAAGAAAATGACCTGTTCAAGTATGTTCATCACTGTTCAGCTGGATTCAAGCAGACGTGAAATCCCAGGGCCCTTCTGCTTCGACCAGTACTAGTTGATCTTAGACTAATGTGCTAACTAACATACACTTGAAATTCTCTTTGCCGTGGCACTATGGCCAGGGAATTTGGGAAAAGAGAAGGGAGGGCAGGGGACATATTTCTTCCAACCATATACTAAAACTAGTCACTGGGACGGGGAACAGACATATACCACAGAAGCCTTGGAGGTCAAGTTGAGAGGTAGGGAGAAAATGGGAGGTAAGTCAAGATAAGATGTGCCCACAGAACGAGCAGAAGGCACACAGCCGAGAGCAGGGACTCCTAGTAAAAGCTTAGTGAAAAACAAGCCTCACACCTGGGGAACTCCCACTATATTTCAGTGGCCCAAACACTGTACCCCACAGGGCAGCCTACCAGGGAACATCACCATAGCACCTTGGTATGGTGTTGTGCACAACAGGGTCTCAAACATGCTTGTATGCAGCTGGGAATGGGGTTGTAAACTGTCAAGTCACCCAGTTAAACTTGTTCACTCTCCCAATTTAACAGTCGACTCCAAGCCTGGTTAGTGTGGAATTGAACAGAAGAACACGATCACACGGCCTTAAAGGTCTTGCTGGGAGGCAGAGATGCCATTAGCAGTCAAATGTGGACAGAAAGGAGAGCGCTCCGTAAACTAACACTTGCTGGTAGACACAACTCCAGGTTCAAACACAGGGGGAGGGGGTCCATCACCCAGCAACCACCGAGCTTTCTTCACCGTAGTGTATCACCAGTGCCTGTCACGGCACACTTGTGCTTTTCGTGCCTCAAACACATGGCAACTTGTCTCTTCCCTGAGTTCTCTCAAATCGAAGAAAGAGGTATTAGCACGTGTGATCCTCTGAAAGTTCGCCATCTTCTCGGTTACTGTTCCCACTTCTGCACGGGTTCTGTTTTGTATCTATGGCTACAATCCCAAGAGCAGCAACCATTTTTATGCAGAGGAAGTGCACCAGCTGTACTCAGTGACTTAACAGAGCCCAAGTCTGTCAACATGACAGAGCAGACCACCACCACTCAGTCACTACCATGATTTCGGCAAAGAACGGGAACACTGAGTAAGCAGCCAGGTGGAGGTAGGAATGTTATCCCTAATGCGACTGTCAATTTATGCATCTTAGGAAAGTCAGAAGAGGGTTGAATTACATAAAGGCTCTGAAACAGAAACTTGAAAATTCAAGTTGTCAAGGAAGAAAAGTGTGTGCCTTTTAACCCAGAGCAATGGGAGCTCACACTACACCCATCTAGGCTCTCAAACTAGTTAAAAGAACAGTTTTTCCTATGCAAGAGACAAGTGGCCAGATTTTCACCTTCAATCAATCAATACAAGGCGCTATCTTGAGAGCAGGACCTAAGAAATGACAGAACGTAAGCGGTGAGTCTGTCCCCCTCCCCCGCCACCCCCGCTGTCAGAAAAGAAAAGTAAAGCCAGTTGGCGGCTTCAGGCAGGGCCTTGCAGGGTGGCTGCACCTTGTGAGGTCAGGACAATCCAAGGTCTGGTCCTCAGGTTTCGCAGGTTCAGAAACTCGATTTTAACAGTACATCCAGGGGTGATTGTACCCTAGGAAACTGATTCACGCTAACCAAACTCACAAGAGACTGATTCATAAACCAGAATGCCAATTTATTAATTTACAATGAGAAATATAACTGCCAAGCAGACCGGAATACTTGTGTCGGCTGGTCAGCGCATTCTCTTCCCAGTAGGAGAGCCTAGTTGGGAAACCAAATTAGTATCAGAAGGTGGCTTGGTGAGTACAGAATCAGAACAAAGGGAGCAAGGTGAACTTAAGTGATACCATCATCAAGCTAAGGTAGTAAATATGATGCAGCTTTATTAGCGGGAAGGATCTGCCAAGCAGACTAAAATACCTGGTCACTGAAAGGGCACCCTCTCCCCCAGACAATGCTAGAAAAACACTGTGAAATTCTTATTTTCCAGCCCTCCTTTTGGTTGATTCCTTACAGAGCACCCTTCCAATATAGGTTTATGACAAGATTATAGCCATCTTTTATACCTATTACCAACACATTAGGGTGGCTGCTGCTTGTTAATTAATAGAGGGCACAGGTTACAATTAAGCGCATACACTGATTTTTTAGATAGAAACACGTAATTTAGAGTTGACAGGAACTTTAAACATCACGTATCTACTTCAGAGAAGGGAAGAGGTCCTAAGCAGTAAAGTGACTTGCCCAAGGTCACACAATGAGTTAGTGGCAGAACCAAACTATCACTTGAACCTACCTCTCAGCACAGTGCTCTTTCTTGTACACAGCCTCAAGTTTGGGTCTACTAACTGACCGCACCACCACCCATAACCCCACCACCCACCCCCGCGCCCCACACTGTAGGCAGAGCCCACAACACAGCAAACAACCCCACAAACTTGCCCCCCTTCAGACAGATGGTCTCCACGTACCCCCTCTTGGGACTCGGACGCACTCACGTTTCCGAGCCTGTGCCTCAAACTGTGACAGGTTCTGCCGGGTGGCCGGCCTCACGTCCACTTTTTCTCCATTAAGAACTTTTCCTGGCAGGAGTTCCAACAATTTGTGGACAGAGTTTTCAGAGGCTACCACCACCTCAGCATACCTTGGGGAAGAAAAATTGAAAACGAGTGAGATCTACTAGCCGAACAAGAGAGGGACAAAGAAACACTCTTCCGCTTTTAGTGAAAATTGGTAAAGCAAAAGAAAGATTTCTTGCTAATATAACATATACAAAACCACCCTTGATAAAAAGGTGTCACCCTTTAATCTTCCTATTTATTTGGAATTAGAAATCAGCTTTATTCGCCCCTCAATGGATGGACATTGTTACACTGCAGCTAGGTCCCCATTCTACAGCAGTGTGCCAAAACCAAGGAAATAATCCTGGCCAGGGGTAAGAGGGATTAAAATCCAGGGTCAAAATACAGTGTAGATCTGTTATCCCAACGGTGACAAACTAAAAGGGGCTTCTCAAATCCAGACCTCACCCTTTGGACTGGCCATTTGCTCGATTCTCTGCAAATTTCAACTCCACCACATCATAGACTCCTATAGAGCGAATAACCTGGATCAGCTGCTGGTCTGTAGTCCACTGGGGCCGGCAAGATGGAAAAGGAAGAAATGTCAACAGCTACACCCCCGCCCCACCTAGAATGTCCCAAACCCCTTCACCAAACCTAGGATTCTAGTCAAAACCACGACCTCCCAGAGAAACCCTAAAGCCCATCAACATTTCAATTAGTGCAGGCTTTTCTTATTATCCTCATCCATACAGAATCCCAAAACTTCCCACCCCCTCCCCAATCCCCGTCTTTTGAGATTAAGAAGATTAAAACCTATTTTAACTTTGACTGCCATTTGGGCTGGCTGGTCATCGGTTCAAACACTGATTATTAGCAGCTTTAATTACAGAGCTGACAGGCTACAGTTTGACCACTGTCAGGAGTATGTTCATTTTCTAATTTGGGCTCTCCCTCTACCAGTCCCAAAACATGTTATATAAGAACTTTTGCAGAACAACAATCAGCACCTACCCCAAGTATACTAGAACTATCAAGGTCTTTGATCCCTGTCACCCATCATTATCAAAGGACCGTCTAATGACCACCAAGAGTTCAAGGTGCTCATTCTGAAATCTCATCCCACAGATGACCCTACTGGACATAAAGCCCCAGGGTCAGGGGCATTAACAAGATGGCAGAAAAAGCAACTACCCACTTAATCATTGCTTTCTTCGGCACCAGTACGTCCTCAGGATAGTTCTCTTTCAGAGATCAATCCAACCTGATCCCAGGAAAAAGAAATCCAACCCCATCAGAGCACAAAACAGTGCAACAGTGGTTTTTGAAAATGCCATCACCTCCCAGTGCTCTCCCTCCAGCCTACCCATGGGCCTTTTTGGTTCCCCATGCTCACCCAGGAGAAGCTGCCCACATAGACAGCAGCTCGCCTATTACGCAGGCCACTGTACGTGTACAGGATTGCAGGGCTCTTGTTATTGGGCTTGGGAGACGGCTCCTGGCGAACAGGGGGAGGTGGCTCAGTGCTGCTGCTTCTGTCATCTGAGGGCTGTGAGGTGGCTGTCAACACGTCATCATACAGGTCAATCTGATCTGTATTGTTGAACTCCGGGTCCTAAGAGATGAGGGGTTGACAAAGGTGGGTTTGCAGACCTTCCACTGGGTTCATTCTATTTCATTCTAGTTCACTTAGAATCCACGGTCAAATACTTCATAAAACAACGTGTAAAACTTCTTTGTCCTACTCCAGGAAACTAGGTAAGAATAATTTCCTTTTAAGAATAATATTTCACTTAAAACCATTTCATTGAATTATGCTTCTGTAGGTTTTTCTTCTAAGACCCTGTTAGTAGTCTGCGACGTTTCCAGCTTCAGCCAGCTGTGAGAATCAAAAAGTCATGGTGATTAAACAAGCAAACTAAGAATGCATAAAGATGCACCTTCTACCGCTACCAAAGAGGTCAGCTTCTAAAGGCCACATCTAAGACACAGCAATGAAAACTCACTTTCACCATCTCATGCTTGCTTCCACAATCAAGAGTTATACAAAACTTACTACTCTATTTAATCAGAAAGACAGTATATTCATTTAGAAGGAAAAAGCATATGAAAGTGGAAACTAGAATGCAAAAAAGAATTGGGAGTTACTGGTTTAAACTTTTACGTTTACACAAATGATTTAGAGAGGCTCTGAAACTCAGTCCACAATCCCGTCTTTCTACTAACCACCAAAGAAACATTAAAAAAAAAAAGGGGGTGGGGGAGGAATAACTCTGGGAGATTTTCCCTTACTATTTCTCAAATGACAATGCAGATCCAATACATTACTATGACACTTATATGAGAGACTTTTGGGAGGAACACCAAAGACATTCAATGATACACAAAAACAGTGAAGTTCTCTAAAATAGAGGGGCAGAAAACAGGCCAAGTACCCATGGCACAAACTGTGTCACGGTTAGCATTTACAATGTGGACACGTACTCTGAAAGACACGTGAAATATACTTTGTGTGTATGTGATATATTGCTGTTATGGACTGAATGCCTATGGCCCCTCCAAAGTGCATATGCTGAAACCCTCTTCCCCGGTGTGATGGTATTAGGAGGAGGGGCCTTTGGGAGATAACCGAAATTAAATGAGGTTTTGAGGGGGAACCCTCATGAAAAGGATTAGTACCCATATAAAAGCCAAGAGAAAGCATGCCTGCTTTGTATCTCTGCTCAGCCTGCTGGCATTCTGCACCCAGAAGAGGGCCCTCACCAGAACCCAAACCTGATTTTAGTCTTCCAGTTTCCAGAACAGGGAGATACATTTCTGTTGTTTATAAGCACTGTTTGGTATTTTGTTACAGCAGCCTAAGTTAACACTATATTATATACCCCCAATCCTAAAACCACAAGAACTACTGCCAAGTGACCTCAACGCTTCAGATTTTGCAATGTTATCTCAGAGAGCTCTTTTTAAGGATCAGTGTTTTCTCAGATAACGTTCTAAAACATCCCGACCATGCTAAAGATGCTGCTGCCAACGTGACAGACAGAAGTTCAAAGTGTTTTAGGGGAACTACAGCTCATCATGTCATTGCTGTGTTTTTAAAAAGGAAACAAAGAAGAACCTACATTAGGTAACTTGTCTAGTTCTCTGAAGGAGAGCACTTCCTATGATGTAACTCAGGATAGGAAGTTCCAGTAACTTTCTTTGCTCAATTCCATCACAACAACTGCAGATTCTAAAATGAGACTAGAGAGGAGACTCACTACAAGATTCATTCCTAGACCTATATACCATCACAAACTTCTGGAAACAATTTTCTAGTTCCTCAGTTCATCTGAAGAACAGTGGAAGAACATGCACACAAAAATAGCATTACTGGACTGTTCTGGTAGTGAAGGGGGAGAGGGTTCTACTCCCTGAGGCATGTAAATAATTCCAAATATTACAAATACCCTAAAAACCCCTATAAGAGGAGCGTATACACTTGTTAGAACATCAGAAATAGGATGGCAAAAGAGAATAACCTTTTTATTTTTTTTTAAGTTTATTTATTCAGGGGTGCCTGGATGGCTCAGTCGGTTGAGCATCCGGCTTTGGCTCAGGTCATCTCATGGTTCGTGAGTTCGGGCCCCACATCGGGCTCTGTGCTGACAGCTCAGAGCCTGGAGCCCGCTTCCGATTCTGTCTCTCCCTCTCTCTCTGCCCCTCCCCGCCATGCGCTCTCTCTCTGCCTCTCAAAAATAAAGAATACTGAAAAAAAAATTAGTTTATTCATTTTGAGAGAGAGAGAGAGCACACGCGAGCGGGAGAGGGGGAGAGAAGGAGGGAGAGGGAGGGAGAGAGAGAGAGAGACAGAGAGAGAGAGAGAATTAAGCAGGCTCTGCGTTGACAGAGCTGGGCTCTGGGCTTGATCTCATGAACTGTGAGATCATGACCTGAGCTGAAACCAAGAGTTGGATGCTTAACTGAGGCACCCCAAGACAGACCTTTTTGGAGGCGACTTGTAAGTAAGAAAAGGAATTAATGAGATAAATAAGCACAAAAAGACTGTTCTAGATAGTCAATTTATAAATAAGTAAGGATCTTCCATAAAGAGTATGTAAAGAAGAGAAGCTAACACTGGAGAGCACAGGGGGGATAATAAGGGGAGTACCGTGAAGGGCTAAAAACTTGACAAACACAATGTGCGTAAAATACTTCACAGCTATTATGTCTCAGGAATTGCAACTCTAGACAAAATCATTTATTTCCTTATTCCTGTACTAAGTATGGTGATACGCCCTTGTGGTTCAAAGGAAGAAGATGGAAACCGCTTGAGTCTCTTCAACGTTCTAATCCTTAGAGAGCAATAGTCCACACCAGGGCGCTTTTAAAATTCATTTCTTTATTTACTGAGTGTTTATTTTTGAGAAGGAGAGAGAGAGTGTGTGCAGGGGAGGGGCAGAGAGAGGGGGGCAGAGGATTCGAAGCGGGCTCCACTCTCACAGCAGACAGCCTGACGTGGGACCCCAACTCACAAACCGTGAGATCATGACCTGAGTCAAAGTTGGGAGCTTAACGGACTGAGCCACCCAAGCACCCCACTTCTTAAATTTAAATTGAGGATTTTGAAATGGAACTTAAAGGGAATAAAGAAACACACCATCATGGATACTCAGTGGAACCAACTTAGGATTCCTTCCGGCACTATCTGTGATTCAGAGATGCGAATCTAAAAGTTGTAATACAAAAATCACCACTGATACTTGGGTAGTGAACCAGCGTGCAGATTTGGGCCAGCTCAGAGATCACACACGTGACCAGGAAACCTCCCATACCGCAAGCCTAGGCAAACAATCTACTCTTTTAGGGACCTTAGAGAACACGGTAAGACTCAAATCCTGAAAAACCTTGTACATGATTACCTTACCACTTTAAGAAGCACAAAAGGATTCAATGAATCCAAAACTGTCACAAGATTCAAATGGTTTCTCTGGGCCATAGAACCTGGGAACTGTTCTGATGCACAGAGCAGGCCTGTGGAGGAGTCTGTTGAAGAAACAACGTATCAAGTTGTGTCTGAATTTAAGTCTACTGGCAACACCAATTCATTTTAAGTTCTTGAGCTGGTAAGAGAAAAACAGATAAGGCCTTGAAGCTTTTCTGATTACCAAATGAGCTGGCGATTTACTCAGTGTTGAATTAGGTTAAAGCAAAATCTAATTCTACAAATTAAGGGAAAAATACAATGTTTTATGTGCACTGATGCCAAAGGTTTAGTTCCAGGGAGATTAAAAAGTATGTATTCGTATTTAAAACTGATCATATCAGGAAGAATTTTGGGTTTAATCGTATAGGAAGAACTGTGACGGTCTCAAGAAGCTCTTTAGATAAAAAACAACTTGCATGATTCTGAATTTAAGGAAGAACCTCTCCACCTGTATGTTCAATGTTTCTACCCTCCAACCCCCTTTTCCTGATATCTGAGAGAAGAAAGGTTAGCATTTATTTTTCTCAAAGCAACCTACTCAATGTTCCTTTTAATTGTAACTAAAGCTCAAAGTTTTTGGCTTTATGACGACTGTCTCCAGTCCTCACCTCATGCCTGCCTTCCTTGCCACTATCCACTGCCCTCAACCGCCAGGAATGGAACGTCTTTTGAACACAGGGATCCATTTGTTCCCCATTCCCTCACTGGTCTTGACACAGTGCCTAGCAAACAGAAATTGCTCAATAAAGACTTGATGGAAATAGCAGAGAGAACTGGGTAGTGTGCAAAGCACCTTGCTTAGCACAAGGAACAGAGAGAAACACTCAGCAAAGCAGCAGCTCTCACTCACTTTTCCAGAGTACCTCCTAGCCCAAGAGAGCAGCTGTGAATTTCAAGACTCCCGATGTGACAGGAGTAAAGTAGTTCGGCAAAAAGAGGCTTTTATAGCACGTTACAGGGGATCAGGGAGTCAGCACCACAGGGGTCCATCTAGAAACTGTTCATTTTGCCTGGGGACCAGAGTACCATGTGACAAGGCTCTTGAGCATGGGATGAATCCTTAATATTCTTAAAACATTCTAAAACACAACCTGTACTGGCTGCCTTCAGTCTAACCTTGCTTTTTACAATGCTTGCCAAACATAACCTTAATCATTTCTTTAGCAGCCTCCCAATTACACTAAAACCGGCTTTACCAAAAATTTACTCATGAGAGGAGCACTCCTCCCTGGACCTTCCATAAATGGACATGATATTCAAAATCTGTACTTCTTCCAACTTGCCAAGCATTAATTATTGTCTATTTGATACAAACATCTACTAGATTCCACACACCATCTTTGGCCTTACACCCATAAACAAGTCTTTTTTTTTTTTTTAAACGTTTATTTATTTTTGAGACAGAGAGAGACAGAGCATGAACGGGGGAGGGTCAGAGAGAGAGAGGGAGACACAGAATCGGAAACAGACTCCAGGCTCCAAGCTGTCAGCACAGAGCCTGACGCGGGGCTCGAACTCACGAACCGCGAGATCATGACCTGAGCTGAAGTCGGACGCTCAACCGACCGAGCCACCCAGACACCCCAGGTCTTTTTTTAACTAAAGACACAGGAGAACAAATTGTTGAGGCCAAAGACACGGCAGCGACCCCTGGATAAGGTCTGTGCCTTGACTATACCCTATAAGTTATACTGCTTAACAAATTCTGAAATTCCATTTCCTAAGACCAAATGTGACTAGACCTATCTTGTTCTGCTCATTTCTCAAACTGATTCAGCAGCATGGTTATCTACCTATAGAGAAGAAAATTAAGGGGGGGGGGGAAGGGTTATTAATAACTATCCTTCCTATCATGTACTAAAAACAAAACAAAAAAATGAAAACCACCCATAACTTGTAAAGAATAGTAAAGGTCTGACTCAAAGTAATATGGAAAACTCAGGAAAACAATGGTTGTAACTAAACTGATATACTGAACCTTTCTATTCATCCATAATTATTTGAGTTGTTTGAGCTTAAAAATTTTTTTCATGTATTTAGGTCAACATGTAGATGACTCCAGTATACCTGAGGAGACGTGGGAAAATGACTATTAAAGAGTATAACTGATGAAGCTGTATGATGGGTACAAGATCATTATACTATTCTCTCTACTTTTGTATTTTAACGTCTCCATGTTAAAATGGCATAACGTGTTAATTTTTTTTTTTTTTTTTTTAACGCAAACTTTTGCCAAGTGTACAGAACGTCTTCTGTTGCCTTGTATAAAAGTCAGGGTCCAACCAGGGCACTCTCCTTCCCTAGTCTCTTCTTTTTACCCTCTTTCCAGGTTCTTGTGTGTATGCATTGAAAGACACCAATGAAAGAACAAGTTTACTCAAGTAAAATGGTGCTGAAAGCAATCCAGGCAAGATACTACTAAGTTTTAAAAAGAGACTTTGAGAGGTGCCTGGGTGGCTCAGTTGGTTGAGTGACTGACTCCTGATTTTGGCTCAGGTCATGATCCCATGGTCATGGGATCAAGCCCCACTTCAGGCTCTGCGCTGCATGTGGAGCCTGCTTAAGATATTCTCTCTCTCTCTCTCTCTCTCTCACACTCTCTTCCTCCCTCTGCCCCTCTCCCCCACTAGCACGCCCTCTAAATAAACAAATGAATGAATGTTTGGTAGAATTTATCAAAAAAATAGAATAAAAAGAGACTTCAGAACATTCTTGAGCTTAACCTCAATATATTACTGTTTCAAGGGAAATCACCACATAATGTTCCTTGACGTAACATAAAGAGATCAACAAATCCACAGGTCTATACATGCTTTTTAACTGGTTTTCCCTCAAAACAATGAGATTCATCAATAAAATAAAATTTATTACACCAAAATGCCTACGCACCGCTGAAGACTGGAGTCAAACTACTTACAGGAAGAAGTAAGGCCCAGAACAGTCAGAATGGAGCTTCAACTAATTGTTCAAGTATCTTTTCTAGTGTGCTTTTGCACTGCCTCATGGAGGAGGAGACTACGTTTCTCCAGCTGCCGTTTGAAAGAGTCACAAAGGAACGGGTATGAACACTGTCTTCACGAATACTACAGCAAACATAATTCTGGTTTTTAAGTGTGCTCAGTCTCTGAGCAGACTGGCACCCAACTCTGGCCTCCTGGGGGAGCAAGTTCCACAGGTTGATCCCCATTCTATTAAACCTGATTTTTATTTGCTCTTAAATCAAAGCTTGTAAAATTAAGCCTGGAGGCTTAAAATTAACATAAAGCGGAACGGTCAGAAGTCTCGAAAGTCTCTGATAGAGGAAACATTTTAGACCCTACAGAGGGATGTTCAGGCCTAGCAAAGACTGCCATAGCCTGGAACCACCGCAAGTTTGGGGAAAGTGATTCCTCCGCTGATCCAGGAAAATCCAATGCTCCCGATGACCCCTCACCTGATTGAACTCCTCGTCAGCATATATATCAATCAAGTCCACTCCTTCTGACATGGCTCCGGAAGGAAGATCGCGAGCCCGGAGAACCGACCAAGTAAGAAAGATGCCACTGCGGTATCCTGGAAGAGGCAAGAGTTAGAAGGCGTGAGGGTCCCGGGCTGGGAGGAGAGCAATGGTTGCCAACCTCCCGTCTCCAGAGACGCAGCATCCCGGCAGCCCAAGCTCGGTCCCACCCGCTCCGCCCCGCCCCCGGCCTCGCGCCGCCCCTCGCTCTCCCAGGCCGCCGGGGCTCGCGGGGCTCGCTGCCCATCACCCTCGGGCCCGACCCGAGTTGCGCCGCAGCTGCCCGCGGCGCGACGGGAAAGTCCAGGCCTCTGCTCCTAGGGGCCCTGGGACGGCGCTGCGAAGAACGACCGCGGCGAAGCCCGCTGCCCCAGCCCGCCGCACCTGCCTAGGCCCCAGAGCGGCCCCGGCTGGCGTCCCTGCGGGTCGCGGAGCTCCAGCCGCCTTCGCTCCCCACCCAGGCCCAGTCCTCGCCCCCGGCTAGGCCCGCCCCGCTCCCTCCCCACAGACTCGGCCCGGCGCCCTCGGCCTCCTCCCTCAAAGGCCCGCGCCTCCCTCCGCCCGCCGACTCCGGCTGCCCCAAACTCAACCGACCCCCTCCCAGTTTCAGCGCTGGCCCCGAGCCCTCTTCCGGCCCAGCCGGCCCCCGGCCGCGCGCCCCCGTTACCGGGAATATGGCGGCGGCGGCGGCGAGTCCGGACTAGGCCCGAAGCGCGCGAACCGCTCTCGGTCCCAGGTCCCACCCCCCCCCGCCGCCGGCGTCACACGCACAGCCACTTCCGCCATACGCAGGGACTCATCTTCCGGCTCAGGTCCTCAGAGCAGAAGTCCACAGTTCAGGCGTCCGGAAGTGCCTGGGCCACAGGCTTCCGGTGAGGGTCGGGAAGGATGGCGATGGCCACCATGTTCCCGGGTCTGGCACGGGTGAGGAGAGTGGAGGTTTTAGGGTCCTGGGCAGGCCGTAGTGGGGACTGAGTCTCGTCTTCCAACGCAGTCATGGAGACTGCGAGGAGCGTCCAGCTGCCTGATAGCCCAGGGCAAGGGCAGACCCAAGGAGAGATCCGTCTTGAAACATAGGAGAGTCAGGTCACATCCACTCTTTTCTGAGCCCACTGTGTGCCTGACTCGTGAGAGGACCCAATTCAGATTTCACCTGTTCCCCAGGTGGAGCTGGCTGCACCGCCTCTGTGCGCCGCTTCTCTCTGTTCTTAAGTCTCTGTTCTTATGTGTCTAATACATGTTAGGATTTCACATCGTAGATTTTTTTTTTCTTTTTTAATGCAGGCATTTCAGACTGTAAACTTCTCTCTACTTTTTTATTGCACCTCATAAGTTTTTGTATGTTGTGTTTTCGCTTGTCTCAGGATGTTTTGGAATTCCCCTTTTGATTCCTTCTTTGACCCGTTAGAGCTATTGGTTTATTCATGACCTAGAGTGTGTTCATTTTCACATATTTGTGAATTTTCCAGTTTTCCTTCTGCTGTGGATCTCTAGTTTTAGTTCATTGTGGTCAGAAAAGATACTTTGTGTGATGTTAACCTTTTTTAATTTGGTAAGACTTGTTTTGCAACCTAAGGTGATCTGTCTTGGAGAATATTCCCAGGGTGCTTGCAAAGAATATGTTCTGCTGGAATGTTCTGGATGTGTCCGTTTTGGTCCACTTGATCTATAGTGTTGTTAAGGTCTTCTGTTTACTTATTGATCTTCTGTCCAGATGTTCTATCCATTGATAGATATCCATTGATATCTATCCAATGATAGATATCCATTGAATGTGGAGTACTGAAATCTATTTTTATTGTTTTGCTGTTTCTTTCTTCAGTTCTGTCAACGTTTGCTTTGCGTGTTTGGGTGCTCTGATGTTGGCTGCATGTATGTTTATGATTGTTACATATTCCTGGTGCATTGATCCTTTTATCATTCTATAATAATGTTCCTTATCTCTTGTGACAGTTTTTGACCCAAAGCCTATTTTGGCTGACATAAGTAGTGCCATCTTTGCTCTTTGGTTACCATTTGCACGGGTTATCTTTTTTTCATCCTTTCACTTTTCAGCCTGTGTAGTCTTACATCTAAAAGGAGTCTTTTGTAACAGCTTATAGTTGGATCCTGTTTTGTTTTGTGTTTTTAATTTTTTTTAATGTTTATTTTTGACAGAGACAGAGCATGAGTGGGGGAGGGGCAGAGAGCGAGGGAGACAAATGAATCCAAATGCTAGCACAATCCAAAGCAGGCTCCAGGCCCCGAGCTGTCAGCACAGAGCCCAACGAGGGGCTCAGATGAGCCGGGAGATCATGACCTGAGCCAAAGTCGGACACTTGACCGACTGAGCCACCCAGGCGCCCCTGGATCCTGTTTTTTAATCCATCTAGCCACTCTAGTGTTTTGTTTGGAGAGTTTAGTTCATTTGTGTGTAATTACTGATCGAGAAGAACTTACTATTGCCATTTTGTTTTCTATCCATCTTGTAGCTTTTGTGTCCCTTTTTTCCTCTCTTGTTATTATCCTTTGTGTTTCATCGTTTTGTTTTGTTTGTAGAGACCGGCTTTAATCCTTTTCTCATTTTCTCTATGTATCTTCTATGGGTATTTTCTTTTTGGTTACCATTGGGCTTACATAAAGCATAATCTATTTTTTTTTTTAATTTTTTTTTTCAACGTTTATTTATTTTTGGGACAGAGAGAGACAGAGCATGAACGGGGGAGGGGCAGAGAGAGAGGGAGACACAGAATCGGAAACAGGCTCCAGGCTCTGAGCCATCAGCCCAGAGCCTGACGCGGGGCTCGAACTCACGGACCGCGAGATCGTGACCTGGCTGAAGTCGGACGCTTAACCGACTGCGCCACCCAGGCGCCCCAAAGCATAATCTATTTTAAGATGATAGCAATTTAACTCTACTGTCATTGCAAAAAAACTACTCTTTTACTCCTCCCGCTTTATGTTTTTGATGTCGCGACTGCATATTTTTATATTGCGTACCTATTAGTATATTTTGTTATTTTTTGATGTTTTTCTCTTTTAACTTCTGTACTAGCATTAAAAGTGATTTACCTGTCACTTACAATATTACACTATTCTGTATTTGTCATATATTTATCTTTAGCAGTGATCTTTATGCTTTCATATGCTTTTGTATTGTTTTCTATTGTCCTTTGGGTCCTTTGGGCTTCTTGAATTTGGATGTCCAAACTTCCCCAAATTTGGCAAGTTTCTGGCCATTTCTTTTTTTTTTTTTTTAATTTTTTTTAATGTTTTATTTATTTTTAAGACAGAGAGAGACAGAGCATGAGTGGGGATGGGGCAGAGAGAGAGGGAGACACAGAATCTGAAGCAGGCTCCAGGCTCTGAGCTGTCAGCACAGAGCCTGACGTGGGGCTCGAACTCACAAACCGTGAGATCGTGACCTGACCCGAAGTCGGACGCTCAACCGACTGAGCCACCCAGGCGCCCCTCTGGTCATCTCTTTGTATTAATTTCTTTTTTTTAGTAAGCTGTACACCTGATGTGGGGCTTGAACTCACAATCCCAAGATCAATAGTCACATGCTCCCACCGACCGAGCCAGCCAGCCACCCCTGGCCATTTCTTTAAATAAGCTTTCTGTCTCTTTTCTCCTTCTGGGACCCCATAATATTTGTGTTGGTTTGCTTGATGATGTCCCATAAGTCCCTTAGGCATGTTTCACTCTTTTTCATTCTTTTTTTTTTTTTTTTCTCTGATTGGGAAATTTCAAATCACCTGCCTTTAAGTTTACTGATTCTTTCTTCTGCTTGATCAAGTCTGCTAGTTAACCCCCATAGCGAATTTGTTTTCATTTGGTTATTGTATTCTTTAGCTCCAAAATTTCTGTTTGGTTCTTTTTAATATTTGTCTCTGTTTATATTGTCATTCCGTTCATTCACTGTCTTCCAGAGCAAATTGAACATCTTGATGACAGTTGTTTTGAATTCTTTGTCAGGTAATTCATACGCCTCTGTTTCTTAAGGGTTGGCTTCTAGAGATTTATTTTGTTTCTTTGATTGGGCCATGTTTTTTCCTGTTTCTTCATGTCCCTTGCAAATTTATGTTGAATCCAGGCTTTCAAAAAAACAGTCTGCTCTCCCAGTCTTTTTAGATTGGCTTTGTGCAAGGAAAGACCTTTAGCGGTCAGCCTGGCTAAAGATTCTGGGAGTCTCTCAAACATTTTTGTGTGGATATATCTTCTCTAGGCTGGTGCATATAAATTCTCTATTGGAAGGATTTGCTGACTTCTTATTTCAGGAGCTTCTTACCTGGTTTCTGGATTTCTCATAAAGGGAATCGGTCCATGTATTGTTGTAGAGTTGCTGTCTCCGTGGGAGAAGGGGAGTGGGGGCTTCCTGTTCCACCATCTTGCTGGCATCACTTCCTTCTCATTGCATCTTGATAGGTTTTACCCTTCTCTAGATTGGGAGTCTTCTGGGGATTAGGAACCATGCCGTCACTGTATACTCAGACTCTAACACAGGCAAGTAACTAAAATATATACAACACCATAAGAACTTTAAGGGAATGCAAAGGAAGGAGAAGATACTTCTGCTGGAGAATTTCTGGAAAGGTAGCAGTTAAGAACACATGTGCAGTTAGGGCCGTGTTCTAGTCCTAACTGCAGTCACTATGTGGGTGACCTTGGTAATTATTTAACCTCTTCTAGCCTCAGCTTCCTAAGCTATAAAGTGGGAACAGTATCAACATAACTTCTTAAGGACTAAAGGAGATTCAATGAGCTTAGTACTTAGGAAGTGTTGAGGGAATGACAGTGACAGTAGTTATTATAAAGATGTTTGTGCTTTATTTATTTCAGATGCTTGCTCTGCCAAGGCGCCACCTAGTGTCACCCTCGCTCAGCACGACATCATTCAGCCGTTTCTACAGAGGTGACAGCCCAACAGATTCCCAAAAAGACATGATTGAAATCCCTTTGCCTCCATGGCAGGAGCGAACTGATGAATCCATAGAAACCAAAAGAGCCCGGCTGCTCTATGAGAGCAGAAAGAGGGGAATGTTGGAAAACTGTATTCTGCTTAGGTAGGGAAATACGAGTCTTGGCATCGCTTGTCTCGTACTGGAGACCGCCTTTTCAGCTTCCTTCTCTCTCTTTCTCGTTTTTAGCCTCTTTGCTAAAGAATATCTGCACCACATGACAGAGAAACAGCTGAACCTGTACGATCGTCTGATTAATGAGCCCAGTAACGACTGGGATATTTACTACTGGGCCACAGGTACTGGGCATGATAAACAAGCAGCATGATATGAGAAATAGGATGGCTTGCAGTGATTTGCGTCTGGAATTGTAGCCTAGGCAATTTTTTTGCCGTTCATTCACGTAATGGACACTCAACCCAAACACTCTTCACATTCTTCAGAGTGAAGAAACGGTTTTGCAAAACAAGTGCAAAATGGTTTTGTTACTTAAAGTTCGCTGAGGCTCCGTCTGTCCCGTCCATGTTCCAGCCAGGAGTCGACGTATAGAAGCACACACCCGATTCTTTATGGATCCTTCTTGAGAAATTCTGCACCGCGCTTCTGCTTACTTTCCATTAGCCACAGTTTAGTCACATGGCTACACCTCATCATAATGAGAAAATACTGTAGTCTATGTGTCTAGCTAACTTGGGGGTTCCTTTATTATCAAGGAAAAATGAGAGAACGGGTATTAGGGGACATCGTGTCGTTTCTGTCACACTCTGGGTCTTCGGTTATTATGTTTCCACTCGATATCTGAGTCATAAAATAGACACCATTCTGTAGGTTCAACATGTAGAGTGTGATGGTACGGAGTCTAGAGGTTTATATAGCCATTGGAAAACCCACAAGGTGTGAACTATTTACGCTCTGGGCTTTTAGTATCGTTGAGTAAAGTTGTATCGTGTGGGCCTACCACAGTTTGTCTATCCATTGACCACTAGAGGGATATCATGGTATTTCCAGTTTTAGGTGATTATGAATGAAGCCACTATAAATGCGTATAGCTTTTTGTGGAAGTAGGTTTTAGTTTTTCTTGGGTAGATACCCAGGAGAAGGGTTAATGAGTCCTGTTGTAAGTGTATGTTTATGAGGAACTTTTTCTATAATGGGACAGGTAGTAAATATTTTAGGCTTTGCCGACCATATAGTCTCTGGCGTGATATTCACCTCCTGCCCTTAGAGCATGCAAACTGTCACGGACGATAGGTAAACAATTGAGTGTGACCGTGATGTAATAAGATTATTGACAGGCACTGAACCTTGGATTTCATATAATTTTCACGTGTCATGAAATGACTTTTTTCCTCAACCATTTAAAAGTCATCCTTAGCTCACAGGCCATAGTTTGCCGACTCCTGTGCAAGTGAAAGGGGCCAGGACCAAAGACTGACCATACAAACTGTATGATTCCATTTGTAGGATATTCTGGGAAAGGCAAAAGTGTAGGGGCATAAAACAGACCAGTGATTGCCAGGGACTAGGTGTGAAGTTCCACATCCTTACCAGCACTTGGTATTATCAGGGTTTTGTTCTTGTTTTTAGCCACTCTAAGTAAGGAGTATGCAGTGGTATTTTACTGTAGTGAATTGGCATGGCTCTGATAATTAAGGATATTGAGGCTCTTTTTTCAGTGTTTATTTGCCATTCCTATATCTTTGCTGATATGTCTCTTCAAATCTTACCCCACCTTTGTTTTTTTTCTTAATTGGGCTTGTTTTCTAATTGAGTTTTGAGTGTTCTGTATGTTGGATTCAAGTCCTTTATCAGATGATGTGTCTTACAGATTTCTTTTTACTTGTCCATGGCTTGTCTTTTCATTTTCTTAACATTATTTTTCGAAGAGCAGGTTTTTTTTTTTTTTTAATGTTTATTTATGTTTGATAAAGAGAGAGAGAGTGTGAGTGGGGGAAGGACAGAGAGAGAGAGAGAGAGAGAGAGAGAGAGAGTCACAGAATCTGAAGCAGGCTCCAGGCTCTGAGCTGTCAGCACAGAGACCAACTTGGGGCTCAAACTCGTGACCCGTGATATCATGACCCAAGCTGAAGTTGGAGGCTTAACCCACTGAGCCAACCAGGAGCCCTGCAAAGAGCAGTTTTTAATTTTGGTGATGTACCATGTTTTATTGGGTGATTTAGTGGATTGTGCGTTTGATACTGTATCTCAGAACTCTGCCTGATTCAAAGTCACAAAGATTTTTGCCGTTTTCTTCTAGGAATTGTATAGGTTTAGAATCACCTGTTCAGTTTCTCTAAAAAAACAAAAAAATCCTACTTGGATTTTGATTGGAGTTGTGTTAAATCAACAGATCAATTTGGAAAAATTTGTTTTAGCAATTTAGAATTGTCTGATCTATGACCATGCTGTATTTCTATTTATTTAGGCCTTTGACTTCTTTAATCAGCAAGTTCTCTATCGTTGCATAACAGAGTACCCCAAAACTTACTGACTTAAAACAAACCCACCTTTATTATCTCATCGTTGCTGTGGGTCTGGAATCCAGGCATGGCTTAGCTGGGTCCTGTGCCTTATTCTGTCACGAGGTTATAGTCAAGGTGTCAGCCTGGGTTCGGGAGTCTCCTATGGAGGCTCAGCTAGGGAAGGAGCTGCTTCAAGTTCTCTCTGCTGTTGGCAGAATGAAGTGCCTCACAGGTTCCCCACCTGCAGGCCTGAGTTCCTTGCTGGCTGTTGCCTGGAGGCTGCCTTCTGTTCGTTGTCACCAGCGCCTCTCCCACTTGGCAGCTTGCTTCTTTGGAGCCTGCCAGCTGAGAAGGCGACAAGAGGAGTCCGCTAGTATGACGGAAGTCTCAGTGTTTTGTAACATAATCCCAGAAATGACATTCTGTTATCCTCACCACGTTCTGTTGGTTAGAATTAAAGAGTTTGGTCCAGCGCAGAGTGGGGATGGGGATCACACAAGAGCTTGATACCAAGAGGGGGACCTCAGTGGGGGCCATCCTAGAAGTCTGACTGCTACAATCCGTGTGGTGGAGTTTTCAGTGTTATTTTGGACATCTTTTGCTGGATTTATACCTAGGTAGTTCATGTATTTTGGCGCTGTTATAAATGGTACTTTAAGAAAAGCTTCCAATCTCCCATTGTTGGTGGAATGTCAGAGTATAATTGATTTTTGTATCCTGTGACCTTGCTAAGCTCACTCAGTTCTAGAAGCTATTTTGTAGATTCTTCGGGATTTTCCATGTAGACAGTTGTGTCATTTGTGAAGAGAGATGTTTTTTTTTTTCTTCTTTTCCAGTCTGTATTGTACCCCCTTTATATCTTTAATTTGCTTTATTGAACTATCTGGGATGTCTCGTATGCTGAATAGCAGCAGTGACAGCAGGCATCCTTGCTTTGTTCCCACTGTTGGGGGGAAGTATTCAGTCTTTCACCATTAAATATAATGTTAGCTGGGCGCCTGGGTGGCTCAGTCGGTGAAGTGTCCGACTTCGGCTCAGGTCGTGATCTCATTGCTCGTGAGTTTGAGCCCCGCATCAGGCTCTCTGCTGTTATCACAGAGCCCGCTTCACATCCTCTGTCCTCCTCTTTCTCTGCCCTCCCCCTGCTTGTGTGTGCATGCATGTGTGCGTGCTCTCAAAAACGAACATTAAATAAATAAATAAATAAATAAATAAATAAATAAGTTAGCTGTAGGTTAGTTGTAAATTCCTTTTATCAGATTGAGAAAATTTCCTTCTGGTTCTAGTATTTTGAGTGTTTTTCCATAGATACTGAATTTTGTCAGGTGCTTTCTAGGCATTTCTGTAGAAATGATCATTTTTTGGTCATATGACTTTTTCCCTTTAGTTTATTGATATGAATTTTTGACTGATTGGTTTTCAAATATTGAACCAACCTTGCATTACCATGCTAAACCCCACCTGGGCTTGATAGGTATTTGATTTGCTAATATTTTGAAGATCTTTGTATCTGTCTTCATGAGGGTTTTGGTGGGTAGTTATCTTGTAACGTCATCTGGTTTTGATGGGGGTCGTGCTGTCTTCATAAAATGAGTTGTGAAGTGTTCTCCTTTGTCATTTCCTGGAAGAGTATATAAAATTGGTATTATTTCTTCCTTAAATGTTTGGTAGAATGTGCTAGGGAAGCCATCTGGATCTGAGCTTTTCCCCATTGGAAGTTTTTAACTGTGAAGTCTGATGTTTTATTTTTTACTAGCTGTGGAACAATTCCTGTTACCTGTTTCTTCTTGGACGAGATTTGTTAGTTTGTGTGTCTTTAATAAGTGCCCATTATCATAAGCTGTTAAATCTAAGTTGTGGTAGTATTCCCTTTCTCTTTGAATGTCTGAAGAGCCGTAGTGAGGTCCCTCCTTTATTTTTGATGATTTATGGGTTTTTCTTTTTTTCTTGATCAGTCTGGCTAAAAGTTTATCAATTTTATTTATTTTTTCAGAGAACCAGCGTTTGATTTCATTGATTTTCTCTATTTTTCTTTTTCTAATTCCATTGATTGCTGCTCATTATTTCCTTTTTTCTGCTTGTGTTTGGCTTAATTTGCTCTTATTTTTTTAGTTTTTTAAGGGGGAGGTTGAGCTCAATGATTTGAGACCACCTTTTCTACTATACACATTTAATGCTGTGAATTTCCCTCTAAGCACTGCTTTAGCTGCATGTTGCCACTTTGGATATGTTAATGTTTTCATTTGCATTCAGTTCAGATTATTTTCTAATTTCCTTTCTGACTTCCTCTTTGATCCGTGAGTTATTTAGAAGTTTCCAGATATTTCTCTGTTATTGATTCCATTGTGACCACAGAACGTATGTTGTATAGTTTTGGTTAAGTTTCTTGAAATTTGTTTTATGGCCTGAACTGTGGTCATGATACTTGATAAATGTTTCACGTGCACTTATTTGAACATAACAGGTCTTTTGCACCTGCGGGTGAAGTGTGTTGTAAATGTCAACTAGGTCAGCTTGGTTGATACTATTCTTCGTGTCCTCATATTCTGACTGGTTTTCTCTGTACATATCCTGTCAACTAATCAGAGAAGAGTGTCAGAATCTCCAGTTGTAATTGTGGATTTGTCTGTTACTCCTTTCAATTCTCTCAGTTTTTCCTTCATGTGTCTTGTAGCTCTGTGGTGTGTGAAAACATATTTAGGATTATTGTATTGATGAATTGATTCTTTTACCATTATATAATGGCTCTTTCTGTCTTTTTTTTTTTTAAGTTTATTCATTTTCAAGAGAGAGCACGAAAAAAACCACACGTGATTATGTTAGAACCACCTAGATAATTTTCCTGTCTTGAGGTTAGCCGTCTTGAGGTATACAGCCTGATCACGATAAGTGAAGACCATTGTGCCCACAATCCTGAAGATTATGCAGGCCCTGTACACCAGGGGACTGGGAAATACTGAGGGCCAACTTAGAAGTCTGCTTCCCACACCATTCTTTTCCTTTGAACCTGTATTTGTCTTTATATGTATTTTTTAAATTTATTTAAGTAGTCTCTACACCCAGAGTGGGGCTCAGACTCACAAACCTGAGACCCGAGAGTCGCATGCTCTACCAACTGAGTCAGCCAGGTGCCCCATATCTTTGTCTTTATGTTTAGTTTGAGCTTCTTATCGATAGCATATGTAGTCTCTTTTTCACTCAATCTTATGGTCTCTGTCTTTCCACTGGTGTGTTATATATCATTAAGGAGCAATGTGGTTGAATTAAAATCTACCACCTTTGTTTCCTGTTTTTTTCCATCTGTTCTTTTTCCTTTCCCCCTCTATTTCCATGTTTGTTTGTTTTTTAGCATTTTAAATTTCATACGACCTCTATTGTTGGTTTATTATTTATACCTCTCGCTATAATTTTTCTAGTGATTGCCGTAGGGTTTACAACCTACATCCTTAATCACAGTGTCTCTTCAAGTAATCTTATACTGAATTGTGTATGATGTAAGAACTTCACAGTAATATACTCCCAAATCCTCCCTCCCATCTTTTGTGACGCTCTTGACATACTTTTTACTTCTACTTACGCTGTAAGTCTATACTACACTTCTCCTGCTTCACTTTAGACAGTTATCTTTAGAGCAGTTTAAAATAAGGAAAAGAGTACATTATATTTTACATTCGTGTATAGATAATTATAACCCTCATATGTGTTGTGTATATGACAACAATATGTAACACGATGTGTCACATATATTTTATATTTACCTTTGTGTTATCTCTGGAGATCCTCATTTCTTTGCATAGATCCATGTTTCTATCTGATATCATATTCCTTCTGCCTAAAGAACTTCCTTTAATATTTCTTGCAGTGCAGGTCTACTATTAGGAATTTTCTCTGCTTTTGTCATTTTTAAGGGATACTTTCTTTCACTGGGTATAGAATTATAGGTTCACGGTATTTTCTTTCAGCACTTTGCAGGGGCACATTTCATTTGCCAGGCTGTTAGTGTGCAGGGTTGAGTCGGTCTGGTCAGGAGTTGAGCTGGATTTGGGTTTGTTTTGATTACCTTCATCACAGCATTAACTTCAAATTCTGGCTACTGTTTTCTGGTTTGCATGGTTTCTGACAAGAGGTCTGCTGTGTCTTTTTTTATTCCTTTGTATGCAGTGTGTCATTTGTTTCTGAATGTTTTCAGCGTTTCATCTTTGGTTGTTAGCTGCTTGGACATGATGTGTCTTGATGTTTGTTTTTGGGGTTTTTCTGCTTGGGTTCTCTGGGAATGTTGGATCCCATTACTCCATTTAATATTACCCCACAGCTTTTGGATTCTGTTTTGTGTCTTTAACCCTTTTTTTCTTTGTTTTCTTTTTTTTTCTTTTTAAAATATTTATTTATTTAAGTAATCCCTACACCGACATGGGGCTTGAACTCACACCACAGAGATCAAGAGTCGCTTGTTCTTCCCACTGAGCCAGCCAGGCACCCCAACTCTTTTCTTTTTATGTATCAGTTTGAAGAATTTTTATTGGGTAATATTGATTGATCTGTCTTCCAGTTCCCCAAATGTTGAATCTCTTGATGAGCCTGTTGAGGTCAATCTGCTTTTTTGCTACTGTATTTTTATTTTTAACATTAACGTTTAACTTTTACAGTTTCTAACTCTCTGCTGAAGTTGCTTATCTGTTCCTACACTTTGTCTACTTTTTCTACTAGAGCCTTTAACATACTAGTTACTTGAAATTCCCTAATAGTTGTAAAATCTGGGTCATCCATGAGTGTTTTTCTGTTGATTGCTTTGTCCCTTCACAGTGTGTTGTGTTTTTCCTCTTTTGTGTGCATGTGTGTCATAATTTTCAATAGAATGTTGGACGTTATGCAGAAAACACTAAAGACTAAAGTAGATAGTATTTATATATGCCTAGAAATGGGCACACTTCTACTAGGCTATTAGATGGGGATCAAATCAGTCTAGTTAGGAGTCAAGCTCCCTTAGATTCTGTTTTGGTTTTGGTTTTTTAAATAGGCTCCACGTCAAGCGTGGAGCCCAGTGCAGGGCTTGAACTCACAACCCTGAGATCAAGACCTGAGCTGAGATCAAGAGTCCGACGCTTAACCAACTGAACCATCCAGGTACCCCTAAATTCTGTTACTGCTTTGGTTCCCTTCACTGCACCACGAGCCTCTGTTGCTACCATGTCCTTAGAGTAGGGGCTGAGTTTCCAGAGGCATATCTCAATGTTCCCCTTCTATGCTCAGCATTGTGCCTTCCTTGTATTTCTGTGCCTCAAAAGGGATCTCTCCATGCTCTGTCCTTCCCCAGCCATAGATTCCTGTCGCGCCCACTCGGTGCTTCCCTCCCTTGGGGCAAGGAAAGTTGGGAGGGCATTCTCTGTTATCCTGGTTCACATTCAGTCCCTGTGGCCCTGGGCTCCCAGGGGTGGACTTTCTCTGGCTCTGCCTGTCCCACAGGAATAGAATTTTTTTCCTTTTCCCTTTTTACCCCTGTAGGAGACTGGATTTGGAGACCTAGTCTCAGTCTCTTAAGGCTTTTATTCTTGAGAGGAGAAGGGTTGGGCTGGGCTTTATGCTTTTTTTTTTTTTTTGCACTGTTGGCCGCTCCCCTCCTCCTGGCCTGCCTCACTGAGGCAGGCATTCTCCGGCTTCCTGCTCTGAACCTAGTCTTTGTCAGGAGCGCATTCTGGAGGTCTGTTGACAACAGCCTGCAGGGTGTGAACTCCCCTGGTGTCTGTGGCCCACACTTGGCTCAGAGCAGTTTGTTCAAAATTGTAGCCAAACTCTTCTTACCTGTTCATGGGGTATCCGATGTCTCTTCTTCCCACACCTGTCTCGGGCGAGCAGGTGCCCATGTGCAGTTTCTCCTTTGAGGGGCTTCTCTTCCCTTACATTTTATTCTACTTGGTTGCCCCGCGACCTCCGTTCTCTGACGACTTAACAGAAAGTCGTGCTCTTTGTATTTTATCTGGCTTTTGTTGTCAGGATGAGCGCAGTGTTCTCTTGAACTTTCACTGTCTTTGGGGGAAGCCTGAATCTCCTGGACTTTATTTTCACCGCCACAGAAAACAGATGCCAGGTCCATTGGATGCTGGGCTCTGTGCTGAGTGAGGGGGAATCGGGCATTGTTTTGAGGAATTCCCTCTCCCAGCATTGTGGTCTTGATAGGGGGGTCATTCTCCAGCACGTTATTACCCAAGCTTTCCCAGCGGGAGGCTTTGCTTGTAATTTGAACCTTAGGTGAGTGTCTCAAGTTGGAGAGAGAGGTTGGAGGTGAAGGTGCTTACTGGGATTCCCTCGTGTGCTCCCAAGATGACGCTCTTGTGTTTCTGCCCTCGATGCTGTTCCATTGTCTGTCCATTCAAGTCTGGTTCTCCGGGTTTATGTCCATTTTGCGTGCATAGCCTTGCAATGCATTCCTTTTTGCTTAAGTCAGTAGAGCTACTAGTTTGTCAGCTACAACTGAGGATTTTTGCCTCAGGAAGTCCATAGGCTGGAAGGGGAAACACAACACCCAGAAAACCAGAGAATACCAAGTGCAGAGCAAATCGGTGCAGCTGAGCTGGGACGGTCCAGGGGTCGGCAAACTTGTCCCTAAAAGACCAGACGGTGAATACTTTTTGTCTTGTGGCCATACGGTCTCTGTTGCGGCTACTCAACCTTGCCGTGGTAGTGCCACAACAGCCACGGACAGTGTGTCAACAGATGGGAGCGGCTGTTCCGATAGTACTGGTTACAAATACGGGCTGCCGTAGTTTGCCGACTCCCGGTGGAGGCTGCCATGTATACTTAGAGGGAGGATGGAGACAGTCTATGTATCTACTGGTTCTTTGCCAAGGCTAGAGTTTCAGGTTTCAAGGTCCTTGTGCCTGAGTATTGACTGACATTCTTTCTGTCTATCCTTCTCTTGCAGAAGCAAAACCAGCCCCAGAAATCTTTGAAAACGAAGTCATGACGATGCTCAGAGACTTCGCTAAAAACAAAAACAAAGAGCAGAGACTGCGTGCCCCGGATCTTGAATACCTCTTTGAAAAGCCTTGTTGAGCTGTGCACCGCTGCCTGCCACGGGGGCTCAGTCCACAGGCCCTAACATGATAGGCAACGGCCTTGACTTCCTGCCTCTCCCTAGACAGCCCACCCAGACCGTTCGGCTTGCCTCCAATGATGGACCCATCTTTCAGGCCGTGTAAATGTTCAGTTTGACTCATTCTGACAATTTTGTGCAGTTTTTACGCCTCAGAAGTGGTTGTCAGGGTTGCTGGCACTCAGGTCCATTTCTGTGGCTGCTGTCTCTGGAGGCAGGCCTCTGCCACAGGAGGGCACTGTAGGTTAGCGATGGGCCTGGCTCACTGCTTCAGCCACGAGGGGTGTGTGCTCAGTGGAAAGAGGCAGCCAGCTACCGGTCCCTGAGCAGCCCAGGGCCTCATTCAAGTGAAATTCCCCCTTCCTGCCCCCAGTGTGGTCCTTTCTACCAAGGGAAGTGGATCCAAGCCCCCTGAGCTGAATCGTTCAAAGGCACCGCAGGCAGAATGAGGGCAGCAAGCAGGAATGTGTGGGCCGAAAGGTAATTAAACCGAAAGGTAATTAAATATTAAAGAATATTTCACAAAGGAAAATCACAATGCCCCAGCCCTCGCACCATGGTTTTAATGTTGTCTATTCTCACATCATCCGTAGTCCTTTGTCTCTAGAGTGTTACAGAGTCCCAACTACAGGTTTTATTTCCATGTAGCACGGTGGCAAACTTTTTCTGCATTTCTACGGTCTTGCCAATTACTTTGGCAAGTAACTTGTCAGTTTGTAGTTGACAAAGTAACAACACATGAGAAATAGCATCTTCGAGTGAATTAGTGGGAAGTGTTGAGCCCTGGAGCCCGGGAGACTCCTGTGTGGCCAGCAGTGGTGTCGCTGGAGGGGTTTTGCCCTCAGAACTGTAATCCAGTCAGAGCAGTAGTGACCCGGACTGCGCCAGGACCTTCTGAAGGTGTGGACCTCACGAAGGCAGGCCGGGATTGACGAGCACGCGGTGGGTGATCACAGGAGATGCCTGCAGAGAGGAAGTGGGGGCTTCCAGTTTTGGGGAGCCGTAGGGTTCCCATAGAGCCTCCTCGTGGTCCTTCCTGCCTTTCAGTGCCTCCAGCTGAGGAGAGAAGAGAACCAGTCTTTACTTATAGGACTTCGTGAAAGCCTCACAGCCTCACAGCGCCCCTATGGAAAAGTGGTGTCATGCTAATTTTGTAGATGAGAAAGTGGGCTCAGAGTCATTTGTCCAAGGTCAAGTAGCTATTCGTTCATAATTCACGGTCTCCTTTAGGGGCACCTAAAGTTAAGCATCCAGTTTCAGCTCAGGGAATGATCTCACGGTTCATGAGTTCAAGCTCCATGTCGGGCTCTTTGCTGACAGTGCAGAGCCTGCTTGGGATGCTGTCTGTCTGTCTGTCTCTCCCTCTCTCTCTGCCCCTCCCCCACTCACACTTTCTGTCTCAAAAATAAAAAAGCAAGAGGAAAAGCTCGTAAAGCCCTTATGTGCCCTCCCCCACCCCCCCAGCACACTAGTTCTCAGTAGATATTAGGTGTCAGTGCTTGGTCATGGGCCCCTGAGGCCTGAGAGTTCAAGCTGTCTCCTAACACAGATTGCCTGGCATGTCCGTGAGGTCACCGGAGCTCGTGCAGGGCTGTCTCCTGCGCAGGTGGTAGGAAAGGGCAACCTGTTAAAGACCCGCACACTATCTTCCCAGCCAGTGAAGACAGAAACCCCCCTGGGGGTGAGAAGCACTCTCCCCGAGGCAAGGAGTAGGAGTGACCGTTGGGAGGCAGCAGCAGGGCCAATGAGAAGGCGTCCCCTGGCCACCCTTGGGCCTCCTGGTGAACCGTGGGGAGGGCGTTAGATGGAGGGTTTGTATAGAGATCAAAGTGGATGTGAGAAGTACACACGAACCGGGCAGTGACTGACTCGTCTGTTCTGGGCGCTTGTGCAACCCACCCCACCAGCCTAGTATGCAGCGTGAGCTCTTTTCCCCTGGGGTCTGATCTCTCTTCACCCTGATTGTGTCTCATTTAATGTAATGTTAAGCTCAGGCCGCCTCCACCTGGGAATGGCATGCTTCTAAAAGGGATTGTTTTCCTCCCGGGCTGCTGGCTTGTGTCATCTCTGAGAGCGAAGGATCTTGCTCACTTCAGCTGCCCACTGTCAGACTCAGGGGTGCTATGTCAACAGTTTTTCCCTTTATTAGGCATTAACTGAAACTAGGCCGGCACAGTGCATTTTTTAAAAATTAATAAACATCTAGCAAGGGCCTGCAGCCCCCCAAGGATCTGTGGTGAACAGGAGCTTGACCCATAGCTCTCAGTCTGACCCCTCAGTGCTCAGTGGCCTCATTGCGGGCCAGAGCCGGGCAGATGAGCGTCTGGCCCGTGAGTCCTGCCATTACAGGCTGCCAGGTGACGCATCACGTTGGGTCATAAAGGCTTTTCTCTTCCATTCGTTCCTCTCTCCATCATCTTAAGCCTTCAGAAGGCACAAGCCAAACACCTTTGCCCCAGCTCTGTTGCCTTGGGGTACATCTGTTGGGGTCACTGTGGACATGCCTCTCGCTGGCTTTGAGCCCCATCTGTAGATGATCTGGTCCGACTCGTAGCTCTAGCCAGGGTGCCACAGACAGGCACCTGCTTCATACTTTGAAACGTCCCCAGGGGAAGAGATTGCACCGGCAGAATTAAGAGTCCCGTCTGCCCATCTGCCGCCACTGCTATGGCGAGATGGAGAGGAAGGGTCCACGGGATGGAAGCTGGGCAGCCTAACGTGGCGAGCAGGTCTGGGAGACTTCTGAGCTGTCAGGTCCCCGTCGGCACAGCCTAGTGTGTCTGACGGGTTGGGCTCGCCATCCTGTGGCCGTCGGGGGGGTGATGCCTATCAGCTTCCAAACGGCTTCCAGTTAAGCCACCTGTTGACAGGCACTTCCGTTTGCCGGGGAGCCCTCTGGGAGGGAGGTCACGTGCAGAATCTTCCCCAGTCGGTCGGGTAGAATGGCGCCGGTGGGACAGGTGGCCTGACGCAAAGGCTGCTCTTTCAGCTTCGAGAACCACGTGTCTGTGAGCGGTCTGACGTTTTTTAAGGTGGCATATAGAAAAGTGGAAGCTTTCCAAGATAACAGGCTCGAAGCGGAAGAGTTGCAGCGAAGAAATCTACCACCTTGTAACCTGTAACCACAGAAGCGTCCAGGTCTTTTGCTGGGTCCCAGGTCTTGCCTGAATCCAGATACCCCTGCCAGAGCGGAGAACGTTGTCTCTAAAAAGGGCACTGTGAACACATCTTCCGTAACTACACATCACAGCAGGTAGTTTTAAAGCACATGGTGACGTTAAGGTGTGTGGGGGTTTTTTTGCCAGTGGATTTCGGGTTGGTGGGTATTGAATGGAATGTTCACATTTGGCGATGCCCTGGAACACATGTTTAGGGCAAATAGAGCAGGGCAGACGTTTGGGAGTCAGACTTAAGTAAACATCCTGGATCCCATTGGCAAGCCAAGTGGGCACAGCATTTAACCTCTGTGTGTGTGTGTGTGTGTGTGTGTGTAAAACGGAAAGGAAAGGAATCTCCCCGCACGTGTGGGGGGAAGGACCAAACGAGGTCACGCATGTCTGGCGCTCAGCGCAGTACCCGGCGCGTTGGCGGCACTCAGTAGTCATGGCAACAGCGCTGTGTGCGGACGGCGGGCCCAGCGCTGTTAAGAGGACCACGTGGGCTCTGTCACGGGATGCTCCCAACGGTAACGTGAGACGGGTACAGTTAGCATTCCCCTTCCACGGATGAGGAGAGTGAGGCGTGCTGAGACGAAGCTACGTGCAGGAGGTCACAGACGGGAAGGGGCAGAACAAGCATCTGAAGGCCGGCCTTGGTCACCATATGCTCCAGTGCCTCGAAACAGGAACGCCATCACCAGTACCCCTCTGCTACTGACTTCTCGTCCTGGGCCTCGTCTTGGTCCGTGGAGGACTGACTGCTGGGCACACTTGGCAGAGATCCTCCCTTGGTTCCCGGGCCCCGGCTCTTGCAGAAATGACGTCATGGCCTCAGCAGCTCCAGCCTCAACCACCTGAGCCCTCCAAGCATGACAGGTGCAGTCTCCAGAGGATGGTTTGGAGGGACCCTTCTTCTGGACTTGGGGGACGGCCAGAGAGCGAGGCTCCAACTCTGCCCTGGTTTCGAGGGTTTTGCCCTTACCTCAAGCAGCGGGGAAGAGGTCTGAAGCTTTCCGGAGCTTCCTGTCACTGTCTGTCCTCTTCCTCCAAGTTGGAGGCTGGCTCTGAGAGCAGGGTGTGGCTGGTGGGGAAGGCCACGAGAATCCCGTTCTAGGGGCCGAGACGAGCTGCCCACCCACACTGGCTCCAGGGCTTTTGCTAGGAAGACAGTGCTGGCTCCTAGTCAGGGGCTCGGACGCCAGGCCCCTGGTGAGGGGGAGCCTCACCCTGTTCCCCTTGCCTCCCACCCCCCTCAGCAGGGGCCCGCAGAGGTGAGAAGTTCTTGTAGATGCTGCGCTAGATGATGTGTCTCCGGCTCAAGTAGAAAGAAGCAGCTGGTTTGGTCCAAAAAGGAAGCGATGCCCAGAAATTAATTTGAAAGATACACTGTAATGGTCTTCAGCACGGTGTGCATTAGCAAAACGTTCGGTAAAGCTACTGCCTGCTCTAACTTTAGAGGAAGCCCGCGTGCTTTCCAAGCTGACGACCCACGGAAAAGAGGTGACAGAGCCAAAAACTAGTCATCTCTGTTGGCCGCTTTTGTGTGCGTTTGGTGAGGATTTACAAGGAAGAGATGAGCTCAGGAAAGAATTACCTTGTGTTCAAGAAGTAAGGAACGGAAGTGGAATCCGGAGATCCAGGGCCTTCCAGGGCTGATACATCTTCTATACCCTAAGTAGAAAAAGATGAGATGTAAGAAAAATCGGGGGCAACAAAAGCCCAGTAAAACTTCTCCCTTGGATAAAGTGACTCAGGACAGGACCGGACGAGGCCATGCCTCCTGTTATTATTCTGAATAGCTTCAAGATAGCCATTGAGGGGAGAAGGAATAGTAGGGAGAGTGAACCAGCAAAACAAGTTAGGTTCTAGAATTGTCTAGGAAAGGAGGAGCCAAGAGAGCGGAGCAGCATGGAAGTATTTTGTGTGTCTCGCGTCCATGAAATAGAATTGTCTAGGAAAAGACTTTGGGGAGTGTGGCTACTGGCACACAGAACTGACTAGAAGCAAATGGGGTGGAAGCCAGCTAAGTCTGTGAGGGATTGTATTGCCCTTGGAACCATGAGCCGGGGCTCCCCTCCCCTCAAAAAATAAAAGTCCTTGAGACGCCTCAGTGGCTCAGTCAGTTAAGTGTCTGACTTCAGCTCGGGTCATGGTCTCACAGTTGATGAGTTTAAGCCCCGCATCGGGCTCTTCGCTACCCTGCTGACCTGCCTGCTTGAGATTCTCTCCCTTCCTCCCTCTCTGCCCCTTCCCTGCTCACGCTTTCTTTCTCTCTCAAAATAAATAAATAAAAAGAAAAGTCCGTGACAGTTTTGGGGCACCTGGGTGGCTGAGTCGGTTAAGCGTTCAACTCTTGGTTTTGGTTCAGGTCATGATCTCATGGTCCATGAGATTGAGTCCTGCATCAGGCTCTGCACTGGCAGCCCAGAGCCTGCTTGGGATTCTCTCTCTCTCCCTCTGTCTCTGCCCCTCCCCCCTGCTCTCTCTTTGAAAATAAATAAACATTAAAAAAATGTTCTTTAAAAAAGTCCTTGGGGGGCGCCTGGGTGGCTCAGTTGGTTAAGCATCCAACTTCGGCTCAGGTCATGATCTCGTGGTTCGTGGGTTCCAGCCCCCCAGTCGGGCTCTGTGCCAACAGCTCAGAGCCTGGGGCCTGTTTCGGATTCCGTGTCTCCTCTCTCTGCCCTTCCCCCACTCGCCCTCTCTCTCTCTCTCAAAAATAGATAAACATTAAAAACAGATTTTTTTAAATTTTTTTTTATAATTTTTTTTCAACGTTTATTTATTTATTTATTTTTTTAATATTTTTTTTTCAACGTTTATTTATTTTTGGGACAGAGAGAGACAGAGCATGGACGGGGGAGGGGCAGAGAGAGAGGGAGACACAGAATCGGAAACAGGCTCCAGGCTCCGAGCCATCAGCCCAGAGCCCGACGCGGGGCTCGAACTCACGGACCGCGAGATGGTGACCTGGCTGAAGTCAGACGCTTAACCGACTGCGCCACCCAGGCGCCCCAGATTTTTTTTTAAATAATTAAAAAAAAGTCCTTGACAGTTTTCAGCTGGACATCCAACCATCCATGGGCAGGAGGGAGAATGTGCAGCCCCCAAGGAGGACAGGCGTATGTCAGAGGTGGCCAGGGAGGATGGTGGCCAAGGAGGAAGTTCCCAGTGGAAGGAGCCGGGCCAATGTGAGCAGGGGGCAGCTCTGCAAGGCAGAGCCAGTCGGGGAAGGAGTTTCCCTGCAGCGCCGTCTCTGCCCCACCGCTGTGCGGGGCAGGGCAAGGGGACAGCGGACCTGGCTTTTCAGTGCCAGGGGTCGTTGGCCCAGGAAGAGAAGAGGTTGCTGCACTGACGTCACCAGGGACGCTGGGCTTTGAGCCAGATGCAGGGACTGGGCGAGGCTCTGGGTGGTGTCCCTCGAGGAGAGCGTGCGTGGGGGCCACGTGGGAGCAGACACACCTTGCTGGTTTGGCGAACGGAAGGGTGGCCGGGGCAGGGACTACAGGATCTGCCCATCGTCCCGTTTCTTCCTCCTGAGCGCCTAGAAGACCGCCAGCTCCTGGCCTCCCTTATGTAAGGGCGGTGCTGGGTGATCCGCACGGGCAGGTGGGACGTGGGCAAACATAACGAAGACCACCTTCAGGCCTGGGCCCTTATGAACACCCCGAGGGACCTCAGGCCGCCGCCACCCGACTGCAGATGTCCAAGACGCATGTTCGCGGTGGGGTGCCCACGCCAAGGAGGAAGGCCACCGAAATGCTCCCATACTGCACGGATGAGAGACGAGCCTTTACGGTGTCGAGTCGGGGCGGTTTTGTGCTTTATTGATTTCCTTGTCGCAGCCTTTTCTACTCTGACCAGCACGTCTTGTTGTATCAGATACACAGCACAGCAGACCCCTGAACCACGCGGGGGTGGCGATCCACGCACGCTTTGACTCCCCGAAAACCCAGCTACGAATAGCCTACTGTGGACTGGAAGCCTTACCGATAACATGAACAGTCAATCAACACATCTTTTGGGTTGTGTATTATAGACTATGTTCTTACACAAAAGTAAGCTAGAAAGAAAATGTTATTTTTTTAAAATGTTTATTTTTGAAGGAGAGAGAGACAGAGCTTGAGCAGGGGAGGGGCAGAGAGAGTGGGAGACAAGAATCCGAAGCAGGCTCCAGGCTCCGAGCTGTCAGCACAGAGCCTGACGCGGGGCTCGAACCCACAAACTGTGAGATCATGACCGGAGCTGAAGTCGGACGCTTGACTGACTGAGCCACCCAGGCGCCCCCAGAAAGAAAATGTTATAAAGAATATCATGGCGGGGGGCTGGCTGGCTCAGTTGGTTAAGCATCCAACTCTTGCTTTCAGATCAGGCCATGGTCTCATGGTTCCCCAGATTGAGCCCCGTGTCGGGCTCTGTGCTGGCAGCGTGGAGCCCACTTGGGACTCTGTCCCCCTCGCTCTCTGCCCCTCCCCTGCTTGCATGCGCCCCCCCCCAAATAAAAATTAAAAAATAATAATTAAAAGAATATCATAAGGTGGGGCGCTGGCTAGCTCAGCGGAGCGTGTGACTTAAAAAAATTTTTTTTAACGTTTATTTATTTTTGACACAGAGACAGAGCATGAACGGGGGAGGGTCAGAGAGAGGGAGACACAGAATCCGAAGCAGGCTCCAGGCTCTGAGCTGCCAGCACAGAGCCTGACGCGGGGCTCGAACTGACAGACCGCGAGATCGTGACCTGAGCCGGAAGTCAGACGCTTAACCCGCTTAGCCAACCGACTGAGCCACCCAGGCGCCCCAGCATGTGACTTTTTAACTGTTTATTTATTTTGAGAGAGAGAGCATGAGTGGGGAGGGGGACAGAAAGAGAGAGAGAGAGGGAGAGAAAGAATCCCAAGCAGGCTCTGCACTGTCAGTGCAGAGCCCGACTTGGGGTTTGAACTCACGAACTGTGAGACCATGACCTGAGCCAAAATCAAGAGTTGGATGCTTAATTGACTGAGCCACCCATGTGCCCCAGGAGCATGTGACTCTTAATCTCGGGGTCGTGAGTTTGAGCGCCACGTTGGGTGTAGAAGTTATTTTTTAAAAAAGAATACTATAAGGAAGAGAGAATACATTTACAGTACTGCACTGTATTTATGGGGGAAAAATCCACGTATAAGTAGACCCACGTGGTTTAGACCCATGCTGTTCAAGGATCCACTGTATATCACTGCCATTTCTTGTATATCAGACCTCATCTTGGCCAGGCCCTCTCTGTTTTGGTGCTCCAGCCTTTAAGATGCTCCTTCGGCCTGTGCTCTCCACAGTCCCTCCCACCACAGGGCCTTTGCACATGCTATGTACGTTTGGCCAATCAGCCGTCTCACTCTCCACAATGACTGCGTCAAACCTACCCATCCTCAAACCTGTGACCTTTCACATCCCTCCGTCCTCAGGAGACAACCTCACTGACTTCCTTCAGGGAAAACTGGAGCCATCAGACGGGTGCCCCCATACCTTCCCATAGCTGCACATGCTGTTCTCCTGTTATAACACAAGAGCTGTCCCTCCTCCCACATGCAGGTTCAGAGCCCATCCCAACCGTGTTCCATATCATCCAGCAGCAGCCCTTATACGCTCACGTATCTCTCTCCGCTGCATCCAGCTCGCAAGCCGGATCCTTTCCCTTTCCTCCCTTTGACGGCCCACCTTCCCCGAAGGGTTGACCGCACTCGTCTCCATTCCGTTCCTTATCTTCACCCGACTAGCTCTCCACTTTGCTGTGCTATGACAGCGTCTCTCACCGGGGTCCCCTAGGATCTCCATGCTGCAGTGGCCATTATGCACCTGTGCCCAACAAGGGAAACCTCTTTGTCCCGTTTTCATGACTCAACGTTTCCTTGAGCCTCTCTAGCCACACCCCTGCCTCCGTAGAGGCACATTTACCCTCTCTCCGGTCATCAGATTGGAAGGTCCTCATCGTGTTGTCCTGGGAGCACTCCTCTTTTCTCTTGATATGTCCTCTAGTGAGCTCACCCACGCTGGGCTGTCCGGTACCAACTGCGTGCGGGCAGTTGGCAAATCTGTGTCTCACACCTGTGCTTTCCTTTGAGCTCCAGCCTGAATATCTAACTGCCAGCTTGACTCCTCCAGTGAGTCTCAAAGGTCCTTCAAACGCAGCACGTCCAAAAGGGAACCAGGCTATTCCCCATCCCTGGTCCACCCCCCTGCTAACCTCCTTAGCTTTCCTCTGTAGTCTCTCAGTGAATGGAGTCAGCATCCGTCCAGATGCTCGAGCTAGAAATTGTCCCAATGCCCCCCCCACCCCCCATGACATCATCAAGGCCTATTGACTTACTTCCGAAATAGCTCTTGAATCCATCCACTTCTTTCCATCTCCAGAGCCATCACCAGGGTCAAAGCTGCTCACACCCTGCAGCTGGACGACTAGTATGGCCACTTGACACCCCCTTGAATCTGTTCTCCACCTGCGGCCCTGTATGCCGATACACTGTTCTGATCATGACTTCTACCTCCTTAAAACTCTTCCATGGCTGCCCACTGCTCTTCAAAAAAAGGGAGACCCTTAACAGGGTCCTCTACGACAACCCCTCCCACCACAGGGCCTTTGCACATGTAGTTCCTTCTGCCTAGAATGCTCTGGCCTCCGTTTCCTTCTTCACCCCTATCCTCTTTCAGATCTCAGCTCAGGTGCCACTTTCTCAGAGAAGCTTCCCTAGCCTCTCTATTTTAAATCTGTCTGGTGATTTCTCTGATCAAGGACTGTCTCCTCACCAGATTGTAAGTTCCACGAGGACAAGGATTAGATCTATTTGTGCTCATCTTCTTATCCCTAGCGCCTGGCATATCGCTTGGCACATACAAGGTGTTTCTAATTATTTTTTTTAATGTTTATTTATTTTTGAGAGAGACAGACCGCGAGTAGGGGAGGGGCAGAGAGAGGGGGAGACACAGAATTCGAAGCAGGCTCCGGGCTCTGAGCTGTCGGCACAGAACCGGACGCGGGGCTCGAACTCCCGAACCGTGAGATCATGACCGGAGCCGAAGTTGGATGCTTAACCAACTGAGCCACCCGGGTGCCCCAAGATGTTTCTAATTATTTAAGAAATCAAAAAAAAAAAAAAAAATCTATGCGTCAATCACATTGCAGAGCTCAAAGCAAACCTTCCCAGCAGGGAGAGCTGGGGTTCCGCAGGGATCGCAGCCCTCTTGGGTGCACTGCAGCGATGACGTATTTTTTCCTCTCTCTAGTTCCAGTGGTTTTGTGTGGTTGAAGGATGGGTCCCCAGCTTCCTAGGTGGCTGGATGCCCTTGGACTGAGGAGAAGGGTTTCCATGAGTTAGATGGGTCTGTCTCACGGTGGAAAGCAGAAAGTTCTTGGTTCTCTGCCCAGGTCTCTGGAAGGAAGCACACTCCCAAACCCAGACGTGCTTCAGGAAGTAGATGCTGCACGGAGGGGTGCTGAAACCCGGGGCGCAGTGTGTGTGTTTGGGGGGGGGGGCCCGTCCACCACCCGCTGAGGTGTGGGCGTTATTCCCGATACTTTTGCCAGATGGCGATGTTCTTTGCCTTTCTCGGAAGCAGGGAGGTCACTCAGCTGGGAAGCAGCAAGACAAGAGTTAAAGCCAGGTTTCCCTAGATCTTGGTATGAACTTGTCCCGGACTTGCCCTGTTCACTCCTTTGCCTTCACGAGCCTTGCCAAACCCATGCACCATCTACACTAATACTTACGGTCTTCCTTAAGTCGAATACCTTCTTTATTTAAACAAATTAATTTTCGGGGGTGCCTGGGTGGCTCAGTCGGTTAAGCGTCCGACTTCGGCTCAGGACATGATCTCACGGTTCGTGGGTTCAAACCCTGCGTCAGGCTCTGTGCTGACAGCTCAGAGCCTGGAGCCTGCTTCGGATTCTGTGTCTCCGTCTCTCTCTGCCCCCTCCCCCGCCAAAACTAAACGTTAAAAAAAAAAATAAATGAACTTTTAAAAGGAAACTTTACATCATAACCGTGAATGGGAAAAACCGTATCAATGGCGTCACTGGCCAAAACGAACAAGGTACCTATAAAAAATGCATAAAAGTTACGGATTTTTTCTAACATTTTATTCTAAAAAATTTCATATACACAGCAATGTTGAAAGAAGTTTTTTTTTTTTTTAAATGTTTATTTTTGAGGCAGTGGGGCGGGGGGGTGGCACAGAGAAGGGCACAGGGAGAGGGAGACAGAGGATCCCAAGCAGGTTCTGCGCCGACAGCCGATGCGGGGCTCGAACTCATGAGAGTGAGATCATGACCCGAGCCAAAGTCGGACGCTTAGCCAACTGAGCCACCCAGGTGCCCCGCGATGTCAAGAGAGTTTTACAGTGAACGCCTGTATATCCGCCACTTAGATTCTACCATTAACTTTTTACGCACTCGGTTCATTGCCTATCTGCCCATTTTCCCATCCCTCTCTGTCCGTTAATCCATCTACTTTCTGATTCATTTCAAAGAAAATCACAGCTATCAGAATGCTTCCCCTAAATACTGCAGGACGCACATCATGAACTAGGCATATATTTACTTGAAGTTGTTTCCTTTTGTTGTAGAATTTGCATCCAACGGAATGCCCACCCCTTAGGCGTCCACGCGTTGCATTTTGGCGGGTGCTTATGCCAAACTCCTACCAAGAAACAGGCATCACCATCACCCTAGAAAGTTCCCTCATGCTCTACCCCGGTCAGTCCCCACGACATACCTCCCCACACCCCAGGCCACCATATCTTGGGGTTTTTTTTTATTGTTGAGCCGAATGTGTCCCATGGAACAACTCGACCACACTCGATCTGTCCGTTGAGTTCTTTCCAGGATTGGGCTACAGACAATTCCTTTTGTCAACAAATGCTTTTATTTCGCTTGGTGAATATCTAGAGGTAGAATTGCTGGGCCAGAGGTGGGCGAATGTCTAGCTGAAAAGCAAGTGCCAGAACGTTCTCCAGAGCAGAGCTGCCATTCTATACTCTCACGAACAACGTATGAGAGATCCAGCTGCCCCGTGTAACCTTGCCAGGATTTGGTGTCAGTCCTTCAAGATTTAGCCATTCTTCTGGCTAAGTACTGGTGTCTCACTGTGGGGTTTTATTATTATTATCTTTATTTTAAAAATATTTTTTTTGTTTCTTCCTGGGAGGGCAAAAACTGGGGAAAGGCAGAGAGAGAGGGGGACAGAGGATCCGAAACGGGCTCCGCACTGACAGGCTGACAGCAGCGAGCCTGACGCGGGGCTCGAACCCATGAACCGTGAGATCCTGACCTGAGCCAAAGTCAGATGCTCAGCCCACTGAGCCACCCAGGTGCTCCTCACTGTGGGGTTTTTTAAAATTTCTTTTTAATGTTTATTTGTTTTTGAGAGAGACAGAGCATGAGCAGGGGAGGGGCAGAGAGAGAGGGAGACGCAGAATCTGAAGCGGGCTCCGGGCTCCAAGCTGTCAGCCCAGAGCCCCACGCGGGTCTCCAACTCACGGACTGAGATCGTGACCTGAGCCGAAGTCGGACGCTTAACCGACTGAGCCACCCAGGTGCCCCTGTACATTATTGAATGTACACACTTAAAAAAATTTTTTTTAATGTTTATTTACTTTTGACAGAGAGACAGAATGCTGGGGGGGAGGGGCAGAGAGAGAGAGAAACAGAATTCGAAGCAGGGTCCAGGCTCTGAGCTGTCAGCACAGAGCCCAACGTGGGGCTCGAATTCACAGACCGTGAGATCATGACGTGAGCCGAAGTTGGACGCTTAACCAGCTGAGCCACCCAGGTGCCCCTGAATATACACACTTTTTTTTTTAAATTTTTTTTAACGTTTATTTATGTTTGAGACAGAGAGAGACAGAGCATGAACGGGGGAGGGGCAGAGAGAGAGGGAGACACAGAATCAGAAGCAGGCTCCAGGCTCTGAGCCATCAGCCCAGAGCCCGATGCGGGGCTCGAACTCACGGACCGTGAGATCGTGACCTGAGCCGAAGTTGGACGCTCAGTTGACCGAGCCACCCAGGCGCCTCAGTAATTCTCCTTTTAAACCATGATATTAACCAGCTTCGAGAATGCCAACAGCCCATATGTATGTAGGTGGAGAGAGCAGAAGCTTTTAACTGTCTTTTGTGATACACTTGTTTCTTGGTTTGTAGCATAAAAAATGGCTGTCCACGTCCAGGAGTGTTTGCTGTGGTGACACGTGTGTACATCCAGCGCCGGAAAGCCCACACCGGTGAACGCCATCGCCTACGAGGCCCGTTGACCACGTGGCAGGAGGGGCACGTGGCCGCGTGGTCGGTGTCCCGGCCAGTGTCACGGGGACAGCCAAGACCACACGTCTTGTAGCTTTCTCCTGAGACTAACGACAGCGAGACGTAACCGTGCGAGGCGCGCCCCTGGGGCAGCTCACTTCTAGAGAGAGGTGGAGGCTCTCGGGCCATCCCGCTCTACCTAGGGATCAGAGGTGCAGAAAAGCCGAGCCGCGTGGCCAGGGCGGCTCCGCCGGGGACGGGGAGATGTGGCGCGTAAAGCCGGGCAGCCCGGTTCCACGCCGGCCCTCCTCACCCCTCTGCGGTTTTGCCCTCTCGTGAGAACAGGGCTTGGCGTGCTGCCTGTATTGGCCGTTCCTGTCCCTCGGTCATTTCGGTTTATAAATTGTTAAAAACCTGTGTGCGCCATCGGGGAGTGTCCCCTCTGGGAACTCTGCACTGTCCCTTGGGTGCCCGCCGCCTGGATCTTGCTAAGCACCTCCCGGAAGCCACTGTGGGGGGCGCAGCGGCCACAGCACCCCGGTCTCTCTGCCCCCAGGTGGACAGCCCCCGCCTGTACCACTCTAGCCTCCCTCTCCGGTTGTGACACCCGACACCGCTTAGTGAGATGGCCTTCCTCGCTGCCAGCAAAGCCCTCTCGTTTAGCTTGAGGATGACCTCCCTGAAAGGTCTCTGAGAGCTATAAACAGAGAAGGGACCTGTTCAGATCTGTGCTTTAGGTAGAGCACTGTGGCAGGGAAAAGCATTCCAGGCAGAGGGAACTGCATGGGCGAAGGAAGGAGCTGGCAGAGGGCGGGGCATGTTTGGAGAGTCTGGAAACGGCTCTTGTTTGAGGCTGGAAGCACGGGGCACCTGGGCGGTTAGACTATGATAATAAATAAACCTCCAAATCGCAGCAGCTTTAACAAAGCGAGGTTTATTTCTCACTTGGGCCAAGTCCAGCGTGAATGGGGCAGTGTCTTCAGGGGGTGACTGGGTGATCCAGGCCCTGCCCTGTGGTCTCCACACATTGCTGGGGTTAGTGATGAGGCCTGGAAAGGAGGATGACAGATTTTTTGAAAAATATATATATTTATTTTGAGAGAGAGAGAGAGAGAGAGAGAGAGAGAGAGAGAGAGAGAGAAAGCGGGGGAGGCGCAGAGAGAGAGAGAGAGAGAATCCCAAGCTGGGACGTGGGGCTCTATCTCATGAACCAGGAGATCATGACCTGAGCCAAAACCAAGTATTGGACCCTTTTTATTGTTTTAATTTTTTAAACATTTATTTACTTTTGAGAGACAGAGAGAGACAGAACGTGAGCGGGGGAGGGGCAGAGAGAGAGAGGGAGACACAGAATCCGAAGCAGGCTCCAGGCTCCGAGCTGTCAGCACAGAGCCCCTTGTGGGGCTCGAACTCATGAACACGAGATCATGACCTGAGCCGAAGTCAGATGCTTAATGGAGTGAGCCACCCAGGCGCCCCAAGTGTGGTCTTTTCTGAATCCTCAGCCTCGCTGTATGACTTCTGCTGTGTGACCTCACCACTGTGACCTCATCACTCCACCTAAGGAAACTTCTGCCCTTCGAGAAGTTAAGGGCATCTGACAGCACAGCCCTCGTAAAGACAGGGCTGCAGATTTGAAGCCGGATCTCCGTGTATCCAGACCCCCTGCTCTCGACCCCTGCCCCGAGTCTCTTGCTGATCGCTGCCGAGAATATCTTCCTCTCATTGGACGACTGGGACTGGGTTCGTATTTTCTGCTCCGTCTCATTTCATCTTTCCCGGGAGTCATGAATTTTTAAATTTTGTGCAAGATCAACCAGTGCACCCAGAGGAGACAGTAAAAGAACAGAACAGGCAGAACCAGAACAGCCATCAAATGAGCACGAGCTGGAGAGAGAATGCTCAGGTCGCCAAGGGAATTGTTGCCTTTTAGGAAAGACAGAGACAGCGAGAGAGAGAGAGAGAGAGCAGACTTAGGCCATTTCAGTTCCCGGTGGTGACTGCGTAGTGAGCAGAATACTCTAGAGCACTTCTTTTTTTTTTTTTTTAATTCTTTTTTTTCAACGTTTATTTATTTTTGGGACAGAGAGAGACAGAGCATGAACGGGGGAGGGGCAGAGAGAGAGGGAGACACAGAATCGGAAACAGGCTCCAGGCTCTGAGCCATCAGCCCAGAGCCTGACGCGGGGCTCGAACTCATGGACAGCAAGATCGTGACCTGGCTGAAGTCGGACGCTTAACTGACTGCGCCACCCAGGCGCCCCTACTCTAGAGCACTTCTTAAAGGGGAGGGTTTCAGGACCCCGTCCCCGGCAGCCCTCCTGTGTCCACAGGGCAGTTCTCCTTCCTAGAGGCCCCAGTCACAGCGCAGAGAAGCTGGAAACAGGCAAATAGTGGAAGCTGGGGGCCCCTGGCCTGCCCGCTGGCTCTCTGCCTGAACCCAGTCTTTGTACCCACGATCATCACAGCCCCATCTCTCGCTGTGCCCACTGTGTGGGTGTCACGCTGTGCCCCCTTCTTACTGCCCTCGGGTCATTCTCAAAATGGCCCAGGGAACAGCTAGCATCCTGCTGTCACAGAGAGGAAAGTGAGGCCCAAGGACACTGACCTTGACTGAGCTAGGATCTGAGTGCAGGTGGGTGAGGCCCCAAAGTCAGACCTAGTAGCCTCTGATCCCCAGCCTGGGCCATCCTCGAGGCTGCGGAGCCCTTGAGAGGGACAGCCCCCACCAGCCACCCTGCTACCCCCATCCTGTGGACAAGCGGGCCCTGTGGGCTTGGCCATTGCCCCCATCAGCCCTTCCTGCCATGATCCTCTTTATGCTGTGTCTCCAGCTTCAAATTACTCTACCCCAGGTCACTGAGATCCCAGTGATCCCACAGTGGGGGGCACCTGGCCTGGGTGGGGTGTGTCAGGTGGGCTCAGAAGCATCCTGATTCAGAAGCAGTGTTCCTGTCGGCAGAATGAGGGCTTTGGGGAGCTCGGTGCCACAGACCCCGTGGCCTCTGTGGCCACATCTCAGGGTCTGGGCCAGGAGAGATGGCCAGTAGGGGGTCCAGCTGGTCCCAAAGCGGGAGTGTGGGCGGAGCTGAGGCGGAGCCCCCACCGCCCTCCCCTGGAACAAGCAGAAGGACCTTGAAAGAGAATGGGCTGGGGTGCTGCTATCACACAGGGGAGGGCCTGGAGGAGGAGGTGCGGAGGTAGCTGTCTGTTTGAAGAACGGGTTCTGAGGCCCTGAAGCCAAAGAAACAACACATCTCAAACTTAAACAAGCAAATCTGTTCTGGCCCAGCGCCCTTCGATTCACAGGCAGCACGACCAGAGAGGGTGATGAGCTAAGGAAAGTCACACAGCACTATTTGTGCCACAGCTGGGCATCAAACCCAAGTTCTGGAAGAGGCTCAGAAAGGAGCAGGGATGCGACCTGGTCTCACCCAAGACATCAGCCTTCCTGCCCCGTCCTCTCCCACCTGAAGGGCTCAGCCCAGGCCTTCCCTGGGGGCAACACTGATCCAATCCCTCCTCCCCCACCACCCCCTGGTTTTACTGCCAGCCCGAAGCCAGGCAACATTCCCTTTGGGGCCGCCCCAGCCTCTAGCACAGGGACTTCGAGAGCCGACTCTTGATTTCAGCTCCGGTCATGATCTCACAGTTCGTGGGGTGGAGCCCCACGTCAGGCTTGGGATTCTCTCTCCTTCTCTCTCTGCCCCTTGCCTGCTTGAATGCATGCACACATGCTCTCTCTGTCTCTGTCTCTGTCTCAAAAAAAAATTTTAAAGTTAAAACATTTAAAAATTGTGGTAAAATATACATAACATAAAATTTACCATCTCAACCATTTTAAAGTGCACGGTTTAGGGGCGCCTGGGTGGCTCAGTCGGTTGAGCGCCCGACTTCAGCCCAGGTCGTGATCTCACGGTTCGTGGGGTCGAGCCCCGTGTCAGGCTCTGTGCCGACAGCTCGGAGCCTGGAGCCCGCTTCGGATTCTGTGTCTTCCTCTCTCCCTCTGCCCCTCCCCTGCTCACACTCTGTCAATCTCTCTCTCAAAAAGTAAATAAAATAAACATGTAAAAAAATGGCATTAAATACATCATAACATTGCACAACTCTCCCCACCACCCATCTTCAGAACCTTTTCATCTTCACCCTGTCGGTGCAAAGCCCAAAGGCTCGAACTCACGGACTGTGAGATCATGACCTGAGCCGAAATCAAAAGTCGGAGGCTTAACCGACTGAGCCACCCAGGCGCCCCTTAGCACAATTTTTTCAAAAGGAGAACAAAGTCCCCTCTCCCTGCCACCCCCAGCCCTCCGCTCCGCTGCACCCCGGAGCCCTGCTTCCCACTTCTCAGTCATCGTGGCCAATTTGGATGATTTTAAGCCTTTCTTCTGTAGATTTTCACCCCGAGGCATCTAGCAGAGGCCAAGGAGCTGAGTGAGAGAGAGGGCAGGGGAGGCACGCGTCTTAGAAGAGAAAAACCGTCATCAAACCTGAAAACCCATTTTCAGATTTTGACAACAGCTTGGAGAACCTTCTAGTTCAACCCATGAGGCAAGAGCAAAGCAGCCGCCAGCATGGCCCTCAGAGGCAGGCTGTCTGCATTCAAAGAGTAACTCTTCCCCCATTAGCTGTGTGACCCCGGACAAGTCACACAGGCTCTCTGGGCCTCAGTTTCTTCATTTATAAAATGCAGGTGCTGATGGTACCACTCCCACCCAGGAGCACATCTCACCGTGGCGGGGTTGAAATGTGTTCATACATGCGAGGCACTTAGAACACTGCCTGGTACCAAATAAAGCCCGAAAGAGAGTTTGCTATTATTGTCATCCAGATTCAGGTGAATTCAAACTTGAATGCCTTCTGGGATGGAGAACTCACTCCCCACCAAGACTACCTGTTCCCCCATTAGAAGGTTGGGTGTGTCAGGAAGTTTTTCCCTCCTTGAACTTCTCCTCCTGGTCCTGCCCTCTGAGACCTGTCATCAAGACACACGTCAATCCGGGGCGCCTGGGTGGCCCAGTCAGTTAAGCGCCCAACTCTTGATTTCTGCTCAGGTCATGATCTCACGGTTCATGAGATCGAGCCCCACGTCGGGCTCTGTGCTGACAGTGCGGACCCCGCTTGGGCTTCTCTCTCTCCCTCTCTCTGTCCCTCCCCCCTCTCGAGTGCTCTCTCTCTCTCTGTCTCTCAAAATAAATAAACTTAAAAAAAAAAGACACATGTCAATCAAAGACAAATGACACCTGCTTGGTGCTGTGCTGCCTCGTTCACCGGAGTTGATCTTCCTTTGGGGACCCAAAGCCCACGCAGCCCAGAGCACAGTGTGCAGATGTCTGTCCCCATTCAGGGCCTTCCCCTCATTGGTCCCAGCTAAGGAGTTCCGTGTGCCAGGGCCCCAAAATGTCCTCTCACTGGTTCCTGAGCCTCAACCTTCCAGGCTTCAGAGGGGAGGCAGCTGCTGGTGTCCAGGGCCAGCCCCAGTGTGTCTGTAGCTCTGCCTCCTCGAAGGAGGGAAACAGGGCTGAATCTTGCTGCTCAGGACCAGGCAGGCCTAGAAAGGAGAAAGAGGTGGCCCATCTGGCCGGGGCGGTCTGTCCCTTTGGGAGATCACAGAGCTCAGCCAAATGGTGTGAGAGCCCACTGCTATAGTCCCAGCACCTGACAGAGAATTTCCAGCACATTCTAGCCGGCTTGGTGCGGATTCTGGGATCAAAGCTGGCTCTACCCCTTCCTGCCTATAAAGTGGGGATGATAATAACAGTTCCTGTCTTCTGGGGCCGGACTGAAGAGTGAAGAGACAACCCAGCTCTGCACCTGCACAGAAAATGCTCGATAAATGGGAACAGCATTGGGAAGATGGGCTGAGGCGGGCCCTGGGTTTTTCCCACTTTAAATCTGGAAGGATCCTTTAGTCCGTTGCTTCCTCTTACAGATAGAAAGATGAAGGCGCCGGGCGCCTGCGTGCCTCAGTTTCTTAAGCGGTGAACACTCGATTTCGGCTGTGGTCGTGATCCCGTGGTTGGTGGGATCGAGCCCTGCGTGGGGCTCCGCGCTGAAAGAGGGGAGCCTCCTTGGGACGCTCTCTCTCTCTCTTTCTCTCTCTGCCCCTCCCCTGCGCATGCTCTCTCTCTGTCTCTCAAGATAAATAAATAAACTTAAAAAAGAAAAGAAAAGAAATACGAAGGACGCCCGCTGAGAGGTCCGAAAGTCACACAGCAATTCAGCAATTCGGTTACCACTGGGGAGCAGCACCTGGTAAACTGCCCGGAGGTTCCTGCTCCTTCTAGGCTCCGGCCCTTGCCCTCCCCGAGCGCTCCTTGCCAGGTCGGCCCCGTCTGTTCTGGAGGGCAGGGGAGGCAGGGTGGTGTTGTGGCCGGGGCGATGGGGGCCCTGCACCCTCCTCAGGGCGCTCCAGGAGCCCCCCCAGCCCTATGAGGGCGGCACCGGCTGCACATCTTGCAGTTCCCTCTGGCGGCCGCTGGGTGTCGCCACACAGCAAAGAAACAAAAACAAAAACAAAAAAAAAACAGGTCGCGGGCGCCCAGACCTAAGGGGAGTTGAGTCTGGGAGCAGACACCTCCCTGAATTCCTTCGCATCCTCTGTGGGCTCCAGCCCGGGCTGTCTCCGGCAGCTCTAGAGTTTCCCTCGCAGCGCTCCCGACTATTTCAAACCTCTCGCCACCTCCTCTGCCCCCGCCAGCTGCTAAAAGGAAAACCTGGCACAGCCTCTCCCGGCAGAGCGCTTCCTCCCCACACAGTGCTCCGGCCACCAGGGACCCATCGCGGCTCCGAACATGCCAGTGCTACCCACCCTCGCCCTCGCGGGGCCATCCAGGTGGCGAGCCCTCCCGCCCCTCCACCTACGGCCTGCTAGACACTGCGCCTCGAGTATCTCAAGTGCTTCACAATGTACCACAACCCCATAGGCAGGTACCATTTTCCAGAAGGGGAAACTGAGGCACAAGTAACACGCATCGAATCTTAGTTATTGTGGTAGAGCCAAGGGCTTATGCCGTCAGGCTTCAGGGTCCGAGCCCTTCCTTGTAACCACTTTTCTATGCACACTTTGGGGAGGGCCACTGCATCCCTCCGTCCTGACGACGCATGGCGGTCTTACTCTCCTCTGTGGTTCATGGGTGGAGCTCACCCGAGCCTCCGTCATCAGACTGGGAGAGCAGGGCTGTGCGCTTTCGCTTCTGGCCTCGCAGCTTCTGATCCCTGAACAGAGTTGTTCCTCTGGTGGGTCTCCCCTTGGCCCCGGGGCACCTCTGGGTCCAGGGCCTCTCTGTGGGGGTCAGGTGTGGTCACAAGCTGGCAGGTCTAGTCACTTGAGGCTGAGGGCAGCTAGGGCACCTCCTGGGTGGGGCGGCCCCCTTTCCCTCGGCATTGTCTTCATTCACACCTCCCTTTCCCCTAGCTGTCGGGGCGTTCTAGAGCCAACGCACCCCAGCTCATGAGGGAGCAGAAGGCAAAACCTCCAGGAAATTTGTGAGCTGATTGCCGAACTCGGCCACTGTTAAAAATCCAATGATAGAAACTTACAATCGAATCAATTACATTAAAAACGAAGCAATACATATTCGACGTCATCACCTCCTTATTACGTTCCTACATTTGTCTGCCATTCGTGGTCTGGAGGCTACTTTGGCCTACTGGCTCTGGATGTGCAAGGCCTGTATAGTGGGGGCTGTGTAGGGGGTTGAGTATGACTTCCCATTTCCCTGCTTAGTGACATTGCCCTGGCAGTTGGAAAGCAGAAATGGGCAAATGCTACACATCAAGGCTCCCCACCCCCAGCACACCCCCAGAAATCAAGTTGTTAAACATTTGCAAGCCTGAAAGCACCTGTGGGGCAGATGGGCCAGCCCAGAGGGAGCAGGGACTTCGGAGTTGGCTGACGCCCGTCTTAATCCTTCACCAACTCTGAGGCCTGGGCAATGTCCCTGGGCCTCACCTTTCCCATCTGCAAAATAGGCTGAGGGGCGCCTGGGTGGCTCAGTCGGTTAAGCGTCCAACTTCAGCTCAGGTCATGATCTCACAGTTTGTGATTTCGAGCCCTGCATTGGGCTCTGTGCTGATGGCTCAGAGCCTGGAGCCTGCTTCGGATTCTGTGTCTCCCTCCCTCTCCTCCGCTCATTCTCTCTCTCTCTCTCTGTGTCTCTCAAAAAATAAACATTTAAAAATAGGCTGAGAATAGCAGCTTTGAAAAATTGAGCATCAACTGTCTTCCGGGAGCTGAATACATTAAGAGGATGGGAATCTCACTAAAGGTGACACGTCCGGTTTGAGCTCCACTCTCAGGGGCTGTGGCCTATTGGCTCTGTGATCATGGTGCCCAGTTCACAGGGTGGTTTGGGGGGGATTATCTGAGGTGACGTGTGTAAAAGAGCTTGGCACCGATCTGGCTCAAGTAATTCACCGAGAGGCTTACGGGTGGGATCTGGACCCGCCCACGTTCGAGTCTCAATTCTTGGGTTCCCGAGATCTCTGGCCAGTCCAGGCACTGCTGTCTCGGCCTCATATTCCCCACGTGAAAAGAGGGATAATAATAGCTACCTTGAAGAGCCACTCAGAGCACTGGAGATAAAGGATGTAAAGCATCTGCTGAGGAGTGCATACCCAATAAGCGTGAGTGGTTGTTTGAGATTATCTTTAATTTCTTGTCACTCAGACAGCAACTCTGCCCAGCTCTGCCCAGGGAAGCCGGTGGTGGGGGGTGGGGACCAAAGGAGGCAGGACCTTGCCTGGGCAGCGGCCCCCCACCCCCCATCCTGGCCAGGTCAGCCTCTCAGTGGGCCCGGGGCCCTAGAAGGGCTTCCGAGGCGTGGGGACGCTGTTGCTAGGCACCGGTTGCTAGGCAACACACTGTTTCTCCTGGCCTGGCCACCTCCCAGAGGGCCTGGGCTTCTCTGGAGCAGCTCCTGCCTCCTGAAGCCTCTCTCGCCAGACCTCAGAGCCACAGCAGAGGGCAGGTGAGGGTGGGGCCAGCTGCGGTTGGGCCCCAGGAGGGCTGAGCCAACTTCTTCCAGCAAGGCCCGGGAGCTGGGGGAGAGACAAGGAGCCCGGGGCTGGGAGTGAGCTCTGGAGCCCGGGCGGCCAGGAATCCCCAGGTGGGAGGGTATCTGTCCATTCAGTCCGCAGAGGAGACCATGAGGGGATTGAGATCAGGAGCTGGCAGTCGGCCACCTATTATGAGCGAATGCTTCATCTTCTGGAAGCTCAGTTTCCCAGCTATACCCTGGGGAGATGACAACAAGGTGTGGGGAAGGCGAAACGAGTGCATATGAGTGAAGGGTTGACAACGAGGACTCTTTTCTTTGGGGTGCGGGTGCCGGTGGAGAGGGACAGGCCGAAGGGGAAGGCACTGGCTGGGTGGGGTTCGAGCTTCACCTCCATGGTCTCCGCAGCCCGGGGCCTGAGCCAGGCTCGGGGCCTTTGGGCTGCTGACCTGATGGGGCTCCTTGTGTGTCCTTCCTAGGTCCCCCCCCTCGGGGCCCTGCCCCACAGCATCATGATGGGGAAAGTCCCCTTGGGGGTTGTGTCCCCTTACGTAAAGATGAGTTCAGGAGGCTGCACGGATCCCCTGAAATTCTATGCCACCACCTACTCCACAGCCTATGGTGAGGACCCCTTTGGGCAGGACACCCCCCCCCACCCCCCCTTCCCGGACCTGAGGCAGGATGGGAGGAGGCCCTCCCACTGGGAGAGGAGCAGCCTGTCCGGCCTGTCACCACTCGGAGCGACCCCAGCACGCTGAGGTTCCCCAAGGAACCTCCCAAGGACCGTGAGCCTCCCAAGGACTGTGTCCACGCCTGTACTGTCGGGCTGGCTTTGCCCTGCTGTCCCCGTCCCCCTCTCCCCCCCGCCATTCCATCCTGTGATTCTGCCACACTGACCTTGTCCCCACCTCGTCGTTTCTATTTCCTGCTGCCACGGTCTCGAAGGGCCAAGCTTTCATGGCTCCTGTCACACTTGTTCCAGCCCCTGGCTCTATGCCTTCTCCATCCCAAGGGGCCTGGGCCCGTGTGTGTGTGTGTGTGTGTGTGTGTGTGTGTGTGTGTGTGGAGGGCGGGGGAGGTTGCTGGGAGGCCCTGCTCACTGCTTTTCCACTCCGCTGACCCTTGGTCCTGTCTTCTCGCTCCCCCTCTGACAGGTCAGGAGGAGTTCAGGCCCCGCATGGGCAGTCACGAAGGCACAGGCTACAAATCCAATTACCGTCCTGTGGTCTCATACCAGGCCAATCTCGAAGCCCTGGACAACCCGGCCATGGGGCACGGTCCGTACAATCCCTTCTCACCCCCTGCTCCGCTGAGCCTTAGCTCTCAGGGCCATCGAAGCTCATCAGACCCACTGTAAGCTCCGTGCGCGGAGGCCCTGACCCTTGCCCGGCCTAGGTCTGGGACCCTGGGGCGCTCGGGGCGCAGCGCCCAGCCTGGGGCCCAAAGGCAGGCGGACTCCTGCGGGAGGTTCGAGGGGAGTGGGAAGCTTCTAGAGATAAGCACAGCAGCCTCCACATGGCCCTGGTGGTAATCGCTCCCACTCCTGCCCCACCCTCAGGGAACAAGTCCGCCCCAATTTCCAGTCAGTGACCAGTCAGAGTTACCGCCCCCTGGAGGTGCCTGATGGCACATACCCGCTGCCCTGGAACATGCACCAGACCAGCTCTGGCTATTCTCGGGAGAAGCCCAGCGCGGCGACCCCTACTAAAGAGGTCAGTGCTGGGGGGGAGAGGGGGAGCCCAAGGCTGGAGTAGAGGAAGAGCCGAAGGGAAGAAAGGGTGAGGATCCCTCTGGCAGGGCGAACTGCACCACCAAGGGTTGGTCAAGGCTGAGATGACTGGGCATAGGGGAGCCACATGGGGGCCGGGAGTCGAATCACCTTTACCACCTTCATTCATTCAACCAGTGTGTTCTGAACGTCTCTTCTATATATGAAGGCGCAAGTGCTGGGGGGGAAAAAGGCAGGGGGTGCAGCAGAAGTGAAGGGGTTGCAACGGCGAAGCAGGAGGGTCGGAAAAGAGCTTGCTATGGGGACGTGAGTCAAAGAGTCAAGGGAGGTTAGTGTGCCTCTAAATGCAGCGCTGTGAGAGATAGAGAGTTCCAGGCAACGCAGACAGCACGTGCAAAGGCCCTGCGGTGCAAGTGTGTGATGTGACAAAGAACCGCAGGGAGGCAGATGACTGCAGCCAAGTGAGGAGCCGAGGTCCTCGCGGGTGGCTGTCAGGACATGGGATTCTACTCCCAGTGCAGTGGGAAGATGGCAGGGCTCTGAGCAAAGGAGGGACGTGACCCAACTTCATTATAAAGGGGCCCCTCGGGCTACAGATACTCCATAGGGGTCAAGGGCAGAATCAGAGTCGAGAAGTGACTGCCATCGCCTCACCTGGAGAGTGACTGGCCGCTTCTCCCTCCCAGGTCAGGAAGGTCCATTTCGACACCCAGGACTATGGGCCGCAGGCCATCATAGGGCTGGAACCCAGGGACATGCCCCTGCTCCACCAGCAGCAGGGCAAGGGCTCGCTGGAGTGGGAGAACTCCCGGCATGTGAGTGGGCAGCCCCCAGTAAGGGCTGTGCCCTGGGCAGAGGGGCCAGACCCACCCCCTTCCCCTCCCGGAGACCTGTACCTGCTCTGACTCGCCCTGAAAGGCAGCTAAATAAAGGTGGACTAAGCATATCTAGAAACAGTGGAGAGAGCCAAGGTCATTTGTTATTTCCAAGACAGCATCAGGGCGATCCTCCCAGGCTTCCTTACTCGTGTCTTGGGATTTAACCCCAGGGGCCCCTTCCCTCCCCTCTCCCATGCAGACCTGTTCAGCCTTGGGTGGTGAATTGTGAAGTAAGCACCCATTCTTCTTCCCTCAGCCTCTCTCTTTGCTTTGGGCCCCCTTCTAGTCTGGGTCCCAGGGCTCTGGGCCCCCTGTTCATTCCTGGGAGTCCGGTGTGGGATGTGACAGTTGGCACTGCCAGAGGGGAACCGTGTTCTCATGGTGGAATTTATGGGGCTCGGATGCCCCGTCAGAGACAGATTTGGGTCAGGAGCACCGTGCTGGCCCTCCCTGCTCAGAACAGGCCACACAGGTCTACTCAGAGGACAGATAACTGCAGAGCCACCACTGCCACCAGCCGCCTCGTGGGCCCTGTTCTCTCTTACGTCCTCCCCTTCGGCTCACCTTCTGTGTTCCAGGGCCCACGCTTCATGACTTCTGAGTACAATTCCAAGTATCTCAAGGAGACTTCAAACCAGCCAGGTAGGCACACGTCTGAGCTCACGCCTCTCTCCCACTATATTACCCTACACCTGAGCCCTAGGAGAGATGCCAGGGGACCTGGATGAGCTGGCACAGGACAATGAAGGCACCAGCGGGAGAAAAAAGGACACACAGGCAGCTTGGGGGAGACGTGCCTTAGTGCCAATCCCCCAAGGACACCTCACTCGCTTAGGAGGGCTGTCGAACCTGACCATAGCCGCCTCCTGGCCCATCAGCCCTGCCCTTCCTTCTCCTCTTCTCCTCTCCCCTCTCGCTGTCTATCTTGGACTCTGAAGTCTGACGCCCACGATCCTGTAGCTTGGGCCTCCAGACCCTTGGAGCCAGCTCTGTGCCCGCTGGCTGGGACACTGAGCCTCTGGAGGCCATGTGGGCAGGGCCAGGTGGCTGGGGTGGGGCTGGGGGCAGCACAGGGGGGATGTCTTTTGCAGATCTCTTGCAGAAGATATCAACTGGCTCCAAGGAGGAGACTGGCTTCACCGAAGAGTCCACCAAGAACCCCATTGGCTTCCAGCCACCCTCCCAGACCGTCCCCGGGGACCCGGTAAGTCAGGCTGGTGCCCACTAGGACCTCAGGGTGACTTCTAGCTTCTTTAAAAGTGTGAGCTGCGGAACCCTTTGTTCAAACACAAGATGAACGAGTGTGGGTAAAAACCACCGCTTTGGTCCAGCCCCCCCACGGCCCCATTTTATGGATGAGGAGACTGAGGTCCAAAGAGAAGGGGCAGAGAGCCAATGTTTGGACAAGAGTTCAGACCAGAACCCTGGCCTGCTGATTCCCGTTCAGCATTGTTCTCCCCAAACTCTTCCCTTTCCTCAGTTGCCCCCATGATACCCACTTGTGAGCCCTCCCCTGCACGCAGGACAAGGGGCCGCTGCTTATGTTCCTCTGGGGGCCTCTTTCCAGGTCCTCCACCCTGGCCGGAGTGTCACCAGGTCCGACTTTCTCCCCATGACCCACATTCGTGTAAGCTGAGCTGGTGGGGGTGAGGGCTGTCTGACCCACAGCCTGGGGTCCTTCTGTGGGGCCATCAGGACACTACCTGGAAGGGTGTGGGGGGGAGCAGGCACGCTGTGGTGCCAGTGGCTGCATTCCTACCACAGGGGGATGAGTTCCTGCCTGTGCTGGCCAGAGGCTCCGAGCGGGAAACAGGCTACAGCCGAGTGAATGAGAGGTTGCTGAACCCCAGAGTGAGTGGCCTTTTGCGGGGGGGGGGTGCTCCCTCAGAGCAGGAGCACTCTACGGGAGGAGACAGGGAGGTCTCTTGGGCGCAGTGGCATTTGGGCACTAAAGAATGGGAAGAATCGGGATGTTTTGGACGTCCTGGTGGAGGAGTAAAGGCCTAGGAAGCCGGAAAGTGAGGCGTGTCTATGTTTTTGTTTTTGTTTATTTTGAAAGAGAGAGAGAGAGAGGAACAGAGAGGGGGAGAGAGGGAGAGCATGAGCAGGGGAGAAGCAGAGACAGAGAGAGAGAGAATCCCAAGCAGGCTCCGCACTACCCGTGCAGAGCCCGACGCAAGGCTCGAACTCATGGCTCGTGAGCCGAAACCAAGAGTCGGACGTTCAACCGACTGAGCCACCCAGGCATCCCGAGGGGTGTCTTTCAAACCAGGAATCTGGTTTGTCTAGAGGGGGAAGGGCGAGGCCCCAGGGCCACATCTGCCTACGCTCCCTCTATCCTTGCTGCCTCGCCCTGGCCACCCGGCCACCTTTCTTGTGGCTCTGTCCTCTGCAGGTGCCCCCACCCAGCCCACGGCCTAGCAGCGTGAGCCACGGGCAATTCCAGCCCCCCCAGCGGGTGCAACAGACCAACGTTGCCCTGCTTGGCAGGGAGACTGTGGGAAACAAGGTGAGGCCGGGGTGCCCAGCCCCACTCCCGAATCTCCACCCCGTCCCGGCCTGACACGTCCCCTCTATACCTCCTGTGCAGGAGCCCACAGGGTTCAGCCTTAACAACCCCAGCTACATCCGGAGCCCCTATGACCCAGACATGGATAATCAGTACCTGACCACCTACAACCAAGGGTAAGCCCCCCCTTCCCTGTGTGCAAATCGACGGCCGTGACGCTGGGACAAGTCACGAGCTCACAAGTCTGTGAGGTAGACCAACACTGAATCAATGTGGGTTCCCCCAGAAGCAGCCCCGGAGCCAAGGATTTGAGTGCAAGCCTCTTACTGGGGAGTGTGGGGGAGTGGGAAAGTGATATGGGGAGAGGAAGGCAGCCCCGAGCGAGTGTGGTATCAGCCAGATATCCCGCGGGAAGACTCCAGAAAACGGTGCAAACACACAACCCGGGATCATCCCAGCCAAGCGGGGAGAGAGCTAGGGGGCTGATACCTCCACACCCATGGGTCGTTAGTTAAGGGCTGTCCCCGGGGACCATACTAAGAATCCCCGGTACCTCCTTGCTCAGGCAAAGCGAGCTGTGGCAGCCTCTGGGACGCCTTCCTCTGCCCTTCTCTCTGATGCAGTGCAGGCCATCGATGCCCAGGCTGGTGGGCGGGGGGAGAACAAGGGGGCTCAAGGGGGCCCGGGTGGGACAATATCCCATCTGCTAAGATCCTACATCCAGTCCATGGCAGGCGGGCTCTGCGCTCCCCAGAAAGTAAGCTCTGTGCCGAGCATCAGGGAGGGCTTCCAGGAGGAAGTGGCCCTAGAGCTGTTGGGAAGGGCTCCTGGGGCCAGGACTGGATGGGGAGGGCATTACAGGGGTGGGATCAAGGAGGTGTAATTCTCTGGGCAAAAGCCTCCTAGCACAACATCTGCCCTCTGTGTGTCCGCCTGTGTCCACACTGCCCCCCAATTCCTTGGTCTCCCAAGATGCCTCCCATCCTCGGGCTAACTCCCCTCTTTGGGATGTGGACTTTGAAGCTCAGAGGGGGGAAGTGACACCGGAGCCACACAGCAGAGAGCCTTGATCTGCTCCAGGTCCCACGGAGGGCGAGGGGAAGGGGCTGAGACTCACTCTGGGTTTGGGGGGACAACAGTGTCCCTGCAAATGCCGTCGTCCTGTAGCTGCTCTGGCAGAACCTCTGCCCCAGCCAGCTCTGCGGGGTCCTTCTCCCAACCCCCCCTCGGCTTTCCTGAGCTCCTGCCCGTTGTCAGGCACGCTGCCCTTCCCCAGGGGTGGTAACCACTGATTTTCCCACGTACCTGTCTGCACCCCTACTTTGTAAGCCCCAGGGCGGGGCCCACATCGTACTCCCGGCACTTTCAGAGCCTGGCCCAGTGCTCAGTGAATAGTAGCAAATCGGAAGCCAAGTGGATCCCCTGGAGAGAAACGATGGACGATGGACGGGGTCTCCACTCCCCACCCCTGAGGTGTTCACAGGCTGGGGAGGGAGGCGCACTCAAAGGGCCCTTTACGTTCCCAAGTGCTGGCTCGGCATGGGGGGCTGCACAAAGGAGGGCCATCCAGCTCACGGCAGAGCCAGCGTCCCCCATGCGGGCAGGGGCTCAGGGAGTGCCCGGCAGAGGGCACAGCGTGGGCGAAGGTAAAGAAGCTGGAGGGATCGGAGGCAGTCTGCCCTGCTGGATTCAAGATTCCCGTCCCGGAAGCGCAGAGAGGCCGCAGAGGTGGGCAGAGGCCGACTTATAGCCAAGAACCCCCTCCCCGTGCTGCAGGTACTTTAAGAACATCCCTAAGGGTCTGGACCGAGAAGGCTGGACCCGAGGTGGCATCCAGCCCCAGAAGCCTGGAGGCTACGTCCTCAACCAGCCGGTCACCCGCATGGAGGCCACCCCCACCCCCACGGAGAGCCTACGGCGCCTGCACCCCCACGTGGGAAGGTAGCTGGCCCTCTCTCCCCCGGCGTTGCCCTTTGCTGAATCCAGGCCTTTGCCCAGCTTCTGCCCTCCTTCCCTCCCTCCCTCCATCCGTCTGTCTGTCTGAGAGGCCCCTTTCCTCTCTCAGGTTTGTTCACTGCTTTTCCTGCTACCCCCCTCTCCCCAGCGACCCCTCCCTCTGTGGGGGCTGCCCTCCACCCTCCTTGTTCCCATCCCCATCCCGGAGGCCAGCACCTGCTCCCTGCCTGGCTGCGTGGGGGGTGGGGACAAAGCTGAATGGACTGTGGTTCAGCCTCACTCTGACTCCTTTCGGCTCAGTTCAGTTTCCCCCAAATTACATTTGTAAGACAGTGGCCCAGAGTTGGCGGGCAAAGAGCGTTTGTGGCTTGGCCAACCGGGCTGAAGGCTGCCCCAGGGGAGGGGCAGGCAGAGCAGAAGGTCCCACCCGGCACTGCTCCCCCCTCCCCTGCAGAACCCTGATCACGGAGGACCCCTTCTACCGCACTGTGCCTCCCAGCAGCCACTTTGCCACATCCAGCTGAGCCTGAGTCTGGGTAAGGGGCTCCCCTGCGGGGCCAGCCCCACTTCCCCAGCCCTGGGACAAGCAAGCCCTGATGGAGACCCTGTCCCAGAGTGGAGGGGGGTGGGAGACTGGGGACCTCTCAGGGTGGAGGAGGGCCCAGAGCCACCCTGCAGCCCCTCAGGGGGCATCTCCGCTCCCCACAGGTTTGCCAACCCAGCTGGACAGGAGCGGATTCCCATCCCTTCCCCTGCTGGGACTCCCTTGGCTACTTTCCTAATGAAATAAAGAGCCTTGAAGCGGGCCAGCACGTCTAGTCCCTGCCAGGGGAGCTGCGGAAGGATTGGGGAGGGCGCGGCCAGAGTGCTGCAGTTGGGTGGCTGGGGCAGGGGAGGAGGGGCGGGCGGCAGGGCCAACTCTGGAGTCAGGGAGGTCGTGTTGGACTTACTGTGACGCTATGGACCCGGACACAGTTTCCTCTTCGGTCAAGGGGTCTCCTACAGCCTGTGCTGAGGGCTCAGTCAGTGTGTGTGTGTGTGGGGGGGGAGGAAGCCCCAAGAGGGAGCAGGTGGGACAGAGTAGGGGGAGGCAGAGGGGGGACAGAGACGGGTCTAGGAAGAATATGTTTATAAAATGGGGCAGGGGAATCTGAGCAGGACTTCCAGGGTCCTTCTGAGTCCCACACTGGATGGTTTAAAAGAGAAGGGATGGGGCGCCTGGGTGGCGCAGTCGGTTAAGCGTCCGACTTCAGCCAGGTCACGATCTCGCGGTCCGTGAGTTCGAGCCCCGCATTGGGCTCTGGGCTGATGGCTCAGAGCCTGGAGCCTGTTTCCGATTCTGTGTCTCCCTCTCTCGCTGCCCCTCCCCTGTTCATGCTCTGTCTCTCTCTGTCCCAAAAATAAATAAACGTTGAAAAAAAAAAAAAAAAAGAGAAGGGAGGACCGAGGGGGGAAGGCAGTCAGAGATCTCTCCCCAGAGACGGATGGAGAGAGGTCTGCAACTGGATGGACACCTGGACACTGACACAGGAAGGAGTGGAGGCTGGTTGAAAAACCTGGTGCCTCAGGGCAGCCCTTTTGTGAGAATTAAAACGAGTGTCCCCCACTCCCCGCCCCCCCCCAGCTCCGCCCACCGCTCCTCAAGAGGGAACTTCTCTTGGGAAGTAAACGCCTTCCTTCCTCCAGAAGCTGTAGCCTAACACCGGGGCCGGCAAGGCAGAACCTGGGCTGCCTCTCAGTGCCTGTCCCCTCCTCCAGGTGCATTTGCACAGTGCACAACTATACAACTGTATGCTGTGGCCCCGCCAGCGCCATCTCCTCCTTATATAAAGGGGACTCTGGCCCCAGAAAGAGTGCACGAGTGGCTTGAGGTCCCCAGGGTAGAGAGGCAGCAGCAGCCCCAGGCTTGGCTGTCCCCTGAACCTTTCAGGCTGGCCTGCATGCAGAGGGGCAGACTCAGTGGTCTAGCAGCTGTCCCCTCCCCCACCCCTCAGTGGGTATCTGTGGAGCCTCACTGCTGGCCCCCCCAGGCCTGGGTGTACCAGCAGTCTTGAGTGGCAGGCCCGGGGGGCTGTCCTCACTCGGCCTGGCTGGGGCTCCATGTGGGATGTGGGTGGCTCCAGCTGGCTCCAGCCCTGGAGGAGGGGACTGGGGACACAGAGTCTCTCAGCTACAAACCCAGCCAGACTCAGGACCCAGTGACAGCTGCCCATACTGTGGGTACGTCCTGCGGGTCCATGGCCTCCGGTACTGGGGGCAAGTTACCAAATCAGGGGTTTGGCAACCGGGCTGGGTGTCCGTTGTGGCCTGGCCACGGTGAGGTCGGGGGTGGGAAAGAGATCAACCAGCCCCTCCAGCCCACGGTCTCACACACACACACACACACACACACACACACCCCGCTTCACATCTCCATTTCTTTCTTCCCCTCCAGTGTCCTTTTACAGCTCAGGTTTCCTGCTCACCCCTCCTCTGTCTGACTCAGTAAGGGATATGGTGTCGGGGGCATTGGAGACTGATGACGCGCTCTCTCCATGGCCTCCCCCTCCCATTGTCCGGCACCCAGTTTCCAGGCCGTGTGAGCTGGGGCCACCCCATGATGTTTCCTGAGCTGGGAGCTAAGGACTCCACCCCAGAGAGAGGGCTGAGCAGCGCCCCTCTGCTCCCCTTAGCTCCTGCCTTCGCCCCCTGTGGCTTCTCTCCAGAAGCCCCATCCTGACCTCTCCGTTTGGATCCTGGACCCCAGCCCAAGAGGCTGTGTGAGGGCGGGGTGACCCAGGGCATGCGGTGGCAGAAAGCGGGTGCAAGAGGACCTAACGCCTAGCCTAGATGTTTCTGGAAGTCCTGCCCGGTACAGGGCACGGATGTCCCCATCTTCTAGATGAGGAGACAGACACAGAGGCGGCGCCATAGGCCACGGGTCACGCAGCAGCAGGATCTGTGGGTGGGGGCCTGCTGGTAAGGGCGGGAGGGGGGAGCCCGGACTGGCAGCAGCCTGGTGGGGGTGTGAGTTGCCTCCAAATCACACCCGCCTTCCTGGCCTCTGCCCACCCCGCTAGGTTTCTCAGAGCAGACCCCGTGGGGGAGGGTGTGTGAGCCGGACCGTGAATTAAACGGGGGGCACGGCCAGTTGTGGGCGCTGTAAGGGGCAAGGCCGTGGGCAAGGACACAGCGTAGGGGCCAGCTCCAGGCTAGGGAGCCCTTCTTTGTCCTCCTCCTCAATGATGGGGCTCAACAAAGCCACAGAGGACGTCTGTCTTGTTCACAGTGGAGACTCCAAAGCCCAGGACAGTGCTTGGCACATTTGCAGGTGTTCAGGAAGTATTAGAGAATGAATGAATGAATGAATGAACGACCGAGTGAATGAACACTGCCTGTCAGCGGAGCACCAGATTTGAGCTTCTGGGTGTCACTTGCCCTAGTCCCAGGATGTCAGTCATCCAGGCTTCCTGTGTATGTACAGGCCAGCAGCTGAGACCCTGCTGTGCCTACCCCCTCCCCTTGCATGGATGCCACAGCTGTGACCTTGCAGGACCTCTGAGTTTTAAGGCTCCGGGCCGCCTCTTCTCTTTGTATGTGCCCCCTTGCCCTCCCCTCAACCGTGCCCACCCTCTGACCAACCCCAACCAAACTCCTCTGTCCTGTCTTGAGGGCCTCACATTCTAATCTTGACGCCCCCCGCCACTGGCCCCAAGACCAGGACCGGGTCGGTGCAAACCTCTCTGTGTCCCCAGGGGAGGAGGGGTAGATACTTTCCCCGCTGTGGCCACTCAGGTTACTGAAACCCCACTGAAGTGCTGGCCTTTGCCACAGCACACCTGCTCCGTGCTGTCAGGTGACTGCAGCCGCAGCCGGCCTCAGCCCAGAGCCCTTTCTTCTCCCCGGGCCCAGGCAGGCAGCGGAGCAAAGCTGTCCTGACGTGAGCTCTGGAGTCAGACGGCCTGGGTTCATACCCAGCTCTCCGCAGCCTGCCACCCGCCGGGGAGGCCACTTGACCATTCTCAGCTGCAGTTAATAGCATTACCCACGCCGTAGGCTAAACAAAATGACAGGTATCGAGTGCTTGGCTGGCGAACAGTAGCTGGCTTGATGCTGGAGCAGAGGAACCAGAGGCCCACATAGGAGTGGGGACTTGGGACACTCACGGGGTCTGGCCGTCGTCTCGTCCCGCTTGGCCCGGGACAGGCGCCCTCAGGACCCTTGTCCAGGAGCAGCCCCCTCTTGGGTGCGTAATCCACCTGCACAGCCAGGAGGCCTAGGCCGCTCCTGTCGTGTCCCCAAGGCCAACTCCTGCCAGGCTCTCTGGCAAGCGGCCTGCCTCTTCCCTCACCTGGAAACCAGGGCTTGGGTGTTGAGGTGAGTCACTCTTAGTGGGTGCTGATTGTAGCTGCTACCAGAAGCTTCCTTCCCCTCCCCGCGGATATTCTAGAAGCCGTTCTGAGGTGTACAATGACGATGATTAACTTTATTAAGCCCCCACAGCCTGCTGGGTGCTGGGAATATTCCGTGGGCCTTCATTTTCTCAGCAAGAACACGGAGGGGCCTCCCTCGGGGGGGTAGTTTGGGGGTGCAGGTGGGTGCTGTGCTGACAGCTGCGGTGTGGGGGTGTGGAGGCCCGAGGGCTGATGGGACGGCAGGATTGGGAGGAACGCTGGATGTCACGCCATCGGGCCCCACTCCTGACGCACGGGGACGTGTGTGAGGCCGCTGCCCGTCATGGCACTGTGGCAGCTGATGTTGACAGGTACCATCTGGCCGGGTCACGTGGTGACAGGAAGAACTGCCAGCTCACAAGCTTGACAGCTGGCCAGCTGGGAAAAGGCACCTGTCTGTGGGAACTGGAGGCCCCTGGGGGGTGGGGAGGGGGTTAGGAGGAAGCCTGCGTGGGAAGGACCGTGGGTTCGCTAAACCCAGACAGATGGAGGGCCCGAAACTCAGAATCCGATCCCCACTTTCCTCTCGGACCATCTGGAGGGCCACCCATTCTCGAGGAAATTTTCCCAACTGTCAAATACACAAGGGCAGAGGAGGAGCGGGACCCAGGAACCCACTCCCCCCCTTCCCCCACCTGGGGGCCTCCGTTCAAGGTCAGAGGAGAGCCTGCCAGTCTTTCGGGCCTTTGGACACTCCTTGCTTCTCACGAGGCTGCTCTGCCAAGAACGTTCTTGGAATCGTAAAGCTTCACTCCTGGAAGGACCTTTGTCCTAACAGTTAACCTGGGCCAGACAGACGAGACAGCCTCCCAAGCCACGCAGCTTGGTAAGCACATACTCGGGTCTCTGCGCTCTGAACACAAGGCCTTCCCCATGGTATCACTGACCTGGGGCCCTTAAGTGGGCTGAAGTCAGGGCCTGGAAGCTTCCTAGGAGAACCGGGCATCTCCTTGGCAGCCAGCAAGGCGTGGGGTGGGGCTTGGTTTTCTTTGGCAGAAGGGGGAACGTGTGAGTACGAGTGTGTGTTAACGTGCGTATGTCCTCAGAGGTCCCCAGCTTAAAGGGACAGGTCAGAAGGACATCGGCCTAGCCCACCTATCCTCAGAGAGACACTGGGTGATGCTGAAGGAGCTGTGTCCAGGCAAGACTTTATGGGACTCTGGGCCCCAGCATGCCTACTGTGGCCCCAGTGACAAGGGGTGGTCCCTATGGCAAGAGCCTTGCCGCAGAAACACGTTCTCCTGGAGGGCTCTGGCACCAGGGGCAGGAGGCTTTAAAGAACACGGGCAAACGGACTCCCCAGCGTAGCCAAGGCATCTGGCAGTGTGGGCACTCCTGGGTACCGCAGTGAAAACCCTGGAGTGTGGGACAGCGAACCCTCCACTGCGACCCACACTGCAAGTAACAGAAACCGACTTCAGCTAATGGAAGCAGAAGACGAGCTTACCACAAGGATTTCCGAGCTCACGAAATCTTTAGGTAGACTGGAGAACAAAGCGTGGACGCTACCCAGCCAAGAACGGGGGTCAAAATCGTCCCATGAGCCCGGGCGCCCGGCGACAGCCTGCCTCCCCCATTGCCGATGCCCCCGCCCAGCCTCAGAAGGGATTCTGCTCCGCAGCTCAGATTTCCGATTCCAGATCAAGGGTGGGCGCTTTTCTGCTGGGTGGCTCCGAGGTCCCATGCCTGCACCCAGCTTGCCGAGGAAGCTGGGACAGTGAGTTCGTTTCCGGCATTTTCACCTTCCACAGGAGGAAACGGGTTCTGTTTCCTGAGTCGGTTGGGATCGTCCGACGAAGAAGAGTGCTGAGGGGTCCGGGGATTTCAAATATCCTTCACATCCGGGTTACCAACGAGAAGGAAGCGAGCGTTTGTGCCATGCCTTCGGCACTGGGCAGGGATGCTGCTTGCCTTCAAGGACACTCTGGGAGACATGGGGAACAGACAGATCCCCTCCCTCAACTTCCCTAATAGTCTACCAACCTGCGAGGTCGCTGATGCAAAGGCGCCCCCTGGGCCGGGGTTCCACTGTACCTGGCACCGTCTGCACAGCGGGTGTGGACCTCACAGACACCTAGTCAGGAGCTCGGAAACGCACGGTGGTGTGTCTGTAACTGAACTTAGCGAAGACGTCCATCGGTGGCCTCCAGGCCAGCTTCCTCAACCCCTCTGAATTTAAACTCTGTCCATTCGGGACTCAAATCCAATCTGCCCCTCCTCCCTTTCCTGTCCTCTTTCGCAGCGTGTGGAGCTTGCTCTTGGGGGGCAGGCAGCCACCTACGTGGACTCTCCTGGAGACGTGGACCCTCCACTGTGATCTTTGTGGGTTTTGGTCAGTCCACACGTGTCCTCCCCGCACGTGCCCCGAAGCAGCTGGGACCTTCTGATCTCTGGTTGCCAGGGTTCTGTGGACCAGCCTCCAGCGGGGCCACACATGCAGCCCCTCGAGGTTTATCAGCTGCTGTCAGCACGCCAAGTCTATCTCAGAGGTGCAGAAACTTCTAGATGCTCTCTCTCACGAGACAGCAGTTCAAGGGTAGAGGGTTCAGGGGAGGGGCTAGCTCACCTCAATTTCGACTCTCCTGAGCCTTCTCCATCCAGACAGGGACACTTGTGGGAAGCCTGATACATTCTTAGGCCACACTTGGTAAGGAAATTGTGGATTCCCTCTGCCCTGGTGTCCCCTAAGTGTTCCTGGGATGGTTTTCATGCCACCCTCTGCCTTAGCCCAGAGCAAGTGAAGCCTCAGCACTTTTGCGCGATGTACCCATCCATCTGTAGGGGTGCAACTCTGCTCCTTCTCTCGCACATATTGGTTGAGCCCTTCTCTCTTTTTGGGTGGGATCTTGGCCCCTGTGATGACACATGCTGGCCCACTCCAGGGCTTCCGGCATCAACTCCCCGCTCTCCAAGTTCAAAGCCAAGCTTTTGGACCTACACAAAAGATTTCTGTCTCAAAACCCAGCTCCCGCAAGGCTATAGTCTGAACTCGGGTTTCAAAGCGTCTTTTGCAACTCAAAGGCAAGGATTTGATTCTTTGTTCTGAGTTTCCCTCCGAGAGCGGGAGAGCAGGGAATATAGGAAGCCAATTTAGTATCTGACAGATGGGAATGGGTGTGTGCAAATTGTCTACAGGGGAGCATTGGTTAATATCTCAGAATGACGAACCCCAGGTCTCATATTACTCACCGATGCTTCATGATAATTCTTCAAGAGGGGGTGACTGAGCCCATTCCAAGGACGGGACTAGGGTGAGGTGAGGGAGACGTCCTCCCAGGCACAGAATTTAGAAAAGTGTCAAAAAACAAAAAACAAACAAACAAAAAAAAACCCCTCTGCAATCCAGATAAACAATAGTGTCGTGCAATCGCTGAAAAAATAAAAGCGAAAGCAAAAAAATCACAGTGAACAAAATACCAACGCTTTAAGACAGGACAAGACCTACGGATTTCTCCTCTTGCCAACAGCTCCAATGGGGTTCATCACAGCACTGATACTGATCCTATCTTCATTTGAAACTGTAAGGTTTTGTTCATCGTAGATTTTCTGCATTAATTTCAGATCAAGAACCATCGCATTGAACTATTATTTATGTTGATTACTGAGGGGTTTTTTTTGGCACCCCCTCAAATTTTGTGCCTTGCTCACCTCGCCCTAGCTCTGGGCTTCCTCCTCCAGATGTGAACATCGAGGTTCAGAGGTGGTGAGTGGCTCAGGCAGAAGAGAGGGCCTCACACGTGCTGGCCGTGCAGGCACAATGCCGCAGGCACCGGGCTGAGTGTGTGGCGTATCAGTGGATAAGGTCCCTGTCCTCACAGAGTTTGTATCTGGTAACAGGGGAAACACTTTCCAATCAAGTAACCCGCAGCTGATTATTTAATTACAATCGGGACAAGTACTTTGAAGGAGACACGTAGGAGCTCAAGAATCTACAGGATGGAAGCTTGACGGGCTCTGGAGGGTCCTGGAAGTACTCTCCGAGCAAGGAAAGTTGGAGCTGAAACCTTAAAGATGAGGAACGTGAGCCAAGTAGAGAAGGAAGAAGAGAAACCAGCATGTGTAAAGATCCTGGGGTAGAAAGAAGCTGGCGTGTGTGGGACACTGAGAGGAAGTGTGCAAGTCAGTTCGGGCTGATTCTGTAACAAACGGCCCCTAAGTCCAAATGGCTACACATATTAATAATGCATTTCTCAGGGCGCCCGGCTGGCTCAGTTGGCTAAGCGTCTGACTCCGGATTGCGGCTCAGGTCATGATCTCACGGTTCGTGGGTTCGAACCCTGTGTTGGACTCGGTGCTGACAGCGCTGAGCCTGCTTGGGATTCTCTGTCTCCCTCTCTCTCTGCCCCTCCCCTACTCGTGTGCATGCCCCGTCTCTTTATCTCTCTAAGTAAATAAACTTAAAGAAACTGTATTTCTCATTTGCCTCACAGTTTAACATGGGTCACTCATCTCCAAGTGGCGGGTTGGGGATCCGGGTCTTTCCACCTTTAATACTGCAGAAACCCAAAGAATAGAGGGTTGTGTCTGGATGTGGCGTGTATCACTTCTGCCCATTTCCACGAGCCCGGTGCTCCATCCAGGGCCCCACCCCATCGGCCTGGGAGAAGTAGCGGGCTAGCCGCTCAGCGAGAAGAGGAGGAAAACAGAAGTCGTGACCCTCAGCAGCCTCTGCCACAGGGAAGGGGGCCAGGCCGGGCAAGTATTTGGCGGTCATGGTCGAGACTGGCATCTATAGTCTTAGAGCAGAAGACCCAGCTTGCCCTTGATCACGGATCCAGAAATGCATTTTTTAAAATGTTTATTTATTTATTTTTTTGAGGGGGTGGAGAGGCAGAGAGAGAGAGAGAGAGAGAGAGAGAGAGAGAGAATCCCTAGCAGGCTCCGCACTTGTTAGCACAGGGCCCGATGCGGGGCTCGAACTCACAAACTGTGAGATCATGACTTGAGCCGAAGTTGGAAGCTTAACCGACTGAGTCATCCAGGCGCCCCATAGGAATGTATTAATGCAAGGGCAGCTGCTAGCCATGACCACTGTGGCCTCTCCCTGGAGAAGAAGCTGTCATGCCCAGAACCCCTTAGGATGGTCAGGTTCCCGTCCATGGCATGGAGGTGTGGCCTTCACTCTCTTGGCCTCTTTTGCTCCAGCTCTGATGTCCCTGGAAGGGAAAGGAGAGAACTCTCACCTTTCAACAGACCAGGCAGCTCACTCTCAGAGCTCAAGTTCCAGGGGAATGTGATCCTCAGATCATGTCTAGCCTCTAGTTTCTAGAAGGTCTGGGGAGCAGGCTGAGTTAGCCTCATGTGTTTGGCCACCCAGTGAAGGGCTCTGGTCTAATAATGGGTCAGAGACTACCTGGAATTCTCTAACAGGCAAATCCTGAGCCCAGATCACCACCCCTGCGCTTGAGGACTTCTTTGCTCTGCCCTCTTGAACTTGGTTGAGGTTCCTAGGTTTGCCCTGTGGCTTCCAGGGTGCCCCTCGCTGCTCAAACACACGGAACCCTGGGGCCATGGATCAAAGTCTCCAAGTAGGGCAGTCCCGGCAGCCGTTTTGCTGTTTGGAGGATGGGAGCAGTCATTTGGGCAACGCTGGGGGGTTTCTCTAATTTCCCCCAACCGAGGGAGACCATGAGACACAGCAGGAGACGCCCAGACTTTGCAATAGGATGGACTGGCTCTGCCCCTTCCCGGCTGCATAACCTTGATCAAGTTACTTCGCTGAATGCATTTCCTCAGCAGTCAAAGAAGGGGTGCTTGCCTGGCAAAATTGCAGTGAAAGATCAATGAGATAGGCTACAGGTGCCAGTAAGTGATAACCACCATTCTCTTGTGGAAGAGAACCCAGGTGAGAGGTGCATCAGTTGCACAAACTCCTTCCCTCCCCCCCCTCCCCACACCTTCCTTGCAGCTGCAGCCAAAGGGATCCTGTTAAAATATATCAGATTGATGCCACTTCTCTGCTCAAAGAAACCCCCCAGTGACCTCCCATCCAGAGTCAAAGCCTTCACAAAGGCCACGGACCCAGTGAGGTCCGCCCCCTCCTCACTAGCTGTCTCTGGACTCATCTGTAACCACGGTCCCCCTTGCTCCTCCTCCCCGGGCTCCCTGCTGCCCCAGGGTCTCGGCACAGCCACACCCTCTGCCCAGCATGCATTTCCCCTTGACATCTGTCTGCCTGGTCTACTTCCTCTCCTTCCCATCTTTTCTCCAAGACCATCCGGTCAATGAGGTCTCCCTGGCCACTCTAAAATGGGGCCCTCGATCCTCCTTCTGTCTCTTTCTGGCTTTATCTCCTCCACGGCCTGACCGTGGCCTGACACACCGTGAATGCAGCTTGTTGACTATCTCCACTTACAGGGATATAAGTTCTACGACGCCAGGGTTGTGTTGGTTTTTTTTTTTTTTTTTTTAATTTTTAAAAAAATGTTTATTTTTCAGAGAGAGAGGGAGCGAGCAGGGGAGGGAGACAGAGGGTCTGTCAGCTCACAGCCCGATGCAGGGCTCGATCCCACCAACTGTGAGATCATGACTTGAGTCGAAGTTGGACGCGTTAACTGACTGAGCCACCCAGGTGCCCCCAAAGTCAGGGGTTTTTGTCTATAATGTTCACATTCACAGACATCCCCAGTGCCTAGACATACACATAGGGGCTTCATGTTTGTTGAATGAATACCTGAGTGGAGGCAAGGACTCAAGTTGGGGAGGGGTGCAGACCAGAGGAGTGAGCCTGGCATGAAGGACGTCGTCAATTTCCTTTTTCTCCAAATGACGGAGTTGGACCAGAGCCCAGGAGACCATGAGCCCGTGGGAATTGTGCACATCAATGGTGAGTTCCTGCCTCCACACATTTTTCTAGGGTAAGGATCACTAACTTCCTGCAGACATTTAACAGAGCTAAGCACCGTCCCTGCTCCACTGTTTCATGGTTTGGATTCAATAGGCTCAAATCCTTGCTTTCTAAGAACCCACAATACCTACACTCCGTGATCTTATTCTAGTCTCAGCAGCCACAGGGGTTCTGGCCCCAAAGAGGGGGCCTTGGCAGGGTCAGCCTGGTGGGGAAGGGGTGCCCGTGGGTGGGAACACGGGAGGGAGACTTCTGGGTTACTGCTTTTCTTCTCTTTATATGAAGAAAATAGATATATAGCAAGTGTGACAAAATGTGAACAATTGTCAATGCTGGATACTCGGCACAGGCGTGTTTATCACAGAGAGCTTTGTACTTTTTCTGCGTTTCAAAAATTTATTTAAAAAAATCCCACAGATTTGGAGGAGGGCAGGGCGGTTATAGCTTGTGATTAGGCATAGAGAGGCCGTGTGTGTGTGTGTGTGTGTGTGTGTGTGCGCGCGCATGCGCGTGCAGAGGGGACAGCCAGGGTCTGAGCCCTCTCTCCCGCCCTCCCTGCTCCCCCTTCCCAGGTCTCAGTTTCCTGCCTTCCTGGGGAGCAGGGACAGGCTGAGAGGCCCCGTGCTGGGGGTGAAGCTAATTCATTAGTGACGCTCTCGACAAGGACTGGGCGCCTGCAGTGCCAGCGTGATTCATCAACATGATTGCCCCGCTGCCAGCCTGCGTGGGCCTGGAACGCCAGCACATTTTACCTTTACCCACTGAGAAGGGCCCGGTGGGAGGTGAAGGTACATGATCTACTCAGAGCAAGAAAAAGACTCGGAGCAAAAAGAGGGCTGGTCCCCTGTGCCCTTGAACCCAGGAAGCTCTGCCAGGCTGGGGCTGGGGTGCGGGAGCTCCTGTGACTCCTGCCCATGCCGGCAGAGCCCACGAGGGCTGCCTGGTGCTGGAGTGCCAGCTCTGAGCCATGTGCGGAGGGGTGGGGGTTGGCTGGGCTTCCTCCTCCACATCGAATGTTCCCGGGTTGGGGGGGGGGTACTGCTTGGGGGGCGGGGGAGGGGGGAGGTGCTCAGCCTCTTCCCCTGCATCTTGGCTGGGTTCTTTTTCCTCAGCTTTCTAGCCTCTGAGGTGTCACCTCTTCCACAGAGTTCTCCCAAAGGACAAGAGAGAGAGTTGGTGATAAAGGTCGGACTCATGGTGGCCTCTGGGTGGGGGGGATTGACTGAGAGAGGCACAAGGGAACTCGGAGTGATGGGAATATTACACGGGTGTTTACATTTGTCAGAACTCATCAGACTGGACACTCACCATCAACGCATTTCACTCTCCGTAAATCGTCTCCACTAAAAAAAAAAAAATGTTAAAAAGTTGGGGGCAACTGGCTGGCTCAGTCGGTTAAGCATCTGATGCTTGATTTCGGCTCAGGTCATGATCTCACGGTTCATGAGTTCAAGCCCTGTGTCGGGCTCTGTGCTGACACTGCTTGGGATTCTCTGTCTCCCTCTCTCGCTCTCTCTCAAAAATAAATAAATAAACGTTTTTAAAAAGTTAAAAGTTTTCATTGAATACTTACTATGTGCCAGGCACCTGTGCACTTGTCTGCCACCGGGGAAGCTTACATTGCAGCTTACAAGTGGTTCTTATCCTTGCCTTGCATTGGCCGCTGCTCTCTGGCCCTGGGCTGGCCTCCCCCACTGCTTGCAGTGGGGATGGGAACCCTGGTGGGTCGAAGGAGAGGTTGCTGCCTGGACATAGTCACTTACATAGTCCCACCAGCCAGGTCCAAGGGAAGAGTTAGAGGCTCCCTTGTGAGAAAACTCATTGCCAGAGGTGGGGATCATCATTGTTTCTTTTTTTTTTTTTTTTTCATGTTTATTTATTTGTGAGAGAGAGACGGAGCGTGAGCAGGGGAGGGGCAGAGAGAAAGGGAGGCACAGAATCTGATGCAGGCTCCAGGCTCAAAGCTGTGAGCACAGAGCCCGAGGCAGGGTTCGAACTCACAGACCGTGAAATCATGACCTGAGCGGAAGTCGGACACTCAACTGACTGAGCCACTCAGGCGCTCCGTCATTCTTTTCTATTTATTGGTGTGATACATGATTAAGAGAACAAATCCCAGCCACTCAGGAGCGGGGTGACCTTGGGCAAGTCCCCCAGCTCAAGTCAAATTCTCAGAGCCTCAGTTTCTCTCCTTTGCAACTGGGGTATTGAGGGTACCTACCACCTCAGACGTGTTGCAAGGATTCGGTACAATGCCCTCAGTACAGGGCAGGGCACATGGCAGGCTCGCAGTAAATGGGAGCCGGTGTTTCTGCCAAGATCTGAACCGGAGGGAAGAAGGCAGGGGCGCACCGCTGTTGGTGGGAGCATGCGCAAGAGAGTTACAGAAGGAGTGGTCATCCTTGGAGGCGCTCGGAGGGGCTCACGTGTCCCAGTCCTCTGCCCACCGCAGCCACGCACAGACCTTGAACACAGCTGGAGGGATGCGGCAGGAGACTGGAGTGAGAGTACACGGGTACGCGAACAAGGAACCTGTTGGGCAACGAGGGCGGGGAATGGGGGCGGAGCCAAGTCCCCACAAATCCTCAGCTGTGACCCACCCCGAAAAGGGCCAGAAAGTGACACTGTTGCGAGTTACTATCCTAAAGTGACCCCAGCGGGGAGAATGGGAGCAAGCCGGCATGACCGGGTCCCTCAGTCCCTCCCCGAGAGCCACTTGGCCAGAGTCCTGGTCGCGGGCCGGGTTTCCTAGGTCCTCGGTTCCTTCTTACTTGCCGCTCTGGGTTCCACACCACCGCACGCCCAAAGGCTCGCCGGGCCGAAGGTGTAGACAGCGTCGGACGTCGGGTCTGTGTTAGCACAGCGCCAGGCTTTCGCTGCGCGGACCTCGGGTTCCCCGGGCGTGCGCCGGATTCCGGGCGGGTCTCCAGGGCCGGCGCGGGGGGCGGGCCCGGGCGCCCGGACCCCACTTAGGCGGCACCTTGGCCCCGCCCGGCCCCGCCCCCTCGCCGCCTCATTGGCAGCCGCACACGCGTCGGGGGTTGCCAGGGCGACGGGTCGCAGAGCCGCTAGGAAGCGCGAACGCTGAGCCAGTCGGCCTCCGGCGGAGGGAGCGGGGGAGGCCCGAGGGCGGGCGGCGGGGCGCGGCGCGCGGCGGCGGGGGCCCCGAGCGGGCGCCTCCTCCCGGCCCGGCCCGGCCCCCCCTCCCGGCGCAGAGGCAGGCCGGGGCGGGGGGCCCCCCCGGAGCCCGCGCGGCCTCGGCCCCGTCGGGGAGGCCCGGGAGCGGCCGGGGCGGGGGCGATGCCGGGAGGCGGCGGCGGCGGCGGCGGCGGCGGCGGCGGAGGCGGCCCCGGCCGGGGCCCGTGACCATGGGCATCGCCGAGTCCACGCCGGACGAGCTGCCGTCGGACGCGGAGGAGCAGCTGCGCAGCGGCGAGCAGCAGCTGGAGCTGAGCGGGAGGCGGCTGCGGCGGCTGCCCGGCGCCGTGTGCGCGCTGAGCCGCCTGCAGAAGCTGTACGTGAGCGGCACGGGGCTGCGCGAGCTGCCCGAGGAGATCGAGGAGCTGCGCGAGCTGCGCATCCTGGCGCTCGACTTCAACAAACTCGAGCGCTTGCCCGACGGCCTGTGTCGCCTGCCGCGCCTCACGCGCCTCTACCTGGGCGGCAACCGGCTGCTGGCGCTGCCCGCCGACTTCGCGCAGCTGCAGAGCCTGCGCTGCCTCTGGATCGAGGGCAACTTCCTGCGGCGCTTCCCGCGGCCGCTGCTGCGCCTGGTGGCGCTGCAGTCGCTGCAGATGGGCGACAACCGGCTGCGCGCGCTGCCCGCCGAGCTGCCGCGCATGACGGGCCTGCGCGGCCTCTGGCTCTACGGCAACCGCTTCGAGGAGTTCCCGCCCGCGCTGCTGCGCATGGGCCGCCTGCACATCCTCGACCTGGACCGCAACCGCCTGGGCGGCTTCCCCGACCTGCACCCGCTGCGCGCCCTGCGCGTCTTCTCCTACGACCACAACCCGGTCACTGGGCCCCCGCGCGTCGCCGACACCGTCTTCCTCGTGGGCGAGGGCGCGGTCGAGCGCATGGCCGAGCGTGACGAGCCCACGCCCCGGCCGCCGCCCCGGCGCCCAGCTCGGGCTTTTGAGGATGAGGAGGAAGAAGACCTACTCATAGGGGGCGGGAGCTCCCGGGCTCTGGGGCCCCCCGGGGGCAGCCTCCCCGCCCTGGAAGCCGCCCCAGGACTGGGCACCTGAGCCTGTGCTCTGGGTGATGGACTTCGGCCGTTCTGGGAGGAGGGGCTCCGGGAAGGACTGTGGGAACGGTGGTCCCCTACCTTGGGGCAGCGGAGGGACCGCTTTGGGCAATCTGTAGGGGACGGGCAGGCCTGGGGGCCATCTTCAAGTATTCCCGTTTGGTAAGGAGACTGCCGCCTGGCTGATCTCTGGGCAGTCCTCGGACGAAGTCCCGACTCAGTCAAGTTCCCTATGGCTCTGTCGGGTCTCTGACATCAGAGTCACTGACAGCACAGTAGAGATGCTGGCTTCCTCCTGGAACCAGGGTCACCGCTCGCTGCTGGCTGAGTCTGGATGCCCAGGCTGCCGCTCCAACCCCCCTCCTCCTGGAGTTTGGATCTCCTAGACCCTACCCTTTCTGGTGCAGGAGCCGCTACCTCTGGGGTGGACCACACGCCTGTGTGAGACATAACTGCCCTGGGAGAAGGGCCTGGGCCACGGGCGGGGGCTTGGGATTGGGGCGGGGGCCCAGGACAGAAGTCCTGGAAACTGGGATGGGGGCCCTAACACCGGAGCTGCCCTTACCCCTCCGCTGGGTGTCTTCTGCACATCCCTCCCTCCCCAAGCCCTCTTAAATTTGCATGGGGGAAGGGGGGCGCTTAGAGGGCAGGGTCTCCACCCCCACCTTTGATTCTGTTCTGTTCTCTAGGCATGGGCCCGGAATCTTGCTGGGAGAAGAGAGCTCTCTCTCCTTTCCCCACAGCCTGAGCCTTCCAGCTGTCAAGTTTGAAAAGAAGCCACTGTGCCTCTAGGGCCTCCTGCGCGGAAGAGAGAGGTCGTCTGCCCTGGGAGGCTGCTCCAGAACCTCTCCGACTGCCTGTACTCTCCATTCCCTTAAATGGGCACAGACAGGGTAGCTGGCACGGTGTGGGGCAAGGGACAAGCACTGTGTGCCTCCGCTCCGTCACCAGGGACAGCCTCGGGGTGAGGAGTGGGGTATCGCTCTGCAATTCCCAGGGCCGGATCTTTCCCATCCAAGCAATAATGGGAGGAGGGGGCCAGGGTCAGGGACACTCAGGGACACTGTCAGGGGCAGTGGCCCCATGTGGTAGTGTTTTCTTTAGGAAGAAAAAAAAAAACCTGGCTGTAAACATAAATTATATTTCTTGGAGAAAGAATGTGCGTTTCCCACATGCCTGTTTATTTATAAGCCCTGGGAGGGAGCACCGGGTCCCATCGCTGTGGGGAACCTGGGCTCCCTCCGGCACTGCCCTCTTGTCCATGTGCCCCAGCTCTGCGTCAGATTGGCTCTGGCCAACAGTTGTGTCCTGTCTGGGGAACAATGCTTGTCCTCGGTTACAAATAGCTCTGGCTGCTCAAGGCTGGTCTCTTGTCTCGCTCTAACTCACTCTGCCTGCCAGGCACTGTTCTCTGCCCTCTCCAGCTTCATTCTTAGGTTCCTGACTCTCAATATAATTTGAATCTCCCTCAAGCTGGGCTGACCTTCCATCTCCCACTGGTACTAACACCCGCCCCCGCCCCGCCGTGGTTCTATTCTTCTCTCTCCCTCGCTCCATTTTCCTTTTTCTCAGTCTCCCCCTCTGTATCTTTTTTTTTTTTTTTTTTTTTTGACTCAGTCACGGTATTTCTTTCTCCCCTCATTGTTCAGGGGGAAAAAGAAGATTTAGAGAAAAAAAAAAAATCCTAAAACCTCAAGCCTAGAGGCTCATCTCCCGTGAGAAGCCAGGTCACCATCACCATGGCAACGGGGCTGATGTCATACAAGGCCCAAAGGTCAGGTCCGGCCCAGCAGCTCTGTTGGTCAATGGACTGGGCCCGGGTTAGGAGGAGGCTTGGGGTGAAAGAGAAGGGCCTTGAAAGGCCGGGGGTGGGGGGGTGGGCCATGTCTACAGTGCCCCACGTGGTCCGAGGCGGTCAGCGGCGGGTGGGCCTTGGGGGAGCATGGCAGGGAAGCTGTGCAGGAGCTGTCTGTGTATCAGGGAGACGGGGATAAGAGCAAGAAGGCAGGCAGTGGGGACAGTAACGACAAAGGAGCAGAGGCGGTGGCAGGGCTAAGAACAGGCCCAGCCAGGGAAGGGACTTGTTCATCCGTGAGTTTCAGGCCTCCTACCCCAGGGCTCAATCCACGCCACGGGAGATCCCCTCTGTCCTCGGCTGATGGTCAAGGTCTCGGTGTGGAATGGGTGGGACGTGCTCTTGCTCTCTCCCAGAGCCTCCCCACGGCCAGACCTGGTCGGCAGAGCAGCAAAGGGTGGGGTGTGCGTGCATGTGAACCCTTTTCTTAACTGTAACTTTGCTACAGTCATGCCCTGCTTCCCACCCATCCTCAGGGGCTCAGGAAAGCAGAACACGGTGTTTGGGAACAGGGAACCCTGCCCAGGAGCCCCTCCCTGCTTCCAATGCCACCACATTGGCTTGTTCAGCCACCTGTCCCAAAGTTATCCTTAAGACACCCGGCACTCTTGTTCTGAGGATGGACATTTATTAGCACACCTGGGTGCACCACACAGAACATGTATTCAGACAGGGATCTCTGCCCGGGGTGGGGGGGGGCTTACAATCTAAACAAAACACAACACACACACATACACACACACACACGCAGGACACAGACACAGGGACCGGGGCATCTTCAAGGGACACGGATGGTCAGGGGAGCCACAGGCTGGGGCATACAGCATGTTCAAGCGTTGTCCTTCCGTTGTCTTTGGTGGGGGAGGGAGAGGAGAGCAGGACGTGGCCCAGGATGGCCTTCCAGAAAACAGTAGCATCCAGGAGGGACTTGCATGAGGAAGAGAACGCCAGAGGACAGTGGTCCCAGGCCCAGGGAGGGAGGGGCAAATTTCTTGGTGAAGGCATGGATGAAGAGAGAGCCAACAGAGTGAAGGCAGGAGAAGGCAGAAAGTCCAGGAGGAGCCCCTGATCCCAGGGCGAGGGGCTGTCCCGTCTGCCAGGCTGAGCTGTCCCTGCTTCCCGGCCCAGCTTTCCAGAGCCATTGTTCCAGAGAGATCCTGAACAGAAGTTCTGGCAAGGGGTGCTCTTGAGGCTACTTACCTGACCCTAGGGCTCCCTCTAATCTCTGGGACAGAGATCAGAAGCCAAAAGGAAAAAAAAAAAAAAAAAAAAACCCACCTTTTAATGGGACACTTAAGCCAGGTTGTAAGAAATCGACGGGGCGGAAGGGGAGAAGGTGGGCAGCTTCAGGTGGGGGTACTCAGTGCCACGAAAGGAAGCAGCTAGCTGCCCACCCCAGGTGCTGGGGAGCAGGGGCGCGACGGCCAGCAGGTGGACACATGGTAACAGGTGCACTTGTCCCTTTTGTGTCTGCGACACATGTAGCACCTTCCTTCAAAAGTACCCTGAGAGCTGCCAGGCCTCAGCTTCCCCCAGGCTGTGTGTGGGGGAGGGGAGGGAAGGGGTGGGGATGGTTATTGCTTTTTTTGTGAACTAAAGACCCTGGCCTTGGGGAAGGAAATAACTTGCCTGGGACCACAGTGACTGGAGAAAGACGTCACTGGGGCCCAGTGTCCTCAGACCGGGACTGGCCATGGCCTCTTTTGAGTGGGAGAGACTTTTCTAATCCTAAAGGATTAAACCAGAAAAGGATGGAGAGAAGACAAAGATCCAGCCAACACAGACCTGGATCCCTTTCCTTGTCCCAGCGAGGACCGGGAAGGAGACACTGGTCTGAAACCACAATGGCCCAGCCGGCATCAGGGGACAGTAGGGAAGGTGGAGGGCCCCGCTTCTGATTGACCTGCCTTGGAGGGTGGTGATGGTCCCCTGGGGACTGAGGGAGGCTGGGTGCTCTAGAGGACCTCAGGGAGACTCTACTCCCGACAAGCCTTGCTTCAGGCCTGATTGGGAAATATGGCTGCTCTCCTGCTTGCTGGGCAGCTGGTGGGTTCAGATTCTAGATCCGAGGACGAGCTGGAAGCTCAGGGAGGACCTCATCACCAGTGAAGCCAAATCCCGGAGGTGACAAGGGGAGACTCAGTCCCAGGCTCCCCATCCCCCTCACCCCGCTGCCTCTTCCCCTGGGAGGTGAGGTAGGGCTGGGACCCACGGAGGAAAGAGCCGAGGCCCTACTTTGTCACGATCCTTTATTAATCAGAACGGGCCCTGCCACAAAAAGCAGGGCCCATTCCCACAAAAATATGATTTTGTAAAGAGGAAATCTTGCTGGCTTAGAGGGTGCGTGTGGTGGAAAATTTTTTGTATGGTTCTTTTTTCCTTTTTTTTCTTCAGTTTTTCTTCATTTTCTCTTCACTGCAATTTTTTTTTTTTTTTTTGTGATAGTGGGTTTTGTCTTTTTTTTTTTTTTTTTTTTAATAAAACACTTGCACTCAAGGACTCAAACACAATACAAACAGCGGCCACCAACCCCACCCCTGGGGTCCCAGCCAGGCTCGGGGCTCTGGCCCCCCCTTGGCTTTTATTGTGGCTGTTTTCCTTGTCCCTTCCCTGGCGTCTGGCGCCAGTGGGCAGGTGCGGGGTCCTGTGGCAGGTGGAATTTGTACAGCAGTTACGTAGGGAGATGGTCACAAGAAAGGATACCTGAACAAGATAACAACCAAATCTAGGGTGCCCACAAAGACGGCAGATGACGCTCATGAAGGGACCTGGGACACAGTGGAGAAGAGATAGATGGGCCCAGGCCAGCCTCGGCTATCCCTGGAGACTCTGCAGGGAGAGGGGCAGGGGGGCCTCGCTCTCAGGCTACAGTAATAATACTTTGCTCCCGGGTAGCACCTTCACAGTCCTCCTGCCTCAACCCCCAGGTCAGGTGACGGCGGCCTCACAACCTCCCCTATGAGGTAGGTGAAGTATTATGACCATCATTTTACAGATGGGGAAACTGAGGCCCCGGGAGTGTGGGTGATCTGCCCAAGGTCCTGGGATGGTGGCAGGGCTCCAGTGCCCTCCACCCATCCTCAAGTTCCCCCATTCCCTGTTCTCCTATAGGCCTAGCCCACCCCGTCCGTCCTCACCCCATACCACCCGCCTCCTCCTGTGCCAGCCCACCGGCCCCTGGGCCCACCACTTGCCACCCCTCCCCCGCCTCTGGGCTGCATGTCTTGGGGGTAGGGGAAACCCAGGTGGGTCAGATTGGGAACAGACTCCGCCCAAAGATGCTCTCTGCATGTGATTGGTTAATAGCTCCATGGGTGGGGCTGGGGAAAAAAGGGATGCAGTTGCCCCGCCCACTCATTGCAGGTTGGTTCAATCCCTGAAGGCTCCAACAGGCCAGGGGCCATGGGGCTGGGGCTGGCACCGAGAGGTGGAGGGGCACGGGATCTGAGGGAGGGGTGGAGGATGACAGACCCTTCGCCTCTCAAGGCTTTCCACAGCACCCTCGGATCACGTCCACACAGCCCTCGGAGTTGCTGCCCTCCCAGCGGGGGGGGGGGGGGGGGGGGGGGCTGGTCCCCAGCCCGCCCAAAAAGGACCCTGCAGTCGGGGCCGGCCCTCATTCTAAGCAAAGCTACAACACAGAAAAATTGGGATTTACAAGAAATGTGGGTGACTATTTGCTTCACATAAGTACTCCTCAATCTACAAAATGATTCACTTACTCTGTGTGATATTCCTCCAGATCCTAGTGGGAGGGGAATGGGGCCAGGGTGTGAGATTCAGTGTAATACACGTGGGCAGCTCAAGGGGAAGCCTACTGAAGGAAAATGGTTCCCCAATTCCCATGCTTTTGCCGTGCTCCGCAGGTGGGGACCCTAACCTTATCCAGTCTCCCCTGGGGTCAGGCCCAGCTCAGGGGAGGTGGGGCGGGGGGGGGGGGGGGGGGGGGCAGGGGAGACCGGGTGTAGAACTGTGGTCCCAGATAGCAGCCACAGATGTGGTGTCCGGGCGCCACCTGGTGGCGTGTGTCAGAAATGTCAGGCCCAGGCTCGCGGACCCCTGGACTTGAGACAGTCACCAGCTGCCTTGTATCAGTATCAGGACCCTCGTGGGGATGAGCAGGCTTAGGCAGGGATCATCTTGGAATCTTCTGTCTCCAAGGGGAAGCCAGTTTTAGTCTCTGCAGCCGCTGAGGCAGAGAAACCACAGCTTGTGTGGGGCAACCTCAGAACCTGCAGCATCCTGGACTTTTCCTGGTTTCCTGCCTGACCTGAGGGGCAGAAGCGGCTGCTGGGGAAAGAAGGTGGGGCCAGAGACTCCTGACTGCGAATGGAAGGGAGGGTCTGTGAACACGGGGGAGGGGGAGGATGCAGAAGTTCCAACAGCGTGGGGGGGGGGGGCACCGGGGTAGAGATAGGGAAGGAGAAGGAAACTGGGAAGCATGGAGAATATTGCCAGCTTGGCTGGGATATGAGATCCCGGAAGGCTGAGGGTGTCTGCATGATGGTGCTGGAGAAGAGAGCTAGTGGGGGGGGGGCTTGGGCCCTGAGAAGGAAGGGAGGTGAGTCCTGGTGGAATGTGATGCATACAGTAGGTGCCTAAAAGGTGTGAAATGATGTGCAAGAGATGAAACCGCTAGGCAGGGAGCTACTGGAGAACACTGAGCAGAGAGGGGCTCGGGGTGGAGGCGGCAGGAGGCAGCCACGTTCTCAGCCCGGCTCCACTGTCTGCCCCTCTCCCCCCCACCCACCTTTCCCCAGTCCCCCCTTCACCTGCCTCTCCTAGCCCACCCCCTGGCTCTGTGCGTAGACCTCTCTCAGCCTCCTGCCCTGCCTCACTTTATGAAACCCTGCCCTCTCTGCACTGCCGGCCCCGGGGGCGGGGACAGGGTAAGAGTGCCCCCACCCCCGTACACACACACACACACACACACACACGCACACAGTGGACACGACGCAAGGACACAGGCTGCGGCTCCAGGACCCCGGAGTGGGCTATATACTATCCTTGGCATTCAGGGCCCAGTCGGCACCTGAAACTGCCCCGGGGAACGGGCCTTTCCTGGCCAGGCCGGGGCCAAACGCCCCAGCCTCCCCTCTCCTGGGCCCGCATCGGGAGCTGGGGAGGAGGCAGCTTCTCTCCACTCCAGGCACTGCCTTAAAGAAAACGGGGGACCGTGCCCACCTGGCGGGCCTCTGGAGGGATCTGCCCATCTGCCTGTCTGGCCTTCACACTCTCCCTCACTTCTTTAGTATCAGCAAGTCAGGAAGGAAACGGGCAAAGCAGGAAAATGGCTCCCAGAGCCCCTCCCCCAGAGCTGGACAAGTGGAGGACGAGGCTGGTACTTCCTAGAAACGGGGCCCAACTGACTCCTGGGACCCCTCCATGGCCAAGCCCTCGGGGTCCTCCCCTCACCTATGGCGGGGGGCCAGGCCGGGCATTGTGCATAAAGTGGTGAGGGCATGATGGGGACCCGGGCCCTCGGCCCCCCGGGCCTCCCTTGGCCCCACTTAGGCCTTCAGCTGGTGCCACTGGGCCACCGGCTGCCGGGGACGGGCAATCATGTCTTTCCAGTGCTTCACCTCCCCGGGCCCGCTCTTCCAGGACAGGTAGATCTGGGGAGAAAGGGAAGAGCACGGTCTCAGTGACACTCTCGGAGGAGGCATCGGCCCCGGCCCCCACCGGGGCTGACACTCCATCTCCTCAATGACACCCCGAGATCATGATCGTGGGGACCAAGGGACCTCCGCCCACAGAGACGACCTCCCCTCAGAGGCTCCCTCCGGCCTCCTCCCCGCCAGCAATGACCTACTTTCCTAGTGGCACTTCCCTCCGGGAGCCTGGGCATGCCTGGCCCTTCCCAGTTAAGACTCCTGACCTGCTTTGCAGTGGGGGATGGGGGTCGAAGGTGGGGGTGGAGACGGTCTGTTCCCACGCCCTTCCCTGCCCTACCTGTTGGCTGCTGTCGATCTCTCCTGCCTTACGAGTCCTCCTACCTCCTCACCACTTACTGCACACTGAGCCCCGGGTTCGGGGTTTTCTACACACAGATCATCCTATCCTTACCGGTGTGGCAGGTATAGGATCCCCATTTTACAGATGGAGAAACAAAGGCGTGGAGAGTTAAGAAACTCACCCACAGTCACGGGATTTGTAAGTGGTGCGGAGGAATTTAAATCTAGGTCCTTCTGGCTCTGCACTATCAGCCCAAACCTGCAGCCTTCTGCGTTAGGGGTGGCCTCGTGGGGCCGTGCACGTGGCCCTCCAGCTGACCCGGGCCTTGTGACTGGTGGCCGGTTAGAAGCATAGGGCTCCCTGAGCTACCCAATCCTCCTTCACCTTGGTTCGGTCAACAGAAGATAGGATGGTTTCAAAAGCAGCTATAATTGGTATCTAAAAGACACCCAACTCGAAAAGGCTAAGCTTCAGAAAAGCTTAGAAGTAGGTGTGGCCATGTGGCCCTTGGCCCCAGCTGGTCAAGGAGGGGGCTTAGCAGGCCTCAGGCCTGCTCGGAACACATGGTCCGGCTGGGGTATGGGTGACGCCACCCTGAGAAACTGTCCCACCTGTGACCACAGGCTGGCCAGTCATGCTCCCTGGGCCATACTAGGTGGGGGGCAGGACTCAGGTATCCTCTTGGAGGCCCCCTGCTTCCCTTAGCCCCAGGAGCTAAGTTCTTCAACCCCATCTGTCTGAGGCTTGCCTCCACCTTGGCCCCCTTCCCTGCGGGGGCCCAGGCCATCCTTTCCCATTTACCCCCATTTACCCCTGGGTCGCGCCAGGGGTAAGACCAGGTGATCCATAGTCTCTCCTCACGGGCTTCTGGCATCTGTCCTTCACCTGGCCTGCCCTGATCACTGGCTTCCTGCACTGCTCCTGGTCAAAGCTCCGCGCCCAGATGCACAAACATGCCCTTAGTAGGAATGTTTCAAAAATAACTTTTATTATGATGGCAGCTAACACATACCTTCTAAGCACTGTACTAGGGGTGTCGCCTGTGAGGTTAGGACTGTCTTACTCTCATCGTGAGAGGAGGAGATGGGGCGCAGAAAGGTCATGGCTGTCGAGAGGGGGGCTGGGCCCAGGAAGTCTGATTCCCAAGCCCAACCTCTCAACACTAAAGCCATAAATGAACACAGGGACAGACATTTCAAAGTAGAGAAACAGAAGGGTTTGTGTCACAGAATCACATCCTGGAAAAACCGGAGGCCTGGCATGGATTTTTTGGTTAGTAGATGATGAGAAGAGGTCACTTTCTACAAGGAGGATACCCACATATTTCAGGCAATTCTCACACCATTGGGTGAAGTGCTATAGGGTTGGTACTATTAGCTCCATTTTACAAATGAGGACACTTCGGGCGCCTGGGTGGCTCAGTCCTGTTGAACGTCTGACTCTTGGTTTTAGCTCAGGTCATGATCTCATTTTTTTTTTTTTTTTTTTTTTTTTGAGTTCGAGCCCCACATCGGGCACTGCTCTGGCAGCCTGGAGTCCTCTCCCTCTCTCTCTCTCCCTCTCTGTCTGCTCCTCCCCCCACTTGCACTGTCTCTGTCTCTCTCCAAATACATCAATAAACTTTTTTTTAAAAAATGAGGACACCGCAGGTAAAGAGAGACAAGTGACTTGCCCAAGGTCACACAGCTTTTAGTAGCAGATGAGGTGGCAACTGAAGCCAGGTGTTTGGAGTCTCGCTGCAGCTCTTGACATTGGCCCGCATAGCTTGCCCTCTGAAGATGGGACCTGGGTGACATTGCTCGGAGGTCCTTACCTTGCCCGAGGCTCCTGTCCAGCAAATCCTCTTTTGGGGACCCAGGGCCCTTCTTTCTCCCACTTCCTCCTTTCCCTGCCCTCCCAGTGGTCTGTCCTGAGCCGATGAACCCACAGTAGGACACTTAAGGGAGATTTTGTCCTAGCCTCTCATTTTCAGATGAAATGGAGGCCCAGAGAGGGGAAGAGACTGGCCCTTCTCTCTCCTGCTGCTCAGCCCTGAGCTCACCTACTACCCCTGCTCCTTCTTGCGAGGACAGGTGCGTTACCCCTCCCACGAGGCCCCTACCTTGCCAATAACGTCATTGCGGCTAAGCTTGTCCTTGTCCATGACAGTGATGATGATGGTTGTCTCCCTCAGTTTCTCAGTGGGGATATCAAAGGCAAAAGACTCATTGAAGATGGGGTTCAAGTTCCTCTTCATCGTCACTGTCTTCTTCTTCTCTACCCGCTTGTCCTTGTACATCAGCCACACCTTCACGTAGGGGTCTGGCAGATGGGTAGGAGAAGGGTCAGATGGGCAGTGTGGGGGGCCCCGCCAGGATCCCCCTCCTTCTCCAAGTGTGGAAACTGGGGCAGGAGGGACTGTAAGCTTTCCCCAGAAGGTGAGGAAAGCCCTAAGCAACAAGGAGAGGGATCTGGGGACCAGCGGATGGGTGAACTGGAAGGGACCTCAGCCATCACCCAGGGCCCTATTGTGAACACAAAGGAGGAAACCCAACCCCACAGAGGCCGAGCCCCACGGTAGTGTCCGAGCTGAGGCTGGAGCCCAGGTCTCCCACCACAGTGCTCCCCTTCTCTCTGATTCTGGTAAGGGGAGAGTCCAAGATGATGCTGACCCCAGGGGTGCTCCAGAGGGGGGGCCACCTAGGGCTCTAGGGTAGAGGAGTTGAGACCAGAGGTGGGGTAGGACGGTCAGGGGGGAGTGCCACAGCTCAGACCCTGCTTTCCACATCCAGCATGACCCTCACGTCCCCACAACTCCCCAGTCCATCCACCCTCTATGATGAGAGGCCCCAGCACCTGATGTGCCCCCGATGTCCATGGCTTTGAGGTTCCGGGCTTTGATGATGTTCACGATGATGGAGTTGGCAGAGGGGTTGTAGCAGAGAGACAAGAGCAGCTCCCCTCGGCTCCCCTGGGAGGGATAAGGTGGGGGGGTGAGCCTGGGCTTTGGAGAGGGTTGTCCCCCAGCCTTACCTCGGCTCCTCTGGGAGGGAGAACAGGAGGGCTTGGGGACTAGGGGAGAGGGGACAGTTAGAGAACTCTGGCTGGCTGGGGTGCTTACCCACCCCCATCGGTCACCTCTGTCACACCTGGTGTCCCTTCATCTGGCAGTTCTGGGCGCCGCCCCCCCCCATGAGCCCCCACTCCCTGAGCAGAGTCCAGGTTCTTTGTCACAGCTCAGGCAATTCTGCCCAGCGCAGTGCACCAGCTCTGAGACCGCTGCCCTGCACACTGGCTGCACCTCCCCCACCGCCCTCCTGACATGCCAGGGGACCAGGACCAGATCTGCCAGCCCTGACCTGCCAGCCCCCAAGCCAGGGACCCACACGTGGGGCCTTACACTCCCATCGCTGCATGGCTTCAGATCCTTCCAGAAGGTCTGCATCTGGGTCAGGTCCACCTTGTTGAGAGGGATGGACACCTCTCCAATGGGGTCATTGCGGCTAAAGCGGTCGTAGTCCAGGACCTGGAGGTAGAGGACCCTCTGCACCACCTTCTCGTAGGGAAAACCTGGGGGACAGACAGCCTGGGTGAAGAGTGAGACAGAGGGGCCACACAGGGCCTGGGCAGGGTGATGCTCCAGGGCAGGGAGGCCCCGGGAGGAAGAGGGCCGGCCCCGTGCGGTCCCGCTGCCGCCCCACTGAGGCACAGCAGGCAGCAGCCGAATTCAGACCTTCCCGCAGCATTAGCAAGCACTGTCCCCGTCACATCTGTCTCTCTCGACAGTTCTCCAAGGTGGATGGCATCTCGTACGTTTCACAGAAGAGGAGACTGAGCCGCGGATGGCTTAAATTACTTGCCCCAAGTCTCCCAGCTGATAGAGAGCAGAACGGGGACCACTGACCCACTCGTTTGTCACATGGCTGCCTTGGTGGCCGGGCAGCGGCCCCTTTCTCTCTGGGAAGCCCTGCCACTGCCATTCGTCCCGAGACAAGCCTGGGCAGGTGGCCCTGTCGGAGATGGCCACGGCCACCAGAAGCCAAGCCCCAGGAGGACTCGAGGTGGAGGAAGCGGCAAAGACACAGAGACAGGAGTGGATGCTTGTCCTAGGACTCACGCTTCCCCCCTGCTTCCTTCCAGGGCATCGGCCTGTCCTTCACTGTTCCTCAACAGATCCTGCGGCTGTCCCCTTCTCCTCCCTCATCCCAGCCGCTGGCACATTTTGCCTAGAGAGCCGCGAGAGTCTCCAAACCGCCCTCCCTACTTGCACGCCTTCTCCTACCGTCCATTGTCAACACAGCAGAGCGATCCCTTAAAAATAGAAATCACATCATGACACTCTCTCGCTTAAAGCCTTTCAGTGGCTCCCAGGGCACTTAGAGTAAAAGCTGCGTGCCCTGCCTTGGCTTCAAGTCCTTCTGTACAGCCTGGCCCGCTGACCTCTCTCTGCCCCTCTTGTGAGCACTCTTGGCCAGCGATGGGCTCTCACCGTACCAGCCTCCTTCCCAGCTTTTCAGCACCCGGCTTCTCCTGCCTGGTGGCGCCTCCATGACCCACCCTGGCCTTTCCTCTTCCTGAACAGGTCACCGCTTTCCTTCCTGACATCCCAGACGGGGTCGGATCCCCTGCTCTACGTTCTAGCAATTTCTTTTCACGTCACACACCCCGGGGCTGTCACAGAGATGTATCTGTTTCCTTGAGTCTGACTCCCACTAGGCGAGGATTTCCAGGAAGGCATCGCTGCCCTCAACCACTGGATCCCAGCATCTAACGCTGTTTCTGGCACATAGTAGGCACTCGATAAGGATTTGTTTAAGTGGATCAATAATTGGAAGAATGAATTAATGCCAGCGAAATGGCCTGACCGAGCTGCTAGAGTGTGCCGGGGTGCAGCGGGAGATAAGACCAGAGGGAGAGCCAGGGGAGGGAGCCTGAGTGGGATGGAAAGGGATGGTAGGAGGCCTTGGGGAAGGGCTGAAGCCGGAGTCATTGGACCGGGGAGGCTTGGTCAGAGGAGGGGCCGGCCTGGGAAGCACAGGGGGTCTAGGTGAGCCTGCAGGCCTGAGGTGGTGAGGGCCTGAACTAGGGTGTGAGCAGAAAGGAGAGAGGACACTTAACACCTCAGCCGGACTGGTGGAGAAGATGAAGGGAAAGAAAGAGCTCTGGAGGGTTCTGGCACGTTCGGCCAGATGCTAGAAGCAGAAATGCCTCTGAGAGGAGCGGTGTGCTGGAAGGGGAAATCCTATGTTCCCCAAATCCCCAGCCTCTGAATTTCTTCAGGGCTTCCTCCTCAGACCGAAGGGGGCTCTGTCTTGCTCATCTGGGAGTCCCCCCTCCGCACTCCCCCTCCGCCAGGGACCTGCCCAGGGGACCTTTGGCATCTATCCAGGTGAAACGCACGAGGACAAGTGTTCTAGAAACGGTGGCGGCTCCAGGAGGTCGCCGCACCGGAGTCAGCCTCTTCAACAGCAGAGGAGGAAGACTCTTATTGGGCAAACTCCTATTCATCCATCAAAACCCATCCTGAATGGCCCCCACTCAGGGGAATGTCTTCCAACACTACCAAGGGGAGCTTGTAGTGGGTTCCTACAGCATCTGCCCTGCAGCGTATGCCTTCATTATCTACACGTCTGTGTCTTCCATTAGATCAGGAACGCCTTGAGGGCCAATGGTGCCTTGCCCTTTTCTGCACCCCCCAGTGCCAAGGACAGCGCCCAGCCCATCGCTGAGTCTAGATAAATGTTGCAGAAGAGACCAGTGGGTAGAAGATATGCTCATAAACCTTGCCCCGTCAGCTGGCTACACGCACCTGCAGAGCGGAGCCTCTCCCCGGCCCCCACACCGCACTGGGGAGGAGAAGGGTCCCGACACACACAAGCACCCACTAGCTCACCCTCAACGATTTATCTGAGGCGAGCTGGCTGCCACCTTGCGGAACGGGTGGGGCGTCAAATGGCTGGGACACCAGGCAGGGAAGATTCCTCGGGGCACACACTGAAAATTCCAGAGCGCCAAGGCACCTGGCAGTTGGAGTTGTAGGGATCTATTCTCACTGGTTGAGCCATGTCAGGAAAGGGCAATGGCTTCTCTAAGTGGAGTCCAGGCACCAAAAAAGGGCTGGGACGGAAATCACTCCCTGATCTCGCACCCAGCTTCCTGGTTACCTGGCATCCTCAGAGGTAAGAGATAAAGCCAGCCTTCAGAGAGAGTCTGCAGGAGAGACATTTGTCTCAGTGCTCTCTAGGAGCCAGGGGCATGGCTCAGAGCCGGTGTTCCCTTGTATCTGGATGCGGTGGGGGCGGGAGGAAGTACAGGGGAAGGGCTCAGAGAAGGGGAGCGAACAGAGTGTATTTAACAAACTGCGCTCATGGGTTCTCTGGATATCGTGCCTGCCTTCGCAATTCACTGATTTGTCTCCAACCCTCACTGGGATTATCTTTGTTTTTAGAGACGAAGAAACCACGACACAGAGACGTTCAGGAACATGCCCCCGGTCACACGGCTAGGAAGTGGGAGCTGGGTTTGGAACAGACAGCCGGGGGGTGGGGAGGGGGGGGCCACAGCTCGTGCTCTCAACCGCTGACCTATGACTGCTCCCGGTGCTCCGCCTCTGGGTCCTGTGGACGCCCCTCTGCCTGCCTGCCCTCCTCACTCAGGATGAGCCCTGTGTCTGAGCTGAAAGCCCAGGAGGTGGTCTAGTTCGGTTCGGGGCCTCTGGCCCGTGGTGCGGCTCCCACGGGGCCCTGTAACCTGATCCCAGCTAGACGCGAAATTAGGCAGGTTCCCTGGGCTCAAACACGTGTCTGCGTGGGCGGGTGCACGCAGGTGTGGAGGCGCGCGTGGGTGCCCCCGTCTGTACCCGTGCAGCTGAGCGGCGGTGGTGGAGGGGAAGAGGGGACTCTGGGTGGGGGTGGGGTGCGGCCCCAGCCTCACCTTCAAAGAGGAAGGTCTCATTCCAGTGGGGGTTCAGGTTCTTCCGCTTCACCTTGGTCTCCAGCTTGTGCTTCTTGTCCGGCAGCAGGTAGATCTTGACAAAGGGGTCGCTGGTGCCGCTGAAGTCCTTGGCTGGCAGTTCCTGGGCCTTCATGATCTTCACAGTGAGTGTGGACTCCTGGAAGTTGTAGCCGACACTGAACTGGATCCGGCCCAGGTTCTCCCGGCTGCAGCCCTCGTGGGCCTCGTCCTCCTCGGAGCCTGGGGACAGCTGGGGGTGGGGGAGAGGCCGGGCGGGGTGAGGAAGTCTCCCTGTGCCTGAGGCCACGTCCCCGCTGCCTGCCGAGAGCTGGCTCTCCCTCTGGGCACAAGGTAGGGCTGGTGGTGATCTACCTCACGTTCACATCTGGGCCAGGACGCTCCGGTCCCGCAGGAGGGGTGCAGAGCCGGGACAGCCCCCGTCCCCCGGAACCCCAGAGCAGTGCGCACCCCACCCCCTGGCCTCCCCTGGAAGCCCTGGGTCCCCCGAGCGTCCCCTTCCTGCCTTCCGCCCTTCCACAGCTCTGCGGGGCCCACAGAACAGATCAGGGAGTCCACTCCCATCTCAAAAGAGTTGGCCACGCTATTTCTTTGGAAGGTGACTCTCTGGGGTTCCGAGAGTGACGTGATTTACACAATGAGAGAGGCGAGTTGTCAGGAGCCACATCTAAGCTGTGGAAGGCATAAATTCATGTAGAGATGCTAAAAATACAGGTTCCCAGGCCCCGTCCCCAGAGAGCCCGATTTGATGGGGCTGGCGAGGGCCCAGGCGGCAGAATTGTTTTAAAAGCTCCTCAGCTGTCTGTACCGCACCCCGGGGCTGAGGGCCACTGGAAGGAAGGGCTCCACCTGCATTCGGTCCCACTCTGGGGGTGGGGCCCGCAACAGACATACACGTGGAGGGTGGCGTGGGTGTCCCCTTCCCACGCTGATGTTGAAAACCTAGGAAGTAATTTGGGGGAGGGTCTCCCAGCCGAGTCTTCTCGGCTGTGGCTGCTCACTGGGAATACGTGGGGAGGTTTCCCAGCTCCCCGGGTCTCACTCCAGACCCAGGGGTCCAAGGGGCCCAGGCATCCCTCTCTCTGAAAGCTCTTCCGGTGACTGGAGGAGAGCCAGAGTCGGTGCTCATGGTGCCACATTTTAGGCCAAAACTGCTGGCCCATTTTCTCTCCCCACTTCCCCTGCAGAAGTCTTCTGTGTGCCCTGTCCTTCCTCCAGGCTCTGAGATACCAAATAATACAGATAATAAGAATATATATATAGTGTGTACCTACCATGGCAGAAGACTCTTACATCACCTTCTTACTGAATCCTGCCAACAGTCGGGCGAGGCACTTATCACCACTCTCTAGCTGAGGAGACCGGCTCAGAGAGGTTAAGTCACACGGCCAAGATTGCACAGCAGTATGGACCCTCTCTGACCTCAAAGCCCGCTCTTTCCACCAAGGCAGCCTCACGTCCCAGGGCAATTTCGAGAACCTCCCCTCCCCCTTCAAGCCCGTGAGGACTCACCCGCCCCAGGTGAGAAGATTTGAATCACACGAAGAACAGTAACTCGCCCTGTGCTCCCTGCCCTGTACTCATTTACTCCCTACGACCTCTGAGTGAGGCAGGCACTACCATTACCAGCTCGGTTTGGAGCGCAGAGTGGTGATCAGCATGCCTCAAGTCACCCCTGAGTCAACAGGGAGTTGAAACTCAAAGCCAGGTCAGCACCCAGCCATCACGGGTGTCCTGGCTCCCCTCACTCTGACACTCAGATCCAGCATCCGGGGCCTCATCGGCCGCACCCTGGTCCCGTCTGGAGCTGGAAGGCGGGCTGAGCGGCCTCCCCTGCTCCTCCTCGCCGTGGAAGAGGGTCCCTCCAGCTCCTACCCGTTGGCCGGATCCAGGGCCCCTGCAGGCCCACTGAGAACGTGGCTTCCCTCCCCAGGTCCCGTGTGCCCCTGCACTCCCTCCCTGTGCTGGTACCAGCCTCACTGCCCGTGAACCTTAGATTCTGCATCTGCAGAATGGGACCATAGCATGTATCCCGTGGGGCTCCTGGGAGGGTTCGGTGGGTTCCCGTCCTACTCTGCAGTCCGGCCCTGGCCGCTGCCAGCCCTGGGGCCGAGAGCCCGGGGCCTCACGTGAGTAGGCAGGGCCAGCAAAGACCTCTTGCCCCTCCTGTTCCTTCTGTAGTTTGGGTGGAGTCCCTGGTGACCGGAGCCCAGGTGGCCCCAGCCCCAACTGAGGTCCCTCTGGTCACTTGGCTCTTGGTTCCCAAATAGGGGGTGGGAGGCCCAGGCTGGGCCTCACTCCGTGCCCACTCCCGGCTTTCCAAAACTACAGTCCTAAGCCCTAATTAACCAGCCAGGGCAGCCCGAGGAGCTGTTTCCACGGCAACCAGACTGGCCACCCCTGCCGTGGCCCTAGGGGAGATGTTGCCTGAGCCCCTGCCCCAGTAGAAACAAGCATCAAAAAGCATGCCAGAGCCGGGGAGACTCAGACAGGGGTGTGGCCTGGCGTGCCCTCTAACCCCTTTCCCTCAGTCCCTTCCTTGGGCCAGCAGTGGGGGCCTAACTCCTGACCCCAAGCTTCTGCCAGCCAGGGGCCTGCTTATCTTCATCATTAATGACCATGACCCTGCTTTGGGCTAGGGTTGGGCAATTAGACCTTGCCTGCCCACCTCTGAGCTCAGGGCTCAGCCGGAGCCTGCCCTGTGAGAGGGCCCTCGGGCCTGCACTGTCTTCCTTGGCCTGATGCTGTCAGCTCCTCCCTGGGGGCAGCAAGCAGCAGGCAGCGAGCTGGCTGGGAACGGGCCGTCCCTTCTGGGATCCTGACTGCCAGGAAGCTGTAACCCATTAGGGGGCTGTGCAGGGAGGCAGGATGGGCCGGGTCAGGGCCCATCCAGGGGTCAGTATGGCTGGGCCCATCCATGTGGGTGGGGAAGACGGACAAGAGGGCAGAGGAGGGCCAGGCGTGCAGGGGCCTAGGTGTCGAGGCCCAAGGGAGACCAGGTCTGGAGCAGAGAAAATCTGATGCCCTAATCTAGATCCAAGAGAAACGCAGACTCTAGGCTCCACCTCAGGCCTGCTGACCGGGAGTCGGTATTTTTTTAAGTTTTGTTTATCGAAGTAATCTCTACACCCAACATGGGGCTCGAACTCATGACCCTGAGATCAAGAGTCGCACGCTCTTCTGCCTGAGCCAGCGAGGCACACCTGTGGGAATCCGCATTTTAGCAAGATCCCCCAGCGATTCGTGTGCGTGTTACAACGTGAGGACCTCCCGGGCTAGAAAGGGGCACTCGGGGTGGATGGTTAGAGCTGGCCGGAGTGCTACGGGGGCGAAGGGTGGGGCCTGGGGCTCTGGGGGCTCAGGCAGGTGGCAGCTGTGGCACCAGGCCACGGGCAAGGGAACTCTGAACTGGATGGTGTCAGCACTGGCAAGGGCTTGAGAGCCCGCACACCCTCTCTCTCGGGGAGGGGACTCAGGTCTGGGGAACGGGAATGACTTGTCCCAGGTCAGGTCCAGTAGGAACACAGGAGGCACCGGCTTCCCAACTTGATGCCCTAAGCCTCCTTGGGATTTCGGAGCTGCCAAACTTCGACTGCCACCTGCAAACCTCTGGCTGCCGTGTCACAGTGTCCCGGCCCTGTGGCGGCCCTCCTGGGGCGCTTTGGGGAGCACAAGTGGGGCAGATGGCTGTGCCTTGCTGCTGCCGCCACCAGGGGGCGCAACGTGGAGTTGCAACCTCCGTCTTGGTGAAAATGCCCCGGAACCACAGGGCTGGGATCCCGGTGGAGTGGGGTGTGCACAGAAGGCCCTCACCACAGTTGTTCCTTCGTAGGAATCATGATCAGGGGGGCTCCTACTCTCCTGTTATCTTGGGGCCTCAGCTGGCCCCCAGCAATGGGGGCGGGGGGGGGAGGGTCCCAAGAATGGGGGTATGAGACCCACCCCATTGGAAGCTCTGCCTCACACCTCCACTCAGTGGGGCGCCAGTCCAAGAGAGGGGACGCATTCTGCCCCAAGCCTTTCCTCGGACGATCATAAAAATATCTCACATGAGTAGGTTTTCTTAGGCCCCCACTCAACCCAGAAAGAGACCAGAGAAAGATGGGCATTCTTATTCTCATTTGACCAATGAGTAAACTGAGGCACAGAGAGCCTGTTTCGATGAAAGAGCTCAGAAAAGAACCCAAGCCTCACTCACTCAGTCACCATGCCTCAGACAACTCCCATGCCGTCACCAATTGGCACAGGCGTCCCCTCCCCTGCCCCGCCCCCCCCCCCCCCCCCATCCAGCTCCTGCCTGGGGCCCAGGCCTCCTGCCCTTCTCACCATGAGCATCTCACTGGTGAGGGAGTTGACGAGGTCGGAGACGGAGGAGCGTGGCTCGGTCCGGCGGTCAGACTCATCGTGGGGTGTCTGGCCGGGCACTGGGGCTGTGTTCACCGCCTTCCCTCCTGCAGGCAACCTGGGGGTGGGGGGAATTCGAATGAGCACGGGTCGGGAGGTGGGCTGGGCTGGGCACCTTGGCCTGGGTGGCGGCGGGACCTTCTCTGAGACCCAAGCAGCTGCCACTCCTGTGCGTCAGCAAGAGTTAGGCTCTTGTCCATGGGGAGGCCTGGTTTCCCCCAAAACCAGCGCTCAGGGCCCATTCCCCTCACCTCAGCGTAATTCGGCGTGGCTGGCCCCGTGGGTGCTGTTTTGGTGGGTATTCCCACTCTTCCCGCTCCCCCCGAAAATCCCCCCCCATCCGGGCACTGCTTGCATGGTGGTATCTGAGCGTGCGCCCCTCCCCAGAGGCCCCTGTCGTCCCTGCTGGCTCCAACCCAGCAGGGGAGGCTCCCGTGGCGGCACATCCATGTTACCCCTCTGCGTCACTACCCTCTGCAAACACGCCCAGAGTGCTGGCTCCCAGAGGCCCCACCTGTGTTTGTTCGGGCTGAGAACACAGGTGCCCTTCAGACTGACCAGGTGAGGTCAGGCCCACTGTCCACACAGCTCTGGCCAGCAGAACCTTCTACGATGACAGCAGTGTTCTATTTCTGCACTGTCCATATGTGGCTACCGAGCATTGGAAGTGGCCAGTGCGACTGCGAACAGAATGTTCAGCTTTGTTCGGCTCAAACTAATTTAGATTTAAACAGCCACCTGGTGGATAGGGCGAGTCTCCACCCCCTTGCTCCCCAGTCCCCACTCCTCTCTCGCTCTGAGGACTGTGCAGGGGAGAAAGCTCTCATCCAGGGTCAGAGAGAGACGGGGCGCCACCAGGAAGCCCCGGATCGGACCACTCCGCGGGAGGCCCTGTGTGCAACCCCGACTCCATGCTGATCCCGGAAAGCTGGGTAGTGAGCCCAGGCCCCATCCAGCGGGGGCTCAGAAAGGGGACACTAAAAGCCTGCCCAGGGACCAGGCTGGAACACCTCATGAGGAGGAGAGGTGGGGCAGGCAGCGAGGGAAAGACGGAAAGACTGGCGGCGTAGGGCTCAGGACAGGCTACAATAGAACAGCTCGGAGAGTCCCAGGGCCACAGACACATGGGCTAGACACACACACCCTTGGCATGAACCAGCTGTCAGCACATAGTTGGCCACGATGGGCAGACAGACATGCACAGAATATGCCAGGCCCCGGAGGGAAGATACCCGGACCCAACAGCAAGGTGCGCACGTGCGTGCGCGCACACACACACACACACACATACACACACACGAGCGCACACAAGCCCCACAGACACCCAGGGGACCAGGGAGAGAATGGCACAGCAACAAGGCAGGTCAACCAGAGCCGTGAGATGCCACACACAGCAGCAATGTGCACACTTAGATCCCGAGAGGAAACATTCGGGGAGACCAAGGCATGCCAAGGTGTGCGTGTGAATTGGGACAAACTGAAACAGAAAAAGCAGGGAAACGTTTCGGGGACAGGCACCCCGAGGATCAGATGCACACGCACCAGCTGGGAGAACCCGGCCTCGCCTCGACGGCATGAAACACCTCCTCCCCCCCCCGCCACGCCCGGGGCTGCACCCCGGGGTCCCTCCCAGAGGTGCGGCCGTAGCCACGCACGTGCGCGCGTGCACACAGGGACACACACTCGCGGACACGTGCGCACGCAGACAGGCGCGGGGAGGAAGAGGACACTGAAATAGCTGGAGAGGTAAAGTCAGGTTAAAAATAGAGTGGGACAGGAGGAGAGCGCCAGATTGACTGCTGAAGGTATGAGAAAGTCGGAGTTATTCTGGCCACACCACAGCATCAGCACAGCTGCAAAGCAGCCTGGGTAGATGGTCAGCGCCACGGAAGCTCTCGGAGGTCACAGGACAGAGAGAGACAGAGAGACAAGTGCACAGAGAGGCAGAGGGAGAGGCGGAGGGGCCCGTCACCGGCCCAGGGACATCCCTGTGAGGAGCAGATGGGAGGAAGGAGAGGAGAGAGAGAGAGAGAGAGAGAGACAGAGAGGCCAAGAAAGGTTAGTCGGAGACTAGTGAAGGAGGCTGCAGGGTGGACAAGGGGACGAGCGAGGCGGCCGAGAGGAGAGGCAGAGAGGAGGCGGGGGACACACACCGGGACAGAGGAAACATGGTGGTTTGGGGGCGAGGAGAGCGATGGGGGTGGCCCAGTCCCCGCCCAGCCCCGCGCCCCACTCAGGTGGGGGTGGGGCCACGGTGGAAACCATTTGGATCCCGAGGAGCAGTGGAAGGGATGGCAGAGAGCATGATGGGATGGATGCAGGGAAGGATGGGTGAAGGCAGCAGGGCATGGGAGCCTGGGGTGGTCCTGGCCTCCTTCCTTCCCTCCCTCCGGGCTTCCAAGAGCATTCTGTTCTTGGGACCCACGGTGCTGAGGCCCGGAGACTGGGAGATCCTGAATGGGGGCTTCGAGGCCACCAAGGATCCTGGGAGGGAGGTAGTGACCAACCTTCCCATCTCCGTGTCGCTTGCTAGATGCACCCCTACCTTGCTTCAAGGGACTTGGAATGGCCGCGCCTCCTGCCGGGGCCCCTCTGCCTCCCAGGAACCCACTGCCGACAGACCCACCCTTCACCCCAGACATCCAGTCAAGGGGTCAGCTGAGTGGGGAAGGGAAGGGTCGGGGGCAGAGGGGCAGACTCTGGGTCTGGAGGCAGAAGCTGAAGAGGAAGAGGCAGCTGACCTGAGCCTCCCACTCCAAGGTCCAAAGGGCCAGGAATCCAGACGAGTGGAGCCCTAAGGCGCTGGGTGGCCCATGGGTGGTGCCAATGCCAATGCCAAGCTTGGGGACGGGGAGAGTGCCGGGAAGGGAGCGCTCCGTTCTGGATACCCTGGCGGGGCCCAATCACCCGGGAAACGCCCCCCCGGAGGCCGTGAGATGGAAGGGGTGGGTGTGACCAGGTGGGAATGGCCCGTGTCCACCCGGAAAGTCAGGCAGGGTGGGGGCGAGGGCCCAGGGCCTCCACCTCTACACGCACCTTTCCCAGGAAGGCAGGGACAGCTGATGCAATGATCAGAAGGGATGGGCGTGTTAGACCTACATGGCAAAGAGGTAAAAATAGGCTGTGGGTGGAAATGGAGGCAGCTAATGAACGCATGGGTGATGTGAAATCTCGTTTCCAGCCTGCGTCTGCTCCCTCATGCTTCACACCTTTCCCCAGCAAGGAGCTCGGTTCGCCGCAGGCTTCCAGCCCCCTCCTGCGGCCTCTCGTCCGTGCCCCCTGGCCCTCTCCCCTTGGCCCTCTGGCCTGCCCGCGGCCCAGCCCAGGACTTCTGTGGCGCCAGGTGGCAGGCTCTGTTCCTCCCGCTCCCCAGGACATGGGCTCGAGGGTTGACACCATCTGTGCCACTGAGGGAAAGAACCGGTCCCGCTCTCCCCTCCCACTCTCTGGGGGTTTCTGGCTGTGTCCACCATAGACATGCAACAGGAAAAAAATGAAATGAGAGGGCTGGTCTCCAGAAGTCACCGGAGGGACAGGCAGTCAGCTGTCTAACACTTGGCCTACCCTTCTGTAACCCACAGGCCCCCTGGTGGCAGCCGGGGACAGGTCCTTCCTGCCCTAAGGGCCTCCAGGACCGTCAGAATCCCTGTCCGGTTGACAGGATCAGACGGGTGCCCTCCCCCCACCCCCAGTCCGAAGGTCTGCTCCCTTGTTAGAAGCTTAGCATGTCCAAGCTGGAAGGGGTCACCCTATCCGCTCCTTTATTCAACAGACGAGGAAGCAGAGGCTCAGACAGGGGCAGCGACTTGCCCAAGTTTGCAGAGCAAGGCTCTGGCACTACCAGAGCCAGAAGGGCCGGCCTGCTGGCAGTCAGCCCGCACACTGTCCTGCAGGCCTTTGGTCTGACGAGAAGCGGACCTGACCAAGGTGATGAGCCCTGCCTTCACGACTGCAGGTGTGGGGCTGGCCCAGCCCAAGGCCAGGTGATAGGAGGCAGCCAGACCAGGTGCAGGATCACCCCGCCGTTGTGACGCTGCCCGAGCCCCGGGACCTCTGAACCCCGTCTCCTTCCCCACGAGTGCCCCGTGAGACAGCAGGCACCACGAGATGCTTCCCTGAGCTCCTGATGGCCAAGACTGTGGACGGCTAGAGGCCCAGCCCTCTGCTCGGCCTGTGCGGTGGCCATACGGGCAACTCCTGGGGACCAGCGGCAGGGCGCCTGGTAACAGGGAGCCTGACCGGCGCCTGCTGGCTGCTCTCGGCCCCTCAGCCCATTCCCTCTTCCTGCTCCCTCAGGTTCAGGGCTGCCTTTCCAGTTCTTTCTGGTCACCAGGCCTCTCCCATGCCCCAGACCCTCCCCACCAGGGGCTTCTCTTCATTCAGCCAAGCAGCTCGGCCACACCTCTGGAGCACCCCTGCGGCAGGGCGGGGGGGTGGGGTGCTACCGTCACCCCAGCGGGATCTCCAGGCAAGAGGGGGGTTGGGGTGGCGGGGATGAGGGAGAACAGGCTGGTGCCCCTTCCCTGCATCCCCCCCGCCCCCCAACCACCAGAGAAACGGGGATTTCGGGGTGGGGGGTAGGGCAGAGATGAAGGATGAGGGGAGGCAAGCAGGGAGATGGGGCAGAAAGGCTGGCTTGCTCCGGGCGAGGGCAAGCGTGCCCAGGGAGCAGGCTTGATCCAGAATGGTCCCAGGACAGCCACACTGGCCTTGGACCCAAGGGACACCCGGGGTGGGGGTGGGGGTGGGGGTGGCGCGTGTGAGGGCACCAGCTGGGGAGGGGGCAGTCCTCCCGCTCCAGGATCGCTGAGGGTGCCACCGCCTCGTCCAGCGGCCGGGCCAGGGCTGGTGGAGGCAGGTGGCCTCTCCACGCCTCCGTCTTTGCCGCTGCCGCCGCAGGCCCTTGCCTGTGCTCGTACCTCTTGTCCCCCTGAGCGTTCTGGTTCTGCTGGGTTCCTGGGTTTTGCAGGTCAGGGATATTGGCAAAGTCATCCTGTTCCGAAAGCCCTAAGACCAAGGATAGCACCACCATCCTGCCTTCCCTGCCCGAGGTGGGCAGCCCACCGGCCGGGAGGAAACGAGGAGGCCCCGTGGGTGGGGGCGGGGAGGGGGAAAGAGAGAGACAGAGACAGAGACAGAGACAAAGAGAGAGAAGAAAAAAGCGTAAGAAACTGGCCCTGCAGGAGAGAAACCACACTTTAGCACTGTCAACAGTTGTAGAGCAGAGTCGGGGGGAGTCAGGGAGGGAGGGAGGGGATGAGGGGAGGTGTCCGCAGCCCCCAGACCCAGCCTGCCTTGGGAGCGTAGCAAGGTTCTCTGGAGAGGATTGGGGAAGGGGCCGGGCAGAGGCCTGCCGGAAGGCTAGGGGAGGACAGCACAGGCCCTGGGGGCACGCAGACGGCCAAGGTTAATTCATCGCCAGCGGAACAAAGGTCAGAGGCTACTTGCTCTGACCATCTGGGCCCCTGGGAGAAGAGGGAGGGGCTCCATTTCCATCTTGCTTTGAGACTGTGCAGGCAGGTTTAGGCTCCCAGGTGAGAGGTTCTTAGAAAGCTTGGAAATCCAATGGGCACTGCACCCTGTACTTAGGGAAGCCGCTCGTAAAGACATCTCTGGGTCATGGTCAGCCAGATGTCCTTGAAACTGGGAAGGGTCCCCGGACACACGGCCCATCAGAGGAGAATGGAGGTCCCTTCTGGCATACGGTGCGCTGGCCATCACGGGCCTTCTCTTGAGTACCCCCCTTCCTGGAGATCCGGGGAATAACCACCAAGTCTTTCGGGTCCAGTTCTGGGGCCTTTCCCTGGAGAAGCAGTCCAGAAGTCACCAAAAAACAAAGGTGGAGAGAGAGAACGTGCAGGAACCTGGCAAAGTCTGGAGAAGTCCTGCAGACTCGTGTGTGTCGGGAGGAAGGTCTGGAAGAGGCTGTGACCATCCTGCTTTGAGGGAGGCTCAGTCCAGGCAGACAAGGAGCTGCTATGCGGACAGCAGCATGGGGCCAGTGGTCAAGGTGTGACAATTTTCGTAGGGGGCACTCTCAGAGAACCCCTGGGTAGCTAACTGGGGGGTCACCCTGCAATTTCCAGGGCCAAAAAAATGACCTGTTGCCCCTCAAAGCCATCGGAGCTCACGGGCATTTTCTGTAGTTCATCCAGCGCTGGGTCTCTCATCCAAACAAAGAAAGAGGGGAATCTCGGATGGGGCAGGCAGGAAAGCATGTCTCAGGAAGGGCCAAGGGGAAGCTGGTAAGCCTGATGGAATGTTCTGGAAGGGGGAGGGGGATCCTGGGTCAGGAAGTCTGCCCCTTCAACCACAGTCGGAGAGGGCAAGGTTTAGATAAGAAGGGCCAGCTGTGGTTATTTCCCAGAGGGTGGTCAGAAAGGGAACTGGAGTAGGAGAGGGGTGGCCCTTCATGGGGGGGGGGGGCGGCGGTGGGGGGGGGGTGGGAGATGGCCGTGAGGGCCGAGGGAGGGAGGGGAGCTACGTGGTTGCACTGTCCTTCCAAAAATGTCCAGGCATCTTTGTCCTGGGCCTGTCACTCCAAGGCTGACCCTCGTGCCGGCATCTAACTTTCGGGGAACAACTCCACTTCCCTCAGGACAAATCCTCCTTTTCTTCTCTGCCCACCGGTACTGTTTCAGAGTTGGTAAAATTCCATTTGGCTGCTCGGGAGCTGGTGGAGCTGGGGGAAGGAGAACCCAGCGAAAACAACATGTTTTTCCCCCGGTTAATGCATTTTTCAGATACTCCTTTTCGCTCTTTTTAAAAACAAAACGGCTCCTCTGCATAAATTCCCAATTTGTCATTCTCTCCAGCAACACAGGCTGCAAGGGTGAGAACGAGGGACAAGAGGAGGGTCTGGGGAGAAGCTGGTGGTACTGGGGGCGGGGGGAGTTCACACCCATTAAGCAGGAGGAACGGCCACCCTCCCCGCGAGAGGGGGTGGGGTCCTGGGAGGCCTGGCCAGCCCTCCCGCCCTGACTCTACCTGGAAGGCAGCATTTGGGGCAAGAAAAGGGCCTCAGAAGCACACCAGCGAAACTGGAAGGCAGGGGTCAGAGGTGGGCAAAGTACAGCTGGTGGCCTGTCTTCCTACAGCCCACAAGCTAAGAATGGCTTGTGCGTGTTTAAAGTGTTGCTTTAAAAAATGTGATCGAGACCACGTGTCCCACAAAGCCTAAAATATTTATAATCTGGCCCTTTACAGAAAAAAATTTGCCGACCCCTGCTGTGAGGAATGACAAGAGGCGGAGGTGGGGAGCTGGGTGAGCTCCAGAGGTGGCAGGAGAGGGGCCCATAAAGCCAGAGGCGGGCAGAGGAGTGTGGACAAAGGATGCTGGTGTCTGAGCTCCGGCTCCTCAAATCCCAGTTGGCCGGAGGCTCAGAGGGCAGGGAAGAGTTGGTACACAGAGGCTTTCCTGCAGCCGGGTCCTTTCTTCCCAGGGCCTGGGGACGGCCCCTGCCCCGGTGTGATGGCTGCTAGAACAGGAGGCAGGGTAATGGCTGTGCAAAGAGCAGTCTGAGCTCAGGAGGAGCCGAGGGGTGCGGGGCCCGCGGGCTCCCGGCTCTGTTCAAGCCACAGCGGAACCAATTCCCTCCACTCTCCTAATTTGCACCAGTGCCACCGCATCCGTCCGGAAACAAACCACCACCTGAAAGCCAGGAGGCTCTGCTGGGCATCTTGTCGCCTGCAGGCACCAGCTGGATCCCCAAGGGTCCTTGGATGGGGGAGAGCCCCAGCAGAGGCACTGCCTGGATTTGCCGAGTAGAGTCACAGGCAGCACGCGCTCCCGGGCCGGGGCCACAGGCCACTTGCACGGATATGGGAAGCTGGCGAGGCAGGGTCTCTTCCGTCGGGGTGCCTCCGCCACGGCCAGTACTCCTGTCTGCCCTGGAGGCCTGGAGTCTCAGCTGGAGAGGCAGGATGCTTGGAGGGACCTGCCCTGCTTGTCTTCAGAATCCCCACATCTTGCCAATGAGCTGGGCTTTGACCTTGGCCTTCCCTTTCCTCCTCCCTTTCTCCTCTCCCAGGCTTAGTGCTGGTCTCTTGCTCCATGAAAAGTGCTCCCAGGAAGACCTGGGTGATGGGAATAATCCCCAGAGCCTGGAAGGAAGGTCACGTTAGGCCGGAGGAGGCGACTGATACCAGGGACAAAAGCCCAGGTCTGCCCCGGGCTCTGAGAGGCCAGATGCCCAGAGTGATGGCAGAGAGAGGGAACCCTGGGTGGGGGCCCTACCTGTGAGGGGGGTTCGGGGCAGCGCGTGGTTGGGGGTAATGAGGGAACATCTGAGGTTTGTCCTCAGGGGATGGGTCACTCTGGGAGCTGGAGGACAGGTGGCTGTAGAAGGTCAGAGAGGCAGAGGACAGGGCTGATGGCAGGGACAGAGGAAGTGAGAGGGAGGGAGGAAGTGTGGGGCGGGAAGGTGAGTGGAGTCGGGTTACAGGGAGGAGGTGATTTGGAGGGTTGGAGACAGGGCCGGTGCCCAGGTTTGGGGGGAGGGGAGGAGGCTGGCAGGGAGGCCAGGAGCAGCCTGGGACTAGCGGGAAGAGGAGGCCGACCTGGTGGCATTGTCTAGTGTCCCCACTGACTTTTAGTGGGGGTGGGGGGATCTTCTCCAAGCCCCGGGAAGGGAACGAAGTCGTGGGGGGAGCTGCGGTCTCCAGAGGGGTGGCTCAGATAAGAATCCTTCCACGGGGAAGGGGGGCGGTGGGGGGCCGGGGTGGGGGGTGTGGTTCGGGCAGGAGCCTCCAGACACAAGAGGCTGGGGAGGGGTCGGCCGAGTCTGCTCCCGCAACCCTGGCCACGGAGGGCCAGGGAGGCTCCCAAGGAGACGAGGGGAAAGAGGCTGGGTCAGGAGGTGGGGGCCGGCCCGCTCAGGGGGGGCACTTACAGGAAGGATTTCATGTCCAAGCCTCGGTTTCGAATCTGCCCCACCACGTGGTCCCAGCTGCCCGGGTTGGAGCGGCTGCGGCCGCCGCCGGCAGCCCGGTACTTGGAGCCGGCCGAGGCGCCCTGCCGGGCCTGGCCCCTGCCGTAGGCCCGGGGGTTGGGGCCCGGCGCCGAGCCCGTGTGGGCCTGCAGCTGGCCCAGGCTCTGGCTGGTGGTGGGCTGGCTGGGCTGCCGGCCCCGCTGGTGCTGGCTTAGCGGCTGTTGTAGGCTCTGCTGCCGCATCAGGGTGCGGGGTCGCTGGCATTTCGGCTCTCCCGCGGAGCTGGGGATAGACTCAAGGGTAGTGGCCGTGGACAGGGTGGAGTCCTCGAAACTTGGGGCGGGCGGAGGAGAGGAGAGAAAGGAGAAGCAGGTGAAGGGATCACAGTGGAGGAGAGAGAAGCCGAGGGTCAGGACTAGGAGGCCCCGGTGCGGGGCGCGCGCGCTGCCGGACCTCGCCAGGCCTCCGTCACGGTGGTCGCCGCTGCCGTTGCCGCCGCCGCCTCACCCGGGGGGGGGGGGGGCCACCAAACCCCGAGCCCGCCCTGAGGTGCCCAGGTCGGCCCGGCCCAGCCCACCCTCCGGCCTCGGCTCAGCTGGCGCCCCGAACACCTCCTTGTCTGAGTGGCCGCGGGAGCTGTGGAGGCTGGAGGCCGCGTGGTGAAGGCGGCCCCAGGGCCCTGTGCCTGCCGTGTAGGAGGGAGCTGCTGCGGTCTCGCTGGGGGACCCCAGGAAAGTCTGCCTCTGTGATCTAAGCAAGGCTGGCCTTTGGAGGCATGAGGAAACCCAGGCCGGCGCAGGGCTGGCCTAGTAAAGTGGGGCGAGTCTGGGAGAGCCAGCGATTTGTATGTTTGGTCCATGGAGGCTGGGGACTGTCCCCGGACTCCCAGACCTCCGCGTTACCGCCAGGGCCGTCGGTGCAGATCTTTGCCCTCCTTCCAGACCTCCTCGTTTCTAGGTTCAGCATCCTTTCCTGATATCTTGGGAATGCCTCCCAGTCAGAGGAGGGGACCCAGGAAAGGAGCAGATGAGCCGGGAGCCCCGGGAACCACTTCTCCGGCCACTGTTCTGATGGAAAACTGGGTGACCGTGCATTTGCAAGAGGCCACCCTCCTAACAGGCCCACCGGCATCCCTGAAAAGTGCCAGTAAGGGGGCGAGGACAGACAGGGAACAGGACCCGGCTGATTAGAGGTAGTATGAGGTCAGAGTGACCCGGGTTCAAGCCCCATCTCCGCTGCTTCCTGACCGTGGGACTTTGGAAAAGTGAGCCCACCTCTCAGTTTCTTCATAAAACCCAGGTGAAAAGTAATCCTTGAGCTGCCTCTGCCCCAGGGTTGCCACGAGGACCTGATGAGGTCTGGCCCAGGGACATGCGTATTAGCTAATTCTCCCCGTGCCAGTGGCACCCACAAACATCGCAGGAGATGGGGGTAGGAAGGGTTAGAGACACACACCCCCACCAGCCTCCCCAGGCAACCTGTCTCCTTGGTCCCCAGGCCAGAGATTTCAGCACCTCCGACCGGCAGGGCCAGAGCTCAGAGGTCCCAACCTCCTTCTCTGTCCTCTCCCTCCATTTCCCAAACCAGTGGTCTAGGGCAGGGGTTGGCAAACTATAGCCTAGGGGCCGCATCCGGTCCACCACCTGTCTTTGTAAATAAAGTTTTACTGGAACGCGCTGTCATTAATTCACATCCTGTCTATGGCTGTGACAGGCTTGAGTAGTCCTAAAAGGCACTATGTGACTTGCAAAGCCTAAGTATTTCCTATCTGGCCCTTTACAGAGAAAGCTTGCCGACTCCTGGTCTAGGACCACAGGGCAGCTGTGTCCCCTTGGGGGAGGTGCGGGGGGGTGGGGGGAGCTGCCTGAGGGAGGGGCCCCAGGGCCTTGGAACCACTTTCACCACTGCAGCCAGACCTCAGCTTTGCTCATCCCGAGCCTACCCTGGGAACCAAAGCACAATAGTTAGGCTGCCCCTGTGGGCTGAGAGAGAGAACGAGAGAGAAAGGGAAAGAAAGAAAGAGAGAGAGAGAGAGAGAGAGAGAGAAAGAGAGAGAGAGAGAGAGAGGCAAAACATAGCTTTGGCTGGGGTCCTGGAGAGGGCAGCAGTCTTGCCTGGCTCAGGTCTGGAGTGGGGGCCACCACCAGGGACAGGCCCAGGCCTGGCCGGCCAGGTAGGCCCACAGCTCCCTGGGGTCAGGCTGAGGCAGGGGAGGACGATCCTCGGACGGCCTCCTCCTCCTCCTTGATGGCCTCATTTTGATTTCCTATCACATCCAAAATTAGTCCAATTTACAACCTCTCAGTCACAGGAAACTAAAATTGGTGCCTCCAGGCCCGGAGCCAGTGGATGGCACGAAGGCTTCAGCTGGCCTGGAGTCTGTGGCCGGAGCAGGCTGGGGAGGGCGGGGTGCTGGGCCTGGATCTCTGAGGGGGGGTGTGTGGGGCCTCCCTCGGAGACCTTCCCGAGGCTCCACGTCAGGGCAGAAATCCACCTGTGTCCCCTCAGGCCGACAAGCAAATATGGTCTCAACACGGGGGCCGTCAGTGGTCCCAAAGGCGGGAATCACAGGCCTTCTGAAGAGAACCAGGAGGAGCCTGATTGGAGGGAACAGGACAGCCCACAGCTACGGAAGGGTCAGGGCTGCTGGTCTTCTAAGTGAGAGGCTGCTCCCTTTAGCTGGGAAGGAGGCAATTGTAACAGCCAAAAAGGGAACCTGAGTCTCAGTGGACGAGAAGAGTCACAGTTCAAAGGATTTAGAGCCTGAAAGGGCTCAGCTCTGGGGAAATGGAAGGTTCTACAAGCCCAGATGAGAATAAGGCTGCCCCATGGTGGAGGAGGAGAGACCACCCTCTGCTGAGAACGGGGTGGGGGTGGGGGGATGGCCAGCCCTACGTCCACGGCCCACGAGAGGCACTGTCTCGTTCGGCAAGCTCAGAGAGCTCTTAAAAAGGAAACGGCCCTCTGTCCGACGTCCAGACCACCCTCGTCAGAAAAGAGAAGCTCGCTGGGGCTCAGCAACCCAACCGCCAGGAACACACAACCCAACCGCTGACAGTGGGACGGCTCGCTGCCCAAGACTGGGACAGCCAGTGGGGATGGCCGAGGTGAGGAGGAACCGATAGCGACGGCCCAGCTGCTCGTGGTGGCCTCGCAGGACGGATGGTGTCATGGTGCAAGCAAGAGTGGGGCAAGCCGATGGATGCGCCGGATGGTCAAAAATGGAATGGCTCAGCCGCTGGGTCTAGAGCCATCTGCTGGCTGCAAGAGGGAAGGCGCGGTGGCAGGTGAGCAGCATACACAGGCTGAGAGTGGGCCAGCTCCCCGGGGGGATGGGATGGTCCGATGGCTGAGCAACCGCGGTGGCCCGCAGAGGGATGAACTGACGGCTGAGATGGGGCGGCCAGTCAAAGAGGATGGGATGACCCCAGGATTGAAATGAAGCTGCCGTGGGGGCAGGAAATGGAATGACTTGGTCACTGGCAAGGAAAGAGACCGATGAGGGCGGCAGCAGCCGGAGGCCGAGATGCGACACCGTGTGGCTGTTCGTTGCGCCCGATGGCAAGGATGACGGGAGTCTCATGAAGGGATGGAATGAGCCAGGGGCCGAGGACGGCACCTCTGGGGGCAGCAGCGGGCGTGCCAGGGGGTCCCGCTGTCCACCCTGGACGGGGGCAGGCCCGAGCTCACGGCTCCGGCGGCCATGGGGCCATCACTCACTTGGACAAGTTGAGCTTCCCTGCGGCCAGGTGGCTCTGCACCGTCCGCCAGCGGCCTCTCCCCGCCTTGCCGCCGCTGCCCGGCTCGCTGGGGGCGGCCCCGCCGCTTCTCAAGGCGTCCTCTCCGGGTGGCGGCGCCGGTGCCGGCTTCTCCCCCAGCCGGCCTTCCCGCTCCACCGCCAGCCCCGCCGCAGCGGCCACTTTGGCGCCCGACAGGAGGGTGCCACTGGAGGCACGCAGGAGGCAGCCGGGCCAGAGGGGCACCGGGGGTGGCGGTGGGGGAGAGAGGGCAGGCCACACGTGGGGGTGGGGGGGGTGGGGTGGAAGAGGAAGAAAAACAACGACAGATAAAAGGAAGAGAGAGACAGCGAGAGAGGAGGAGAGAGAGACAGACGGACAAGAGACAGACAGAGAGAGAGAGAGAGACATCAGCACTGCAAATGGGTTAACAGCAGAGCCTGCAGAGAGGAGAGAGGGGACCGGGCGGGCGGGGGGGTCGGAGAACAACGCACCACGACAACGGAGGGGGGGCCCCTCCCCACCGCCTGGGGCAGGGGCGGCGGGGGTGGGGGGAGGGCAGCCACCTCCAAGTCTATCCCACAGGACAACGAAGGGTTAACGACGGAGGAAGAGCGGGCTGTCCAGGCCAGGAGGCCCCAAGGCAGGGAGAAAGAGAAAGCCGTGTTAGTCAGAGTTCATCACCACCACCACCGTCACCGCCATCACCGCCACCGCCACCACGACCACGACCACCGACCACCGACCACCGACCACCGACCACCGAGCAGCCAGGGCAGCAGCACACAGCGGGGAGGAGAAAGCGAGCCACACCGAGAGGGAGGGACCGAACGGGCAACCCCATCCTGACTGCACAGAGGGGTGGGGTGGGGGGGCCCGGGGCGGTGGGGGGGGGCTGCGGAGGGGCTCTCCTGCGTGGCTGGCCCTGGGGGAGGGGACGGGAGAGGGGCAGGCGGGCGAGGGGAGGCAGGAGGGGTTGCTCGTCTCCATGGTCAGCCTGCCCATGGGTGCGTGGGTGGGGAAGTCCGGGGAGAGGAGCAGGAGGGGCGGTGAGGGCCGGGAGGGGGAGGAGGGCGTGCGCGGATACTCGGTACATATGATCAAACCAGGTAAAGTCACTCACTTGAGGGACAGTCGTGGGTCGCCATAAGGGGCGTAGGGTGAAATGTTTAGAATAAACTCCTTGGGAGGATAGGAGCTCCATTTCTGCTGCACTGTGCTCTCATTGTTATTCCAAAAGTCTCTGTCTAGATCGCTGGAGGGGCAGAGAGAGAGGGGAGAAAACAGGGAGATACAAGAAGAAACAAGAGCTGCAAGTCCTGCGGGGGCAGAGGGGGGACCGGGGCCCCGGGGGCCGGGCGCACACAGAGTGGAGGGGGCCGGGGTCTGCTCCTGCGGGAGGAAGAGAGGCGGCCGGCACACACACGCACGCGCCCGCACACGCGCACACACTCGAGGGCCGGGAGAAGCCGCGCGGAAAGGAGGCGAGCTGCAGGCAGGCACCACTGGAGCCTCGCACCCGGGAAGCTGGTGGGAGAGAGAAAGATGTTGAGAGAGGAGGGGAGGAGAGCGGGCGGGGGACAGGCCTGGGGCGGGATGGCGAGGGCAGCGGGAGAAGGAGAGGGTACCGGTTTCTGGCTGGAAGGAGTGGAAAGGTAGATCAGACCCTGCCGCCAACTGGCTGGGTGGCCCCCCTCCCTGCCCCCCACCTGGCCTCGGCCTCCCTGCCTGCCAAACCCAGAAGGCTGGCTGTAACCACTGGGCTGTCAGCTCTCCCAGGGGAGACCTGAGGTTCTCCCCTCTTCCATCCACCTCCACTGAGCCACTCTTGGGGCAGGCCGGGCGCCCGGCCCCGTCTCTCTCCTCCTCCCATTGGCCTGAGGTCCCCCAGCCTCCTCTGCTCTCTCCCCTCCTAGGACACGGCCTTTCCGTGACATTGGTGGGGTCTCGGTGGAGCTGCACTTTGCACTCACTGCAGACGTGGTGGTTGGGTCACCCCCTCCGTCCCCAGAAACGAGAAGCACCTCCAGGCCCCTGACCTTGCTGAGGGTGTGACCAAAGTCACCAGGAGCCCTTCAGGTCCAATGTTTTGGGGCCCGTGGTGGCGGGGAGCCTGCCCTTCTCTGTGGGGGCTGATGGGCACGCTCGACCTCGGGCCCTTGACACGTACCTGACCTGCCAGCCACGGCAGCCTCTCCCTGTGCCCCTGTCCCTTTCCAAGGTGGAGTCTGGAAGGGACCCTCGGCCCCAGTCTTCCCACCCCCTCCTGCTCTGAGACAAGTCATACCAACGAAGCAGATATGCTGGAAGCACAGAGAATGTGGGGACTTCCGTTGGGGGCGGGCTGCAGAAACCTCAGCCGTCAGAAGGCACAGCCTGGAGATCCCAGGAGCCAAGGACAAGGGGCTCCATCAGCTTGTCTGTCAGGCTCCTGGGGCCCCGAGGAGCAGGCCTGGGAGCACAGGGAGAGGAAACGCAGAAGAAACAGGCCAGAGGAACATTCCGGAAGGGAGCCATGCCTGAGACCTCGGAAGTGCATCTAGGGGAAGGGACCCCAGGGAGGGCTGTGAGTCATGGGCCCGGCTTGTGTTGGGGCTGTGCCATTGCTCAAGGCCAAGGCAAGGGCCCTGCTGGGGGTGGGGGAGGGCACTGTGGGGGAGGCACACCCCCTGGAGATGGAGCAAACTTGTTCTTGGGGGGCCTGCTTCTCCTCCCCCACCCCAACCGGTGGAGCTTCACCTTGACCTTGACCTTGGTTCTCAGCCTTAGACTTGGGAACAAAGGAGAGAAGCTGAGCTGCCACCACAGGCCCAGAGGAGATGGTGGTCCCGGCCCAAGGGGGTGTGGACAGCACATGTCTGTCCAGAGTGCACCCTGGAAATGTCTCACAAGGACTGCCTACACGGGGTTCAAAGCCAAAGTCCTGAGCCAGTTTGTGAGTAGGGCAGTGGAGGCTAGGGTGGGAGAGGCAGGACAGGACCTCAGCACTGGGAGGCCCCTCCCTGGGGAGGATCCCTCAGCAGAAGACCCTTTCCCTGCCAGAGACATCCTTTGGTCCCCCTCTTCCAGCATAACACAGATGGAACAGTTGGAAGGCCTCCCTCCCCCTGCCCCCTCCAGATCTCCAAAATCGAGGGCCATCCAATCCTAGGTCCTGGAGAGAAAGAGCCACCAGGGTCATCACTGCAAGGCTGGTCTCCCACCCTCTGTTCCAAGGAGCTTCAGGGTCCCTCATGTTGTCTGTTGCGATACTGGAAAAGAGCATCTTTAATTTTAAAAGTTTGGGAAACACAGGTTCCTCTACTGCAGGACTTCTCAGAGCCTTTAATGTGTCAATGAATACCAGTATCTCCAAGAGGGAGATACAGTGTGCAGTGTTTCCCAAACTTAGTTGGTCATGGAACCCATGAAACCTCAATGATTCATAGGGTGACTATTAATCATTGACGGAGTGCTTTGAGGAACATCGTTTGGGAAGCACTGCTGAAGAATGCAACTTCCCGGGATCCTTGACGAAAGATCCCTTCGGAGGAGGTCCTAAGCCCAGGAGGAGATCGTGCAGTGGGCGAGCCTTACTTCCTGCCACTGTACTGGCTTTGGGCCCTGGCAAGAGGTAAAGGCCTAGGAACCTAAGGGCATGTAGACATGAACCGGTGGTGGCTTCGTTCCTCTGAGGCAGACGCTGTGACAGCTCAGCAGGGTGGGAGGGGGCAGGGGCTGCAGGGCTACAGAGAAGTGGGGGACCCACTGCTGCCCCCGCTTGGTCTTAGAGCACTCATGGATGCTGTGCCAGCCTGCGGAGCCTGCTGTCTGCCCTCCTCCTTGCTGGGCATCCCGTCTTCTCTCACAGGCCCTTTCCACGACTATCCAGGACACATACAACCCCAGGTTACGGTCACCTGGCAGAGACAGGCCCCCTGGCCCAGCTGCAAACTGGGTTCGGGGCCTGGTCTGGAGGCGGTGGAGGTGCTGGGCTGGCCCCACGTGGTCCCTCTCTGCCTTCGGGAAGCCTGGGGCCCGGGCTCTGCCACAGCCCTTGAGACCTGCCAGCTCTTGGCTTTGAAGACTGGAGAGTGCGCAACCAGACCCAGCTTCAAAGGCTCCCCGAGGCCTCCTCCCGAGCCTCCTCCCACCCCCAACCTCGGCAGACCCACCCCGCCACTTGCCCACCTCCCCCGCCCCCCCAACCGCCAGACACACACCCACCGGAAGCTTCTGTGAAGGCCCCAAACAGGGTCAGAGCTAGAGATGAAAACAGAGGAGGAACAGGGAGGGAGCCCTCAGGAGCAGGGGAGAGGGAGAAGGGAGTGGGAAGAGAAGAAGGGAGAAGGATGGACAGGAAGGGGGACAGACTAGGCAGTGGGAAGGGGGCAGGAGAGAAGGTGCGGGGCAGGGCTGGTGGGGGCTCTGAGTTAAAGGGAGGCAGGGTGGGGCGGCTCTCCTTCAGGCCAAGCCCCTTGCTGGCAGGCTCGGCCCTCGCCAGGCTAGAATGGAGGGGCACCCAGCCTTCCCTCAGCCTGACAGCCCCCCCCAGTGAAGGCCTGCGTTCAGCAGAGAAGGCTCTCGAGAGAACCCTCCCGCTCCGAGCCTCTGGCCAGGTGGGGAGGTTGGCGGGGGGCTTCCCTTTGTGTGTCCCAGCAACCCTGGCCAAGGCGGTCCGGGGAAGGCAAGCCTGCCTACTTGAAGAGGGATCTCAGAGCGGGAAGTCTGGGTGCTTCAGAGGCAGCAAGACAGGCCTTGGGGGCCAGGAGTGACAGAGAAGGGAAGAGTCCCCATTGCTCTGCTTCCCCAAGTGGCCCAGCACTGAGGTCTGCCCACCTTCCAAGTCACCCTCAGGGTACTGCTGAGGTCTTCAGTGAGAGCCTGAGCACCCCAGGAGAGGGGATCCCAGCCCAGGGGCTGCGGGAGGAGCTCGGATATGCAGGGGAGTTAGGAGGGGGGTGGGGATGGTGTGTGATGTGGAGGAACCAGCAACCAGGGTTGAGGGAAGAGGCAGACAGTGCTGGGAGTGAGAGCAGCCGGAAGATGGGGCTGGGGTCCTTGGAACGCTGTGAGGGTCTGAGGGACACAGGCAGAAAGGGTGGAGCCCTGGGGTCACCCTGAGGTGTTAGAAGTGTGTGGGGGCCGGGGGGGGGGCAGGGAGAGAGAATGGCCCCAATGCGTGAGGGGGAAACTGAATGCGTATGGCCAGCTCTGGGGAGGGGGGAGGCTCCTCCCACTTGGGCTGCCTGGGTGCTCCCACCCCAAACTCGAAGCCTGGCACCTACTTGATGGCCTTCTTCTCACTGCGCCCACGCCCTGAGTCTGGCGTGCCCACGGTCTCCAAGGAGTTCTTGTAGCGTTTGCCCTGTGGAGACAGCACCAGGGTCACTCCTGGGAGACAGGACTGCACCCTCCCTGCCTCCCCAGAACGGGCCTGGGTAGGGGAGTGGGCTGGGCCCGGGCCATGGCAACAAGATCTGAGGCCAAGGTGTGAAGGCGTCACCACGGTACCTGCTCCCCGGTTGGTAACTCCTTGGCCCCATAAGGCTCTAGGACCGACTCCGCTCCTTGACTGGCACCCCATCCCTGACCCCCAGGGATGGGGCCCCTCCTGTCTGCCTGTCTCCTGGGGCTCTGGCCCGGCTCCCAGAAACACATCTCCCTCTGCCACGGACAGACGGCTCTCAGGCGCCTGGCCACGTCACCGCTCCCAGATGGTGGGGGTGGCATCCTGCAGGGCAAGGTTGGCAGTGGCCAGTGACGTGAACGGCGGGGGCGGGGAGAGGGCCTCGTGCCCAGTCGTGCCCAGGACAGTGCCCAGCACTGTCTGGGGGCTCCCTGGGGTCCTCCTGCCTCAGGCAGTAAGGCAGAGTGGGGCTGGAGCGCTCTCCTTTATAGGAAGGCAGCTTTGGGAAGAAAGGCAGCCCCCCAGCTCTGAAGCTGGGGCAGCCGACCAGCACCCCAGAGTTCCTCACGCCTGCCTGAGCCGGGGGGGGGGGGGGGGGGGAAGGGCATGGCCTGCCGTCCAGGCGCTCTGGGTCCCCTGGCTCCAGGAAGGGCCATGGCTGAGCTGGGGACTGGGCCTGCTGCCGGGAAGGTGAGTGCCATTCACCTTCTCGGTTTGGGTTTCTAAATTTAGCTCATGCAGTGCCCAGCACCATTAACATTCCTGACTGTCACCAAGCGTCCTCACGTGCACCAATGGGCCATGGGCCTGGGGCGGGCCCAGGGCTGATGCGGGCAGTGGGGTGGCAGCACACACACACACACACACACACACTGACACGCGCACACACGTTTCCCCAACATCCCACATGTGCACCGACACCACAGCCACAACACTCGATGACTCCGCCCGCCCTAAAGCAAAATGAAAGCTGCACCACGGTGCTCCCCGTGCTCCCCCGACACTCCTGCCAGCCGCAGCCCCTGCCAGGGCACGGGAGCCGCCCATTTGGGGAGCTGGGCAGAGGTAGCAGAACCCCCCAGAATGGTGTGGGGAAGGGGGTGGGTCCTCATTCCATCTCCAGCGCCCCCAGGTCTCAGGGGCGACTGGGTCCTGGTCCCAGCAATGCCACACCTTCCCCACGTCACCCCGGTTGAAGCTCCTTGCCCTCTCTGACCTCCTTTTCCTCCTTTCTGAAAAGGTGTGCTGTCTCCAGATGAGCCCCGGGTCCCTCATCCTTCCAGGTTCTCATCGCAGAAATTACTACTTCTCTCCTGGCTTTACTTTAGCTCCCACCCCGGGGGAACACAGCCCAAAATGGCAGGGACCGTTTGGTCTCTAGTACTCGGTATGGAAGCTGGTACCCAGCAGTTCTCAAAAAATGATCACATGGGAGCGCCCCCCCCCCCCACCCCCGCAGTGCCCCACCTGCCCTGGGGACTCAGCCCCAGCTGTTGCCTCTGAGCCAAAACTTTAAGAGTTAAAAAAAAGCAGAGGTATTGGATCCTCTGAGTCTACAAAAGCTGCCCTCTCTCAGCTCCAGCTCTGCTCTGTCCCATCATTACCCAGAAGTTCAAATCCCAAACAATGCCCAGTCTGGACTGGGAAGATCAGGGCCTGCGGTTGTTCCATGCTGGCCAAGGGCCCTTCTCTGGGCAGGACACAGGGAAGAGCCCCATCCCCAGCATTCCCCCACACTTCAGGCAGTGTGGCCCAGGGAGGACCCTCCAACCCCACCCCTCACTCCCTCTCCTGTCTCTCCCTGGCCTGGCTGGAGAACCCGCCTCAGTCAGCACCTGCTTCTAAGACCGGTCAGCTGCCCCTCCCCCAGGCCAGGCCTGGCTGGGGTGGGCTGTCCCCAGTTCATCCAGGGCCTGCCCTCTTTCTCCCACAGCTCAGAGAACTTTCCCCTCTGGCTGCAATGATCACTCTGCAGCAGGAGCCGTGGGACTATGGGGCACAGGAACGTGGGCAGGACTTGACTTGGGGGGCAGGGGGATGTTAATGGGGCAACGATAGGAAACCCAGGCAGCATCCAGGAGACACTGGGTGGCTCCAGAGGAACCCAATACCATCAGCTTGCTTCTCAGGGAGGGGGTTGGCCAGGCTGATCTGGAAAAAGCCAGCTGGAGATTAAGGAAGTTATTAATGTTTGGAAATGGGATCTGGGCGGTCAGGGTATCACATCACTGCTGCTGGGGGGACAGGCGGGCAAGGAGAGCCCAGTAACTGTGCAGGGAGCGTTTTAAAGCCCCTTCCATAAAGCACAGAGACAGTCCAGGCAGAAGCCCCCAGGTCCCTCTGATGTGGGGGGCCGGGGGAGGGGTTGTGGCAGGGTTGGGGGCTGGGCAGCTCGGGGGAGAAAGTCAAAAGGGACAGACAGACTGTGGCTTGGACCCCTGGAGAAGTTCCTGGCTGGAGGCTGGGAGGAGGGGCTGGGGCTCTAAGATGCCTGAGGGGCTTCCTGCACTGACAGTCCCCCACCTGCTACAAAAAGCTGTCATCTTCGGATGCTGGTCCCCAGGTGAGTGGGGTGGGGGTGAGGCTCTCACCACAGCACACACACACACACACACACACACACACACACTGCAGCACTTACCACAAGAGGCCGGGACAGTGGGGACGAAGCAAGCTTCAGCTCACTCCGGTGGGGATCTGATGAGAAGCACATCCCATCATGCAGAGGTGAACACACACATACACACACACACACTGCACCAATACCCTCAAAGTCGACGCACTCAGCACAAAGCCCCCCACTCAAGGTCCCCCGCAGGGCCTGCTCATACACTTTCCTCTGCCTTCAAACACATACAGACAGATGGACAGCCCGACAGGCCGACAGGCCCCGCAACAAGACGCACAGGGCTGCAGTGTGTGCGTGCTCAGCCACTCCCACGGCCTCTGAGGACACTCGCATACGTAGGCACGTGGCCAAGCCCCCTCCTCCACCTCCCCAGATGCAGACACGGGAGATGCAGGGACAATGCAGGCAGCCAGCCTGTCTCCACATACCTGCGCTCCCACACCCGGAGTGGGCCCAGGTTACACATACGCTCATACTTGGGGCACAAGGGGGCCTTCTCCATGGCTCCTCCCCAGAGGAAGGAGCCACCTGAAGCTGAGTATCCCAGGATGGAGAGCCGTGTTCCCAGTTCCTGAGTGTGCCTTTCCTGAAGGAGACCTGCTGGGTTATGGGCCTCTTGGGTCCTTCCCAGAGGTATCTGCCCCCTTTCCTTCCATAGGATTGGGGCTTGAAGCCCCTACCTACACAGTGCCCACGGCCACAGCCCTCCTCGCCTCGTCCTTAAGGCCCCTCTGTGACCAGGCAGTGACACCTGGCCCCCACTCCCACCGTGCACAATCTAGGAAATGGAGGTACCTGCCAGGGACCCTTCTTCACCTAAGCCCAGGAAAGTCCCCACATCTGGGACACCTCTGGGTCCACCTTTAGGAGTGCCCCACCTCACCCCCCCCCCCAAAGTCCCCACTGCACTTCTGGGTTGGGACAGCAGGACTGGGGTAGGGGAGGAGGAGGGGAAGCGGGGTGGTGGTGAGGGGGGGGGTCTAGCCTTGCAGCCACTTCTGGGGAACTGGTGACTGCAGGCGGGTAGACGGCTCAGCCCGGCTCCCCCTCCCGGGGCCTTCGGGTGATGAATGTCCCTCCTGATGGTCTCGTTACTTATTGATGGCCTAATCCTGCTCGTTAATTCCCCAGCCCTCGTTAAAAATGAAAAGAAGCCGTTTGTGCTTGTACAAACCCCAAGAACCAGGATGGATGTGCGGGAGCTGGGGGTGGGGCGGGGCGGGAAGCGCCTCCTCATTGGCCAGGAGACAGGGCTCGGCCACGCCCAGCCCTGGGGGGGGTGGGGCAGTGGGCGGCAGGGAGTGGGGCGGGAGGCGCTGGGGTTGGAGGGGGCCTAGATTCTCCGTCTGCACGGAAGCTTAAGGTTCTTTATGCCGCAGGTGGGGCGTGTGTGCGTGTAGTTGCGAGCGTGTGGAACGCCTGAGACCCACGTCTGTCCACAAACGTGTCCCTAGGTGTGTGGTTCTGGGTGTACACCCAGACAGATGGGGCAAACATCCAGGCAAACGCAGTGGTGCATGCGTGTGAAATTCTGCGGAAACGTGCCTGACGACGTGGGCAAGTGGATCATCTGCGCGCGCCCTTGAGCGGGCTCACGAGCCAGTAGTTGTGGGGGGTGGGGTGCAGGGCCAGGCCCCAACCCCCGGGCCCTCAGGAGCCTCACCAGTTTGCGCTGACACCAGTGGCAGAGGCCGCAGAGGACGACAGTGACGCTAAGGCTGACGGTGATGATGGCAGAGACCAGCAAGACATCGCGGGTGGGCGCCCCTGGGGAGGACACACGCAGGTCAGACCCTCATTGGCCAGGGCCAGCCACCCCCCCTTGGCTCAGGGCCCCCCAGAACAATCACCCGGTCCTTCCATTTGGCCCCCCACTGGGAGTTCTGAGTCTCAAGTTCTATTCCCAGCGAGGCCTTGCTGGCTGACCTTAGGAAGTTCCTTCTTTTCTCTGTGCCTCAGTTTCCTCATCTGTAAAATGGGGGAATTGTGCAGGTTGAAGTTCCTCCCAGGCCCTCCCTGCATGGGCTCTGCTGAGTCCAGAGGATCCACACCATCCCCCAAACTTGACATCTCAAAGGGAGAGGCCAAGTGTGCCCCCCAGCCCAGCCAGGCCTCAGTGGACACTTCCAACCCCCCTAAAAAAGCCACTGCCTCTGCACAACCTTCCTGCCCAGCACCCTTCCATCCCCTCCAACACTGAGCCACAATGCCAGCCGACTTTGACCAAAGGACGATGACTAGTTCCCACAGTCCCTCTCAGGCCACCTGCCCCACAGGCACTAACAGACCCTCAGAAGTATCTGGCCCAAACTCAACAGCGACATGTGTAGTCAAAGAGGGAATTTCTGGAACTCTCAGACCAGCCCTCACTCCCTTTAGCTCAGCTTTCCTTGGGCTGGAAGCCCACCCAAGTGGCCTCTGTACACATTGACCAAGCCTCAGCCTCAGGTCCTACCCTGTAGGTTCCAGTCCCACCTGAGACAGGCTCCTGTCTTAAATGCTCACAGGGGCCACCCGGCAGCTTCCATTCCAAGACCTCAGGGGTCTCATACTTCAGGAGTGGCAATGGTGATACACCTGCCCTGGGAGGAAGATCCCAGGTTTCTGTGCAAATCCCACCACTTGCTAGCTGTGGCTTTGGACGAGTCGCATAACCACTGAGTTTTCTCCTGTGGAAATGTGGATGAAACCTCCTCCCTGCCTTCTCCCAGGTGGTTGCAAACACGAGCCCAAACCAAATGCAAGGAAAGCAAAATTTCACCAGAAATTCTCATGTGGGGGAGTGAGTCGAAAGAGAGCAGCATAGATCACACGTGCACTGTAAATATGTGTGCACTAGGATGCGTCCTAAAGACAAGTAGACACTGTTTATTTACAGAGGAGCCTGCGTGGGCTTTTCGGTGCCAGCGATGGTGGTAATTAAGAGTTGACGGTATCTGTCTGGTCCTGCTTCCTGCAGTTTTAACTTCTGGGCTCCCAGTCTCTCTTGCTTGGCTGTGGGGCCTCGTGGAGAAGGGCCCAGCGGTTCCCCCGGCTCTCAGGGGCCTCGGGGCTCCCTCCTGCCACCACTCTAGTGCTCTAGGCAGCCAGTTTAGCACTTGGTCTCCCTAGAATCCTGCTTGGGCCCTGCCTCTCCCTTCTCAACTTCCTGAGCCTCCCAGCTATGGGAAAAGGCCACCTTGATCTGGTCCCCACCTGTCCACCTGCCAGGCCAACTAAGCTTCCTCCTGTCCGGGGGGTCCACAGGCTCGGCCCCCAGGAAGTCCCTGCACCCAGTTCACTGTCAACCTCAGGGCACACAGTACCCAGGAGCTCTGACCTGGACAACCAGCAGGCACCAAGGAACTGGTCCTGCCCTTCCCAGCCCGGGATGGAGGAACACAGCTCTGCCAGACTGGAGGGGTCACATCTGCCAAAGTTCTCAGGCCAAATGGCAGGCCTCCGTCTTTAACCTCCAGGCTTCTGAGGGAAGGGGGGCAAGACAAGTGGGGACAGTGGTAGCCATAGTAACCATAGGTCTTGCCACCAAAGTCCCAGGAAAGGGGCCTGCATTTTCCCCAGCTCCATAGGAACTTCCCCTGCCCTGCTGGAAGGGTCTGGGAAAGCAGGTGACCTTATACCTTCCTCTGCTGAACTTGCTTTTATTTTTATTGAAAAAAAAATTTTTTTAACGTTTATTCATCTTTGAGGGACAGAGAGAGACAGAGCATGAGCGGGGAAGGGGCAGAGAGAGGGAGACCCAAAGCAGGCTCCAGGCTCCGAGCTGTCAGCACAGAGCCCGACGCGGGGCTCGAACTCACGAACTGCGAGATCATGACCTGAGCCGGAGTCAGACGCTCAACTGACTGAGCCACCCAGGTGCCCCTGAACTCGCTTTTAAATAAAATAAATTCCATTCTTGGACTGAGCGTTCTTCAGCCACTATCCATTAAGAATCTATCATGAGGGGCGGGGCGCCTGGGTGGCTCAATCAGTTGAGCATCAGACTCTTGGTTTTGGCTCAGGTCATGATCTCACAGATCATGAGTTCCAGCCCTGAATCGGGCTCTGTGCTGACAGTGCAGAGCCTGCTTGGGCTTCTCCCTCTTTCTCTCTCTCTCTGCCCTTCCCCACCCCTCTCAAAATAAATAAACTTAAAAAAAAAAAAAAAAAAGAATTCAGCTAATTATTTCTTAGCATGTCAGGTGCCCCAGAACCAGTGAATGGCAGAACAGACAGCCTGGGGCTCCAGACTCCAAAGTACCCAAGAAAAGACCCAAGCGTGAGTGAAGCTTCTGCCTCTTAATAGCTGAGTGGCCTTGGACAAGGGTCTTAAGCACTCAGTGTCTTCAAGTAAAGATAAAATGGTGCCCACCCGTGGGGTTAGTGTTAGCACTCAACAGATAGGTATTAAGGTTGATGGTGTTTGTTTTCTCTCCGGTGTAAACAGAGGGCTCTGGGAGCACAAATGAGGAAGTGACCGCTGGACTAGGGAGCTATCCGGGGAGGCTTCCGCGAGAAGGGGTATTCGGTGTGGTCTGGCGGATGGCTGTGAGGTGAGGTAGGATATTCCAGGCATAGGAGGCAGCAAAAGCCAAGGGGAGAAGGGATAAAGAGGAGTCAAGCACGTTGTATGAGGAACTGGACTAGGTCAGTGGGGCCTGATGGGGAAGGGGCTTGTCTGTCAGGCTGAGGGGCCTGCTGTGTTTCGCAGGCCATGGGAGCCATGGAAGGTTTTTGAGCAGGATCAGAGGGGGTGTTAGCAAGCTCTTGCTGTGGCAGCTGTGGTGCTGTGGTAGGAGGCCCGTTCCAGCTGGGCTCCTCTGCTCTAACACGCTCTTCATGCACCCCGCCCCCCATACATCTTGGCCATGGGGTGATTCTCAAAGGCGCCTACCTCCTCTCTCTGCCAAAAAAGGGCTGTCTCAAAACTGTTTCTCAACCCCTGCTGTAGGAAGAGGGCGCCTGAGGACAAAGCCTATCAATCCCAGAAGCCAGGGGGCACACCCTTGGAACAGTCCCCAGAGACCCAGGGAGGGCCCGTCTTAAACAATTAGCATTCTGGGAGCGTGCAGAAGGAGCACTGGGCTTGGAGTCTAGGAAAGCGAGTCTGAGGCCGTTCTGGCCACTAACCAGATGTGGCCACGAGCAAGGCGATCAACCCCTCGGATGTCAATGCCTTCATCTGTGAAAGAGCTGCCCCTTGCTCTGATGACGAGCCAGGTGTCCTAGGTGCTCCCCGCGGGGTAACAGCTCAGCCCTTCAAACAACTTTAGTAAACATTACGGTTGTCCCCATTTTGCAGATGGGGAAACTGAGACACAAGAGGGTCAAGAACCTTGTCTGAGGTCATTCTGGTAGCAGGTCGGGGACCCAGGATTCAAACCCAGGCAGCCCAGTTCAAAGGCTACTCTCTTTGCTTTGGGTGCCCCTTGGAACTCTTAGGGTTCCCAGGAATTTCTCGGGGGCTACGGAGGCGGATGCTGAGCCGATGAGGCCATGGTCTCTCAAGCCCTCTTCAACAAGGCAGCACCATCTCCCTGGTTCACATCTTGGGTTTTTGTAGAAAGTTCCATTTGAAGAAAGAGATGGGTTGCTAAGGAAGAGCTGACCCCCCTAGATCGGGGAGCCTAGGATCCTCGACAGCACAGGGTAGATGCTGTCACCTTACAGGCCACGAGTCTGACCCCTCCCCCGTCCAGGCCCCCAGCTTCCCCCAGAGAGCCCTCGGAGCCAGGGTGGAAGAAATGCGTGTCACTGCAAATTGCATTGATGCTGTGACTGAAAGTGACATGGTGTCCTCAGCCAGCAAGTGACATTGCCATCAAGGGGTGCTGGCGTGGGTTCTTGCCTGCCAGACGGAGCGAACCCATTCCCACAGCATGGAGCCACTCTGTTGGGGGCTGGAAGGGGCCTCTGCCATCATGGAGTCTGGCCCCCCGTAATGCACAAACCCTCTGGGCAGCCCTGTGGGTGACAGGAAGGAGGCAGGCCCTCCACCAACAGGCATCATTAGGGAGGGTTGCTGTGTCTCATGCTGAGCAGAATCTGTCTCCCCAGAACTCCCCCTCCCAGGCCCCCTCGCTCCCCAGCTTGCCCTCCAGAGCTGCTGGGAACCAGCCGGCTCCCTCTGCCACATGACAGGCCTCCAAATCCTTGCCGACAGCTCTCATGTCCCCTTCCGGTCTTCTCCAGGCAAAGCCGCTCTGGCCCTTCTAACCCTTCCTCCGATGACATACATGGTTTCAAGTCCCCTTAGCGTCAGCATATTAACATTTGGGGAAAGAAAATATTGCAGCCCTCGTCAGCCTTTGACAGGGCCGGGTTCCACAACCTACCCTTGGACAGAGGAGACATCCTGGGTCCCGGGGCTGAGACACAGACAAGGGCAGACAGATGACATCAGGAGGCCCGGGCGGCAGGGTGAGCCAGGCTTCCCGGGTCCGATCCCCGAGGTGTCTTGGGAGTGAGGTGTAAGCTCAGGTTTGTTGCTGCCTCTCTGCCCAGGCCTGTGGCGGGCACGTCAGCTGACTAGAGCTCAGAACTAAAGATGATCCGGCGGGGTCCTGTGGATGGGGCCTGTGTTCCTGGCCACACCACCAGCCAAGGAGCTCTCAGGGTAAAGCCTGTGTGCTCGAGAAGGCAGCCCACCTCTGAGCATGGATGAGACGCTCATGCGCGGTCTTCCCCTCTAGAATGTCAGCTCCTTGAGGGTAGGGCTTGCTCTCTGTTCGCTACTGTCTTCCCAGAACCAAGGAGGGAGCCCGGCCTACAGCAGGTGCTTGGCAAATGCTTGTTCAAAGAATGGGTGAGTAAGAACCTCAGGCCTCTAAGAATAATAATTACAGAGGCTACCATTTATTAAGCACCCACTCTATCCCGGACTACAGGGTCCACAAAGGCAAGGGCTGTATCTGCTCTGCTCATTCCGGATATTCTGTGACAGGCTGACATATGGGAAGTACTCAGTAAATATTGTCAAATGTTCAGTGCTTGCATGGTATCCCGCTCGTCACCCACACAAGATGGGAAGGAAGAGATGGGAGAGACTGCAGGACAGAGTTTGAGCCTCTCTCTTTTACACACACACACACACACACACACACACACACACACACACACACATACACACACCAGGACCTCCTTCATTCTTCCTCCATGCCACCTTTGCCTGACAGTTCCTGCTTTTTCTATACCCAGATGAAAAGCACCTCTTCCAGGAAGCCTTCCATAATATCCCCAGTGGGAATTAATTTCTCCTGCCTCTGAGCTCCCCTCACCCTGCGCCTGCACCCTTCTTTTCGGGTGCAGTGATTAAGTGCCAGCGCTCTGGAGCCAGACTCTCTGGGTTCAACTCCTGGCTCTTATTCTTCTGCGACGTGTGACCTAAACTTTGCGTGCCTTTGTGTCCCCATCTGTAAATGGGGGCTAATAACAGTACGGGCCTCATACGACAATTGTGAGGTTTAAAGGAATTAGCACATATGATGCATTTAGCACAGTGCCGGACACAAAATAAGTAGGCAATAAATGCTAGCTATTATCATAGCATTACCACGTCGGCCCTGTATTAGAGACGTCTGGGCCATGGAGCTGGCGCTCAACGAGTGTTGAATAAAATACTGAACTAGATACACATCTAGTTTTTCCCCACGGGACAGCAGAGGCCAGGGGTCACGTCTTACTCAATTCTGGGCACCCCAATCCCTGCCCCAGGGCTCGACCACGACCAAGAGCATCAGTGAATCCCTATGGCAGGAAGGGGGAGGGCGGAGGCCAGTGGGGGGTGGGGGGTGGGCAACAGCTGGGAGCCAGGCTGGGTTTCGGGTATGAACTGCAGACCTGAGCCCGTCTCTTGCCAGAGCTCTGCCCCCACTCCCAACTCCTTCTCATCTCCTCAGTAAGCCATAATTTATGGATGAACAGAATCAAACAGGACTGCTGGCTGCTGGGATGCCCTGGGGAGCTGCCGGAGAGGGAATGGACTTCTGAGGGCACGCTCACCAGCTGCCCGGGGGGGTGGGGAGAACAGGAGGGGACCCAGAGGGGGAGGAGGTACACACACACACAGGTCACAGACATGGACACCCACAGCTCGTACACACACATGCACACGCCTCAGAGACACTCTTGACACAGACAGCCGTGCAGCCCACACCCCACACATGTGCATGCAGGTGCGCGCACGTGCACACACACACACACACACACACACACACACAGAAGCCACAGAGGCTCACCCCTTGCACAGATACCCGTGCTCATTCACACACATGCAAAAATACACACCTGTGCACGGATACCCATGTACACACAAATACACACACATGCACTAGCCGTGAGACTCACCCCTTGCATGGACACCTGTGCTCACGCTCACACACACCGATGGCCTGGCCACAAGCAGATGTCCAGCCCACTCTGCCATCATGTGGCCTAGGTGTTCACGCACTTCCTCTGGCCTGTGATTCTCTCCCCTGCCCATTATTCGTCTACTCAAATTCCGTCTGTCCTTTTGTTTTTAAAAAAATTTTTTTAATGTTTATTTTTGAGAGAGAGAGAGAGAGAGAGACAGAGAGAGAGAGACAGAGCGTGAGCAGGGGAGGGGCAGAGAGAGGGAGAGACACAGAATCCGAAGCAGGCTCCAGGCTCCGAGCTGTCAGCACAGAGCCCGACACGGGGCTCCAGTTCATGGACCATGAGATCGTGACCTGAACTGAAGTCGGAGGCTTCACTGACCGAGCCATCCCCCCACGTCTGTCCTGAGGCAGAGCAGCCGGACAGGGAATAGACCTGGAGGCAGATGACCTGGATTCAAGTCACACCTTTGCCCCCGAGCTCAGAGGCATTTTTGGGACCTCAGGTAAAGCCCATTTGGGGACCTCAGAGGTTCACCTTCAAGCGATGAGAACAGCCCCTGCCTTCTCATGCTGGGGTCCTGTCGACATAAAATAACAGCTCACGTGAATTGGGCATGCACCTTTTGTGGCAGACAGGAAGCTTACACATGCCATCCCACGTCATCTCCACAACCTGGTACCATTGTTGGCCCCATGTCACAGAGGAAGAAACAGGTATGGAGAACTAAGGCAATGTGAGCCTGCTCCTTACCGCAGCTGCAGAGACTGCCCTCTGAGCGCAAGGGTGTGACAGCCTCCCACAAGGGGCTACGGCGTGACCTAGCCACACCTAACTTTTCTGCTTCCTTCAAGAAGGCTAACCTCTTTCACTCTTGAGGCTTTGTGGCACGAGCTCTTTGCTCTGCCTAGAATACCTTCCTTCCATCTTCTACCATTAGTATCCCTAGACCAAGATGGTCTTCGTTCCCTCCCACATGCCTTTCTGCCTCCCCTGTAACTATGACAATTCATCATTGTGGGTTAATAATTAGCACTTGGTGTCCACCCCACCCCCACCCCCAACTGGGAACACCTGGAGGGCTGAGACCCCCCCACCCCCACCCCCACCACTCATCTCTGTAGCCCGAGGTTTGGTACCTGGGAGAGGCTGGGTAAGTAAGTGACAAACAAATACGTGAAGTTATTCAAGGCCCCAGGTAAGCCAGCCTCTTCCGGGAAGCCCTTCCTTATGGCCAGGGATTCACAGCAGTCTCGTCATTTTCCAAGCTTGAATTCACTGATCTTCTGTCCCATGCTCTTTCCTTGGGGGTTGGAGCCAATGGGGTAAGATCATGTCTCCCCATCGCTTGGGGTCTCCCACAGCCCTCAGCCCAGGATATGACACAGGGAAGCTGCTGGACATGCTGAAATCTGTGCACACAGACTGTTCCCCCCACACTTTGCTTGCTCTTGCAGTCACGCACACTCTCCATATCCAGGCCTCCCGGCATTGTCCCCACACCCTCCCAACCTAGACTGCTTCCCTCTTTGGGGATCCCCAGATCCCAGGCCCTTGCTCTCCTGACCAAATACCTTTCATCACAGCACCGATGTGTGCTCAACACTGAATCACGTTTACAGTCTTTAGGACCCCTCTGGAGGTAAATACTCTCATGCTCGCCTCACAAAGAGAGAAACTGAGGCTCAGAAGGGTTAAATACTTGCCCAAGGGCACAGAGCAGCAGAGAGGTAAAGCCAGGGATGCACCTAGAGTCTGTAAACCTCAAACCCTACAGCTCGTTCTCTCTCTTGTTCCACCCGAGGGGAGCTGAGCCTTGAACCTAGTCACTCTGAGGACAGAGCCAAGAGAAGAAAGAAATTGAGTGAACACAAAATAAAAAAGCGGTCAGGGAGAGGAATTTCCCCCCAGAGTTTTACCAAAGAGAGCCCTGCCTGAGTTACTCCTCCTGGTGCTTCAGAGACTCACTTCACACACACCCTTCCCGGGGACCCTTTTTCCCTCCATTGGCCCAGCCCGCAGCCTTAGTAAAGCACCCTCATTAGAGAGAGGTTCAGTCCCCCTAAACGTCCCCAAACAGTCTGGGGGGTGGTCCCCTGGGGTTAGACACAGATGGGCAGGAAACAGAGAAGGGTGGGGTAGCCCAGGACGTGCCTGGCCGGGTCTCTGATACTGCCTAGGGCACAACCACTATTCCCGAGATAAAGCCGAGTGATGTTGGGGGTGGTTGGGGCTACATCTGCCAGCGCCTTCCTATCCTAATCCTGCCTCCTCCCACCTGATTCTGCACTACTTCCGACACATCATGCCCCGGCGCCTCCCTCCTATCCTTTGGTGGCTGCGTGATGACGTTAGAGGTGGAAAGCAGTGAAAACTGGAGTCACAGGTTTTCAAAGGAAGCACCCTTCCACGTGCCTACTGAGCAGATAGAGATGGGGGAAGGTGGGGGGGGGCATTTACAAGTGCAGAGCTTGCCATCCCTAGGGACATTTGGGCACGGGAAGGGGGGACATTTTCAGTACCTTTCCCACCTTCCTTTCCTCCTCCCGACCCAACACACAGACACACAGACACACAGGCACACAGGCACACACACACACACACACACACACACACACACACACACACCCACAAAGTCAGAAGAAGGCAGAGTTGGGCAGAAAGCAACAGAAAACCAGTGAGCAAAATTCTGAACCTTAAACTGCCAGGCTCCGGGCTGCCTGTCATGCCAAATTTTCTGCCCTCTCTCTACTCTAAAGCTCCCCCTCCAGGCTACCCACCTTGGGAAAAAGAAAACAAGATGGGTAGGTAGAAGGAAGAAAGAAAAAGGAGGAGAAAGAGAGTCTGGCATTCATTTCCCAGGAAAGCTGGTCCTCCACCCTACCCCCATGCCCTCCGGACAGTCTCCCTGAGTGTCCTTCAGAAATCCAAGGAGACGCCCACAACCCCTCGGGCTTCACCTGGGGCCAGAGCAAGGCTGGTGAAAGAGGAGGCCCAAGGGGAATTGTTTTGGAAAGTTACAAGTAGCTGAAAATAGGGGCTTAGCACGAGCAAGCCTCCTCAACCTTGACTGTAATAAAAACAGATAATGCGTGAGTGAGCTAGGGAGAGAGCGCTGGCAGGGGCCGCAGAGGCCGGCTGGATGCAGACGGTTTAGAATTCAGAGGAGATGCCAAGTGAGTAAACAGCGAATGAAGGATTGTCCGGATGGGCCAGGAGCCATTCCAGCAAGAAATTGGACGGGGACATGTCAGGATCCACAAGCACTTTGACTCCTCATCAAGGGAGCAGGGCCTGGTGAGCTACAAAGGCCTCATCCATGCATTCTCTATGCCTTCTCTACCTTGGTTCTCTCTTCCAGCAGAGAACATGGCTTTGGTAATAATGTCTCCCATTTCTTCAGTGCAGAAGAGTTTACAAAGTGCTCCAGAGTTTACCTAGGGGGTCACATCTCTTGCCATATTTAGTGGGATGGGGTATCCTCTGCCTGGTGACCCCTCCCCTCAGTCACCCCCACCTCCCACAATTCCTGGCTTACGGAAGCCTGGTGTATCTGGCTTCAGTCTTCAGCCTCAAAAGATGGGGAGGGGGAGAAAGACCATCTGCAGACTCCAGAGAGCTGCTGAGTCTGGAAGTCATCAGGGTCAAAGCCATTCAGGATGAACATGACCAGGTGCCAGCTCTGAGTTAGCCTAGAATCAGTCACCCTCCCCACCCACCCTGATCCCAAAGCCGAAGAGCCACCTGGGCAGCCGTGAAAATGATCATGTCCGTCAGTGTAGCAGGAGCCCAACAAAGGAGGAGCTCAGGTGGAGGGCTTCTCCACCAGGAGTGTGGAGCAGGGGCAGGATCAGGGACGTGTGATGATTAAGTGCAGGCCCTGACCACTAGTTACTCCTATGAATAATGCATTGTTGTGCCTTGGCCTAAGTCAGCATCTTATTGTTATTAATAATACACGGCTGCAAAGAAGCTGAGGTTGGAATGGTGCGCTCTATTTTATTTGAGGATCTCAGAGCACTTAAGAGTTCCTCTCGCTGATGACTCAACTCCAGCTCCCCAAGTCTCAGCCTTCCTTACAGGCCAGGGCACCTGTCCTGCCCCGACACCCTTCCACCTGATGCTGGGAGCCACGAAAACCTCAGGGGCTAGGAATCTTCCATCCTGGGATTCAGATTCTTGATTGGGGTTTTGGTGGGGGAAAGGGCACACTTAATAGTTGCCAGCTCAAGGGTTCTTAAGGATAGAACCGAATGTGAAGCTGCTCCCGGGGATGTTTAGGAAGGAGGGAGAGATCTAGTGGAAATCCAGGTGGGGAGAAATGGTTGGAGAGAGACCATTGGGGCTCTGAATCCAGTTCTGCCACCCACTGTGTCGCTGTGGGTGTGTGGCCTTAGGCAACTAACTCAACTCTCTGGTCCTAGGTCTCCTCGTTAGAACATAGGGTGACTGAGATTCCCTCTGGGAGGTGCCATTCTGCCATATTCTGGGCCATCATTTGCACCACAAATATTAGGAAGGAGCCACTGAGTGCGCCGCCCTGGGATCTGTCCACGGTGCTGAAGCAGGGGCGGGTCGCAGCACTCCTGTCCTTGGTGCTGAAACCCGTTTCTGTCCTTTGACAGCTTCCTCCTCCAGGCTGCCCTTTGAATTGCCCCTAACGAGCAGGATCCAAAGAACTGGAGCTGTTTCCAGGACTGCAGCATAGCGATTCCACTTTCCTCTGCCAATCGCTCCCCGATCAGCCATGAGCTGAAGCCACGGAAGCGACCAGGCGACTTCAAGAGCTCCCTTTCCCCAGTGAGGTCCTCAGATACTGAGGACCCAGTTAGCAGTCCGACTCATGACCAAAAAAAAAAAAAAAGCCTCCCCGGTAAGGTAAATGCCATATCCCATTCCCTCAAGTGGGGCCCGCCGAACTGCCTCCTGGCGGCTGGTGCGGGTACTGCGCTTAGAGCAGAAACAGAATGTCCCCCGCGGTGGCACTGGGCGGGTGAAGGAGTGGCAGACAGTCCCCGTCGCCGTCCCCTCAGCCATTCCGGGAAAATATGGCGCTCTGTGCTTTCAGCGCTGCCTAATAACCTGCACGTTCCAGGCAGTCCGACCGCGTTTAGGCCGCCTTGGGGCACCATACTGCCTGGTTCATAGCAAAGACTCAACCCAGTGGTCAACCCGGACCAAGCTAAACTTCCTGCTCCCTCTTCCCAGAAGGGTGGGGTAGATCAGTTTAAACAAACACTTTTCCTCCCTGCAGTAGAGCCAAACCTACCAAAAGGAACACAAAGGGTTGTAATAGGCCTCCCTGAGGGCAAAGGCTCCCTACCTCACACCCACCCAGATGAGAAACTTGCCTAAAGCCCTTCTCTAGGAGAAAGTGGGAGTCAGGGAAGAAGGCCACAGCTTCACCCCACTCCTGTTCCCTACGCCACAGGTTGGGCCTCTTTGATAAGCAGATCGGCTTGGTGTTTCTAGGGACTGCTTTATTTTAGCCCCACTGGGTGTAGAAATTCCCCTCTTTCCAAAAACAAACAGCAAAACAAATAAAACCACCCTAAGACAATACCCCAAATCACAGCTTCTCTGGGTCCAGGTAGGGAGTAAAGATAACAGTCGTCAATTACAGTAGATACAGATAATATAATTTATTGAGCACTTACTATAGGCCAAGAACTGCTAAGAGCTCTGCAGACTTCATCTCCTTTAAAACTACAACCCCTCCCCGGGAGGAAGCATGATGATCAGCATTCTACAGATGAGGAAAGTGGGGTCCAGAGAGGTGAGGTGACCACTCAGGGTGGTGCAGCTGGCGTGTGTTGAGACTGCCATAGAAAACCCCATTGTCTGCCCTTAATCTTTCAGCTCCGCAGGATCCACCTTGCCATCCTTGCATGTTCTGGAAGCCTCACTGCTCCACCCCTCCACATCCTCACATCTCCTATGAGGGCAGACTGGAGGAACACAGTAACACCTCACACTCCCACAGCACTTTACAGCCCGCGAAGTGCTTTCATAGCCATTGTCCGAATCAACCCTCGTGATACCGAGGCATTTTTCTGATTTTACAGGACAGAAAACTAAGGCACAAAGAAATAAGTGACTTGCCCTCAGTCACACAAGGAGTAGTGGAACCAAACTCAGATGACAATGGTGGTACTCCCAGCCCAGGGCTCTCTCCCTATTTCTGCAAGGCTGGGGTCCTGGGGGCAAGCCAGGGAAGGGATCCAGGGGCTTCCCGAGACCCTGACCTCGGCTGCTTCTCTCCTCCTGGTCTCCAGGGGCCATCAGTTGGCTCTGCTTTACGTTGGAATCTCAGAGTCTCATTCTAAATGAAATTTTTTTTTTCCAGGCAATTACTTCCTACTAATTAGGAGGCAAGGCTGCCAGTCCCTGGGCCCTGGGCTGACCCCCTTTCTGAACTCACAGGGGTGGGGGGTTATTGAGATACTGAATAGCAGCACCAGCCACAGAAACTGCCTGGCTCAGCCCCATCAACCCCGTCATCTGAAGGAGGCTGGGAAACTTTTGAGGGCAGGGGAGATGGTGGAGGAGTAAGGAGCACCAAGGAACTGGAAGAATGGAGGCAGAGGTGGGGACACTGGGGAAGGAGGGACTGTGAAGTGGGAGAGAGCCAGGGGACAAGAAATGATGGGGCCTAGACATGCCCCTGCAGAGTAAGAGAGAGACCTAGGCTCAGGAGCAGCAGGGGCAGCCAGGAAGATCGAGAGAAACAGGGACATTTCTTCCATGTTGTAGGAAGGAAAAAGGAGGAATCTCAGGAAACTGAGAGACAGAGGAGGGGGGAGAGATCTCCCCTCTGCAGAGGGAGAGGAAGGAAGGAGGCACCCTGGAAAATGGTCAACATTACTAAATTGGAGGAGGAAAGAGAGAAGGAGATACTGGGAGACTCCAGGAAGGAGAAGGAGAGAGGAAGGACAGGGAGGAAGGAGGAATTGCTGAAGGAAAGCCCGGGGGAGACAGGGAGGAGAGCGGGGGAGGACGGCTGGAGTGGCAGCTCCCAGGGCCCCAAGAAGGGCTCTCTCTAGTCATCGTCCTTGAGCCTCCCCAATGTCAGTGCCCAGCCAGTCGGGCCCACATGCCCTCCTACGCAGCCACAGGTGCGGGCTGGCATGATGGCAGGCCACCAGTCGGCTCAGGCCCCAGATGCTCCGCTCACTCAGGGAAGCCAGCCGACCTCTCTTCCTGTCAACCTGCCACCCCCTCCAGTGAGCTGAGCCAGGGACTCTCCTGGGTCACAAAGCAACATGACCAGGAGGATCTGGGACTATGGGGTCCAGCCTTTCTAATTTACAGAAGGAAAAACCAGGACCCGAGAGGAAATGGTGCTTATCCAAGTTCATATACCAAGTGGGTGATGAGGCCAGATGTAGAGGGCTCAGGGACTAAGTCCCAGTGGTGGGTCCTGTTCCTTTCTGGGCAAAACCAGTAACAGGAGGCAGAGACGGGTCTTGGCTGCTTGCAAACTGCCCCTGAGCAGTCTAAGCCCTGTGAAGTATGGAAGGGAGTAAGGGTAGTCAGAGGCTGAGAGAGAAGCAATTTTCCACCATTTTTTAGGAGTTTATTTATTTTGAGAGACAGTGAGCGAGTGAGCAAGCGAACACAAGCGGGGCGGGGGCGGAGAGGGAAAGAGAGAATCCCAAGTAGGCTCTGTGCTGTCAGCGTGAAGCCCGAACTGGGCTGAAACCATGAGATTATGACCTGGGCCGAAATCAAGAGTCAGCCACTTAACTGACGGAGCCAGCCGGGCGTCCCAGGAAGTCACCATCTATGGAGCACTGGGTGGGAGCATTCTGCATGGGTTATAATTGCAGCTAACATTACCGAGCATTTATTAGGCACAATGTTCCAGTCACTTAAAGCATTGCATGCAGGATCTCATTTTCTTCCCACAATAACCCCATAAAGTATGTATTACTGTTATTCCATTATAGGGAAGAAACTGAGACTCGGGAAGGCTGAGTAATTGGCCAAGTCCACAGGCTAATCAGAGGCATGTTTCTAAATCAGGCGTCTAACCACTGCCCTGAGGACCCATCCACGCTGGCATTATCTGAAGATGCTCAGATCCCCAAGTTCCCATGATCCAGCCCAGCCCTGGCAGAATCTAGGCCCCAGATGCCAATGTGGTTACAGTTCTGTGTTGTAGGGACTTCTTGTGGTCCAAAGCGGGGGCGGTCTCATGAAGTTAAATTTGAACAAGCCCCGTCCTAAGGCACTGGAGTCTGGGTTCTAACTCTGGCTCTGCCACTCACTTACTGTGTGACTTTGGGCAGGTCACTTGCCCTCTCTGGACTTGGCGCTCCCACCTGTGTCACTGAAGGGGAGAACCCGATAATAAGAGCTAGTATGTGCATGGTGCTGACTCGGTGACAGGCACAGTTCCAGCCAGTTTATATACATCAACTCATCGTATCCTCCCAACAGCCCTCTGAAGTAGGTGCTGTTATCACCTCCACTCTACAGACGGAGAAATGAAGCACTGAAAGGTTAAGTGACTTGCCCGAGGTCACACAGCCAACCCGTACATGGCAGAACTGGGATTTGAACCCCCTTACTTACAATTTCTTTTAATTAATTAACGTATGCATTATCCATAACCTCCAACCCCCCAACGTGGGGCTTGAACTCACGACCCCAAGATCAAGAGCTGCGTGCTCTATTGAGCCACACAGGCACCCCATGAACCCCATTATTTCCCTGATGAGTCTCCCAGCTCCTGCCTAGGGCCCCAGAGAGGCCTTCCCATGTTCCTGTGCCCGGGCATACATGCCATCATGTTTCCACACGGGAAGCACACACACCCTCATGTGTCTGCCGGATGCAACACGTGTTTGCTGATGCTTCTCCACCTGCGCCTGGGCTTTCGCCCACTTTTCTGTCTGGACTCGCTACATCCGCCCGGTCATACGTGTCCATGAGCTTTTTGGGACCTAGATCCGGCCAGCTCCAGTGGGCCCCCACGCGTGCACACACACGTGCCCCCCTTTCCGGGCACTGGCTGCCTCGTGGCGGTGGGGGAGGGGGGGCCTGTGCCAGGCTTTCGCACACAGCCACGTGGCAGTGACGCGGGCCACCACACCCCTTCTCCTCTGCCCCCCTCCAGTGCCTGGGTGGCTCGCACATCACACTGCACGCCTGCCAGCACCCCCATCCACGCTGCCCTCCTCACGCCTCTCCCCTAACAGAAGCAGGCACCTTCTCCAGGAAGGAAGCAGGCACAGGCCCAGCCTGGCTCCCACGGCCTAAAGATGCCAGCCAACTCAGGGGTGGAGAGGGAGAAAGAGCCATCGACCAGAGAGGCTCTGAAGGGCCTGGGTGCCACGGTTCCTGTCTGAGACTAAGCCCTCCCTTGGGTCTGAGGGCCGGAGCTCTCAAGACCCAGAAACGGGGTCAGGTGGGGGATGTAGGGCATCCCTGCCCATCACGTCTGACTAGGGCTCTCGAGCCGTGAGGGCTGCTCTGGCCAAGTTAGCATTGTTGCACCCCCCCAGCACCCCAGCCTGGTCCCTGCTCTCTCCTCCCCCTGCCCAAGCATCTCGGAGTTCTGGGTATTTTTAGGCCTCAGCTGACAGGCTGTGAAATCGCTTCCTTCGCACCTCCCCAACCAGGCGGGGGCTGGAGAGGGAGGAATGGGGCCGGGGGGGGGGGCCACACACAGCCGATTCATCAGGCTCCTCCAGGGCTGGCAGGTGCCAAGCAGCGAGTGAGGGGTTCCTCCCTTTCTCCTCAGAGCCTCCCCTTGACTGAGAGGAACCTTCCACTGAGCCTGCCGAGAGGGAGAGGAGACAGGGTGGGAAGGGAGCTGCTCCCCACTCCAGGGACCTGAGAACAAAGGCTTTAGGGGATGCCACAAGCACTGAAGGAGGCACTGGGGACCCCTCTGTGTCCCAACACCAGTTCCCAGCACTCCCTTCCAAGTGATGGGGCGAGAGACGGGCTGGCTTGGATCCTAGTGGGATTAGGGGGCACCGGGCAGTGCAGCCTGGTGGTCAAGACCCAGCCTTTGGAGTGAAGCTGACACCCCTGCTCTACTGAGTGACCTTGTGGGACACTTCAGGTCCCCGGTGGGTCCTCTCTGGGCCTCAGCGTCCTCATCTGGACACCAGTGGCAATGCCGTCTCCCTCGCAGGACTGCTGTGAAGAAGAAATGCAAGGCTGAACGTGGAGAACGAGGGGGTCTGTGGACCCGCCAGGCCCTGCTGGGAGATTCTGTCTCGCCACCTTCCCCGACCTGCAGCCCCGCCCAACCACTCCTCTGGGCTGCCTTCCTCGCCGTGGCCCCTGAGGGATCATCCTGGCATCATGCTCTTCGGTGCCCATCTGACCCTCACCCCCAGGGAACAAGTCCCCAGCTAAGGTGGGTAGGCAGTGTAGACCATCCCCGCCTCCCTGCTTCCTGCCGTAGGGGGCACGTTACACATCTTGTGTGCACACGGACCCAAATACCAACACGCGTGTGCGACTCAGCGCTGGCTGTGAGGGCGTTTGCCCTGGGACGAGGCCCCAGGGAAGTGGGAAGGCGTACCCAAGTCCTGCTGTGAATGGGCCCCTGTGCCAGGGGCCGTGGGCACGGAGAGGGAGGTGCCTGCCTAGTTGCCGTGGAGATAGGTTGGCTCTGGTGGGGCTCTGGAGCTCAGGCCTGGCAGCGTGAGCTGTGCGGCTCTCCCAGGGCCTGGCCCAGAGGCCTGTGGTGTGGGGCACGGTTCACATCCAACGCCCAGGAGCATTTGCCGTGTCCCCTGGGCCCTGGACTGGCCCCCCTTGGCTCTACGTCCCTCTCTGGAAAGCTTTTTCTGATGCCCCAGATCCCTAGGGAAGTCCCCTGGCAGTGCCCATCTGAACCTGTTGTCACCTGGTGTCCCCTTGACGGCCCATTACCTGCCACAAGCTTTCCAAGGGCAGGGCCCCAGGCCAGCTGAATGCTGCAGACCTCCTGGCGTGGTGCCTCAGACTCAGCCCTGTGCAGGGGAGAGACCCAGGAGGGGCCGGGCAAAGGTGGGAACAGATATGTTAACCTGCCACTCTGGCTCCATACACCTGCCTGGCTCCAGGCCTCCTACCCTCCACACTGCTGCAGAGTTAAAAGTTCTTTAATAGAGATCTGCTTGAAAGTCATCCATGGCTCTCCATTGCCCTAATTAAAAAAAAAAAAAAAAAAAAAAAATCCAGTTTTCCTGTTTCAGAATGCCAGGACCTTCACAATCTGGCCCAACCTACCTTTCCCAAGCCTCAACTCCGGCTAGTGTCCCCTAACAGCTTCCCTTCTGGCCACGTCCAACCACTCAGTGCTGCTTCAACTGAACGAGACCCCACTTCCGGGCCACTGCATGTGCTGTCCCCCGCCACACCGAACGCCTCACCCCTACTGCTCACGTGGCAAGCTCTTAGCCTCTCTTCAAAACTCAAGGCCCCGGACTAAAGCTCATGCTCTTTGGGTCTGCTGGTGTTTGCTGGAACCCCAAGCCAACTTCTCACTGCAAGCTCCCCCTTTCCAGAGTCATCTGTGGATAGAAGAGCTAACACAGGTCATGTTCTTAGAACGGCACCTGGCCCGTAGTGATCACTCAACACATCTTTGCTGTTCTGAAGGTAGCTGACTGACACTGCTCCAGTGGAACCCCCGCCCCCCGACTCCTCCTCCACCAGGGCTGAAGCAGGCATGTCCTCCCTGGAGCTTCCGGAACCCCCATCCCAGACATCAATCACTTGGTGCAGGATAATGACAAGATAACAGCTGTCATTGGCTGAGTGTTTACTATGTGCTGAGCTCTCCGCCTAAGATGTTTCCCGCCTTACCTAGCCTCACCCTCCAACCCTCGGGGAAATAAGAATCATCATCGTACCCATTTAACAGAAAGAAACTGAAGCCAGAATAGCGGTGTAACGGGCTCCAGGGACAGCGCAGCAAGTGTCTCTGCCAGGATTCAGAGATAGCTGTTTGACCCCAGAGACCTCGCTTAAGCAAGCCACCCCCTGCTGCACGTGTACAGAGTGCCTAGCAAATACTAGGCGCTCCTGCTGTTATTATCGTGCTATTGTTATTATCAAGGGAGGGCGCAGGACGTGCTGGGTGACCCGAGAGGGGCTTCCTTACGCTGGACCCCCTATAAAGCATGAAACCCCATACCTGGAGAAAGAAAGTGAGGGCTCAGAGGGGCCCTTGGGCTGCCAGGGACGGGGGTCAGGATGGCGAGGAGGTGCGCACGACCTGGGAAACCCGAGGGGGTACTGGATTGAGCAAAGGCTCAAGGGGGCTGTCGGGGGCCCAGGCTGAGCGAGGGGGAGAAGGCCTGCCGAGTGCTGGCTGAGCTGGCCACCGCTCTCTGGCCCCGCTGACACCACCCGTGGTAATGAGACGGATCCAATTTGTACCCAGGGCCCCGCCGGGAGCAGCTGCCGCGGCAGGGTTTGAAGTAATTTAATTGGACACATTAGCCACAGAGCTCTCTTCTCTGCTCCCCCCCATGCGGGGCCTCACGCAGGCACCCCTTGTGGTCTCCCATACCCCACACCACCCCATCCTGGCTGGGGGCAGGCTTCACACTTCATCAACCAGCACTGTGAGACCCCTACCTACTAGGGCTGACCCCCCCGCCCCCGCCCCCGCCCGGTGGCACACCTGCTCTCTCATTCCTGGGGCTCCTGAGGGTTCTGGAACCAGAGAGTTGGCTGGGCTCTCTGTAAGCCCCAAGGTCTCCCCTTTCTCTGATGCAAGTGGCAACTGTGGGAGCCCCCTGGGGCTGGGGCTCAGACCTCTCCCTCCTGTTTCCTCTGATGGATACAACAGGTCACCCCCTATCCCCCCCCAAGCCTGCCCAAGAGCCGCCAGCTTCCTGCGGCTTCCAAGAAGGGCATCAAAGGAGCCAGGACCACTACCAAGATGGGGGTGGGGGCAGCCTCCTCTCAGGGCTCGGAAGGAGGGGTGCGTACACATGCAGGGAATCGGATGTAGTACACACAGGTGCGCGTGCGCGCACGTGCCCTTGGCCAGACCCGCATGCTGTCGTGAAAATGCTCGTATCTGTACCCACCAAAGCTCCAACACCCCACACCGATGCACGTCGCACAGCCAGGTGAGGCCCTCCCTGCTCCCAGGAGTTGGAAGCCTCAGAGCCAGCAGGTGGAAGGGTGTGGCAGGGGGCAGGCGGGGCCCCTGGAGGGCACAGGCCCTGCCTGCCTGGGTATATATAGGGCCAAGGGAGGCGCCCTCCCCAGCGCTCTCCGTCACAACTCCCCGTGCACCTCAACGCACCTAACTACAAATACACTCATTAGCTGCTGTTTACAGCCCGCCCGGCACTCAGACGAGCGAGCGCAGCTATTACCCAGTCCAGCTGGCACCCGCACCCGCACGTAGGTACACACGGCACAGTGCTTTCCCCCGCCGGCCCCGCCCTCGCTTTCCACCCGCGCTGTGGCCCCACACGTTCAATGACAAGAATACATCAATTCCCCAAACATCCCGGCTCCTGATCCAAGCGCCCCGCCCAGCCCCACAGGGGACGCACCCCTTCCTAGGGGGCCCTCTGGGTGGGAGCTGTTACAGAGCCCCCCCAGAGCAGGCCCGACGACCGCCAGCCCACCTCCCAAACCAACGGGGTCCAGGATTCCAGGCGCACGCTCTGGGCACCATCCAGCCCCTTCCACAGGTCCCAAGCTGTCTGCCAACTCCGTTCCAACCCTCGGGGAATACTGCTGGGTGAGACCAAAGCCATGCCCTCCAGACATGAGTTGGACGGGGGCCCAGCAAGGCTGCCCCCTACTGCCTGGACGGTCAGGCACCTCCGTGTCCACGGAACTGGCACCACCGGCTGGGGTTCCCTTGCAAGGCAGGCGGGCACCCGGGCCGGACCTGGCACGGGCTGGCTCCGGCACCTGGCCAGACCAGTGACCGCCACGACAGAGAGAGCTGACCTCACCGGCCTCATGTGCCACCTGCTGGGTGCTGCCCACGGAGCAGAGCTGCCCACACCCACCTGGGATGCACTGGTGCCTCTGAGGAGACTGTCCCAAAGACTCCCTTCCAGCCAAGAGTCCCTGGCTCAGGACTGGGCCTCCTGCCCCCCACGAGGCCCCCCTCACTGCTCCTCTCCCTGCTCACTCCCCTGGGGGAAGCAGTTATTGAAAACGGTCCATCAGATTCAATAAGGATTCAAAGTCCCTCAGAGAATAGAGAGTGGGCGGGCAGTGGGGGTGGGAGAAAAGGAGGGGTGCCACAGGGAAGGAACCGCCCACTCCTCCCCTGCCTTTCCCTCAAGGCCTCCTGCTGCGCTGGGCTGGAGGGGATGCGGAGGGGGACACCCCTTCCCTGGTCCTCTATATTGCCTTCCGTGCGCCTTGGGCCCAGGCTCGGGGTCGGCAAGGGGCAGGGCCCAGGTTCCTAGGGCCTGACACCCACCTGTTCCCCTGCCTTCCAGCTGTCCCTCACCTGTCACCTGCTGGCCTGCGTGTTCCCACCCCAATCCAGCCTGCTGTAGCCTCTCTTCCCCAACCAGGAGGGGCTTTGCAGCTATCTCCCTCCCCACCAGCCCCCAGTTCTTGAGTAGCCAGCCCCATTGGTCAAGCTATTCCCACAGGGTCATCAGACAGCATGACCCAAAGCCCAGGAGGGTCCTGTCTCCATGGTAACACACAGTTTGGGGGCACTAGGCCCACAGAAGCCATCCCACCCACCCAGGGTTTCAGATCTGCCCAGCCCCAGGCCCCCACTCCCGGCCATGGCCTCTTGGGAGATCATCTGCTCTTTAGTCCTAGCCTGGGGCCCAAGCTTGACACACAAGCCAGGGCGGTCTGGGCCTGTGCAGATGGGGCCAGTGGGGTGGGGGGGGGGGGGAGGTGTGGTGTGGAGGGGTGGAGGGGTAGATAGGGGTGGGGCTAGAGTCTGACAGCAAAATGGTCAGAGTCAGGCCTCATGGGACCTTCCCACACCCCAACCCTGGTCCCTAATCCTGGTGGCCCTTTCAGCTATAACCCTAACTCCTGCCCCATGAATCACCCAATGGCCTCTGCCCTTAACTTGTGCCCAGTGGGTGGAGGGTTGGCCTGGACAATCTCACGGATCCTTCTGCCTTGAGAGAGGATACCCACCATGCCAAGGCCTACTGCCCCATGCGTTGTGTTCCCTACACTCCCTAAGAATGACCTTTGTGGCAGAGTTGCTGTGGAGGCCAGGGCCTACTAACAGGTGGGCCAGACAAGACTTGGAGTACTGCTACCCCCAGGGACAAGCTCGAAGGGCAGGCAGCCTCAGGATCGGACTTCTCTCCCAGCCCTGCTGCACTGGCCCAGACTTTCCCTCTCTGGCCTTGTGCGCTCACTCACTGCAAGGTCACCTCTCCCTCCCTTCCTCCCTCCCTGAAGCCGCCTGGCCTGCCCACTGCAACGCTGACCCCTGCAGGCCTGCTGAGGCCCTGCCCGGCCTGGGGCCTGGGTCCAAGGGACACAGGGAGGCCAGACCAGGCCAGCTTCGGGATGAACACAGGATGATGGTTGAGGGCAGGGAGAGGGCCGCATGCCTTGGGGAGGGCGCAGAGAGGGGACAGAGAGGAGGTTGCAGGCACGGCTGGGGGAGGGTGGGCAGAGTTTGGAGCAGAAGCCCATGGGATGTGTGGGAAGGGGGCTGGTCTTCGTTCTTCACTGGGCTCTGGCTTTTTCCCACAGTCCCTTGCTTCTGCAGAGACAGATCCCAGAAGTGCCTGGGGCCCTGGGCCCAAGTAGGTAGGGAACTCCCGGGAAGGGTCTCAGTGGCAGGGTGAATCCTGTGGAGACCAGAGTGAGTTGGCTAAGGGAGGGGGTACCTCGGGGACACTCTGGAACCAGCCTGGGAAGTGGGAGAACATAGGAGACTGAAAATTGTAAAAAGGTTGGGCCACAGGTGTTCCTGGGAGTGGGAAGAGGGGATCGGACAGACAAGGTACTGGCCCCTGGGGCACCAGAAGGAGGGGCCTGAGTCACACAGGAATTAATTTGCATATCTCACTCCCACCAGGTGCCAGCCAAAGGGGAGGTGGGGGACAGAAATGGGGGACCCAGAGCCCTCCCTGGGGGAGCAGAGTCTGGAGGGGCCTGAGGGAAGCTGGGGGTAGAGGGGAGATGTAGTCTGGCAGGAGGTGTAGGGATTCTAGGAGGTGGGCAGGGATGCCAGGGGGTACAAAGGCTAGACTGATGACTCGGGCCCCTCAGAGAGCCCCAGGGGACCAGGATCATAGGCAGACTCTGCCCTCTCCAGCCCATTTCTGGCCCCATCAGACCAGCAGCCACACCAGAGAGATGTGAACCTCAACCCAGCCTGTTTCCCAGTCAGTGCTATCCCCGCCCCTGGCACTGGAGGGTCCTGAACCTGCATCTGGGCACCACAGGTCTCCACCCCCGGGGGGAGGCCTGTTTGAGGAGGGGGAAGAGGGAGAGGCCTGGGGGCTGCCAGCGTGCCAGGGGCAGCGCTGGGTTCCAGGCCCTTCGCCCAGAAGATGCCAAGCACATCAAGCTGGCCTCCATGGAGGGGATAGAGGTACTTGGGGAATGGTGATGTCATGGTGCCCAGGCGTGGGTGGAAAGAGGGAGGAGGGAGAGGGGATGAGGGCACAGACCCAGGCCATTGGGTTCCTCCCAGGAAAGGGGAGGCCTCCAGCATGGCAGAGTGAGGGGGAAGGGAGTGTCCTCACTGTACCCCCCCCCCTTCCATTCTCATACCCTAGAGCTGGCCTCTGAACTAAGCTACTGGTTCCTTCGAGGGTGATCCAGGCAAGAGAATGCCTCTGCCCTTGGTCCAAGCGCTGGAAGCTGGCAGCCTCTTGGGGGAAGATGCCAGGGTCCGTGACCTGGGTTCAGACAGATGAAGGGAAGGGTCTCCAAAGGCCATGTCCCTTCAGCCATCACCTCGAGGACACTCATAGATGGGCATGAGGTTCCAGAGAGGGAGACTGAGTCTCTCTCACCCTTACACCCAAGTGCTGAGTGAGTGCAATGCCTGGCACCCAGTAGGTCCTGCTCAGAGGACTCACTGGGCTGCAGTGATCTGATGGTGGTGAGAGCCCGAGTCCTCAGGAGGCAGGGACAGGCTGAGGCTGCCCCTAGAGGGAGAACAAATGTGGGGCTGGGACAAGAGTGGACAAAGCTAGTGTCCACCGGGCTGCCTTCAAAAGCCTTGGGGCTCTGGGCCCCTTCTGCGAAGGGCCTTAGAGCTGTCCCTTCCCCCAGGACCCCCAACTCTGGGAGGTCAGCACAGTAAGCCTGGAGGCTCCTCATTTGGGAGCAAGTCCTCGGCTCCGGTGTCTGGCTTTTAGCATCACAGAGAAACCCAGAAGCAGAGACGCCCCCACCCCCCCCACCCCGGCCGCCACCGCCTCCCACTGCCAGAGCTGGTAGACTGGTGGGGTGCTGGGTCTGGGGTGGGGCACCCCAGGTGGGCGCTGAGACAGCCTGGGCAGGAGCTGCAGGGGACCTGCCTACAGGTGGGCACCGTGTGAGGAGGCGTCAGGAGCCAAGGAGGAAACGGCAGAGCAATTTCCCCAGGAAGGAGGAAAGATTCCTCGGCTTGGCTTTGAGGATGCCAAGCAGACGTGGGCTCCCGGGCCACTCCCCAGGCTCCCTCGGGAGAAAGGCAAAGGAGCCGGCCTCTCTCCCTCCCTCCCCCGACAGGACCGGAGTGAGTTTGGGGTTCTTTGCTTACCCCCCCCCCAAGCCCTGGAGCACATTCCCCTGGCACCCCCAATCTCACCAATCTCTGCTCTCTTTCCCTTCAGGTACTCCTATCTCCTTCCTCCACGCTCCTGCGGTTCCCCACCCTCCCTCTCCGAAGCCCCCCTCCCCTGCTGCTGCACCAGATTCCCACTTGCCCCCTGGCACCCTCTCAATTCACAGTTGGCACCGCCGATGTCAGTCTGCTCCTCGGTGCCCACAACCTTGGCCCAAAGCTGCCTGGGATCCTTCTCCCGGGGTCCCCCAGCCCCGGCACCCGGGGGGCACTGGTGCTGGGGACCCCAGGGTGCCTCTTGAGGGTACTGCCCGGTTCCCGCGGGGGCAGTGGCTCCTCGCTCCGCCACACACGTTGTCCTTGGGCTGCTGGGGGGTGAGGGGGGGGGAGGTCCTTGTGGGGACACTGCGAAGCCGGCGCCGGGCATCAAGCCTGGCAGCGCCCGGACTGCGGGGGCCGGGGTCCGAGCCGCTGCAGCTCAAGCCCGCGCCCGCGGGGCTGGGATGACCCCGTGGAGGGGGGTGGGGGGGAGGGAGTCTGTGCGGCTCCCGGGCCGGGGCTCCGAGACGGCGCCCGGCGCTGCCGCCGTCCTGCCTGCCGGTGCGGGGCGCCCCAGCCCGCGCGGGGCCGCGCTTACCTGGGCTGGCCGCCTCCGGGTCCCGGTACATGGTCCCCTCGTCGCCGGCTCCCTCCGGGCTCCTCAGAGCCTCCCGCGGCCGCGCGCTGCTCCGCCGCCGCTGCAGGGCATGGGGCCGGGCGACCCCCGGGGGCGGGTCCGAGGGCGGGGGCCTCGCGGGCTGCACCGAGCCGCGGAGCCGGGGAGCGGGGGCCGCCCGCCAGCCCTCCCGCCCGCCCGCCGAGCACGCTGCCGCCGCCGCCGCCGCCGAGCCGAGCCTCCTCCCTCTGGCCTGCGCGCCGCGTGTGCGCGCCGGAGCGTGTGTGAGTGTGTACGAGGCCGTGTGTATGTGTGTGTGTGAGCGCGTGTGTGAGCGCGCCCCGGGCACCGCCGGCGCCGCCCGCCCGCTGCCGAGCGCCGCTGCCACCGCCACCGCTGCCGCCTGCGCCCGCTGCTGCCCGCTGCCGGCCGCGCCGCCGCACTGCAGCCCGCGCCCGCCGCCGCCCGGAGCCGCCCCGAGGGCACCAAGGCCGCCCCGCGCGCCCCGCCCGCGGCCCCCGCGGGGAGGGCGCGGAGCCCTCGGTGGGTCCAGCGAGCTTGCGGGACCCGCCGCACTGGCGCGACCAGCCCGGCCGGCGCGCCCCCGAAGGCAGCGGCTTCGAATCCGGCAGGGCGGGGTAGCCGGCCGCCTCCTCCGAGGTGCCCTTTGACTCCGTTCCAAAAGGCGTGGAAACCCACTCCGGGTTTTCCGCTTGGTGGCCGCTCGAGGGCGTCAGCTCGGGACTCGACACCGCGGCGGGCCCGGGAAGCCGGGCTGGTGTGCGCGAAAACCAGGAGTGGATTTTTTTTTTTTTTTTTTTTTTTTTTTTTTTGCCAGCGCTGAGCCTGGGTCCGCCACGCTGGCCATCCCCTGAATTTGAACACAGTTGGGGCAGGAAGGACCAGAATCGCCACCCCACTGGCAGACTGGACCTAGTGACCCTCTTCATTCAACCTAGCCGCAGAAAAAGAAGAAAACAGACATTTCAGCCGTCCATCCATCCCTCTCCTGTGCTGCTCCTTCACTTGGCCCCCTTTCCCTTTCCTGGATCGCAGCACTTCAAGGCAAGAAAGAATTCCCTCCTTCCAACCCTGGGGGCTCTCTTGGCTCTCTCAGCTCCTCTGTCAGTTCAGCCCAGTGGGAATCTGGTGAACCCTAGAATGGCAAGTGTTTGATTCCGGGGCAGAGAGGAGAAGGGGCCCTTCTCCCCCAAAGTTTCAAAGCCTGGAACTGAACTATGGGTGGTTTCAGGTACAGAGACCTCCCTGCACACACATACACACCTAATCAACCACACCACCGCCTCCCCCCTACACACACATGCACAGGCACACAAACACAGGAGATACAGACATTGAAGCATTGCACAGGAAGGGGCCCGCCCCTACCCTAAACTGAAGGGGTTAGGCAGGAGGGCAAAGCATCCCCCCTTCCCCCTGGCCCAGCTACAGCATCCTGCCCTCCTTTCCACTGTGAATGAAATTCAAAGGTGAGCTAAAATCAAGATTCCTCATCCCACCCGGACAAATGCACTTAACTGACTTTATACTGCACAGCTCACAACTAGCCACACCTCCACCTTCCCAGAGCACAAGTAGGCAGCCAGCACCCACAGGGCCAAACCTGTCTCAATCTCCCCCAGTACTCTCTCTCTCTCTCTCTCTCTCTCTCTCTCTCTCTCTCGCGCGCGCGCGCACACACACACACACACACACACACACACACACCCCACCCATACCCTTGAACTTGTATGGGGCCTATTATACACACATGCACTCACCTCCACCCACAGCTTTTCCGTTGAGAAACAGATAAGGAAATTCCCCCAAGCAAACCTCCATGAAGAGTGTTCCGGTGGAGAACAGATTTCCTTGGATTGAATGTTCTAATTAAAAATGGAAGGGGGAAAAAAAAAAAGGCATCCGAAGATCTTAGCCCATAATTAGTCCCTGGCCAGAAATCTCAGCCCTCGTCCCCTGCTCAAGGGCCATTATGTTTCATATACCCTGCAGCCGTCCTTACCCACATGCAGCCAAGAATCCGGTATATATGCACATACTCCTTTTTGGCAAATCCCAGAAAGCCAAGCCAACAGGCTGGGACTCCGGGGTCTCCAGTCTTGACTTGTTCCTGCTCCCCCACCCCCCTCCCACAGGTGCCCCTCTCAGCGCTCTAGCCGGTAAAGACCAAATAGCCCACTTCTTCCCACCCCTACCTCATGTCGTCAACGGGCACCACATAGCAAGGTTCCTGCCCAGGAATCTGCCCACCTATCGACCTGAGAGTCCAGATGGCGGCAGCAGAATTCATCACTGCAACTCAACAGATCTTTGTAAGCATTTAGAATCATGGAGCTTTTCAGAGTTGGCGGGGACGGAACCTCTGAGAGGCCACCACTCGGGCGACAGATGGTGGAGACAAAGTCTCTATAGGGGGAAAGAACTGGCCAGGCAGCCAAGGGCCCAGAGCTAGCAGCCCAGGGAGCTGGCAGGAAAACCGAGAGGAGACCCTTGGTGCTGCCTCCAGCCTTTTGCCAACCACTATGAGAGTCACCAGCAGGCCTAGTGCTTGCTCCCATCTGAGAGCTTACAGTCTGTCCCTTTCAAACATAAAAATCCCAATCTCATTCGCTCCCAGGAGGTATTAGACAGCCACTGTTCCAGAACGTCAGAGATGGACAGTCCCTCAGACATACTGGATAAATCTCATGAGATACGGCGGTGGAAACTGAGGCTCTGGGACATTGGGAATCTCAGCGGGGTTGTATTTCCTGCCTGCATCACTGACACAGGGAAAGCTCTGAAGACGCCCTTTCTCTGGGCCTCATTCCCTCTGTCTAGGGCATGCAGAATCATGGGGGAAGAGAGAGAATACAGACTTATGTGGCCCTGCTATTCATAGCTGTGTGGCCGGAGGCAGACTACCTGTCGCCACTCACTGGTCCTCAGTTTCCTCATCCACACAGCGGAGAGAAAAATACCACCTATACCCTTCAATTGTCACAAAGATGAAATAGTACCCGGAAGGCACTTAAAATGATACTCGGAACATAGAAACTTATTCTTGGTAGATATTGAACACACTCCTCAGTGCCATGTTTTTTGCCTGTCAAGGAAGTTCCTCCAGATGTCTGACCTCGAACTGTTCTGCTGCATTTGAAGGCTGCTCTCTCCTGCTGGAGCGTGAATCAGAGCCAAGCCAACTGTGAGTCCCTGTTTCCTGAGCACTCACAGAGGACTGGGCCCAGGCAGGAAATGAAGTGTGCGGCGTGAGCGGGCCCTGTGAGAAAAGAGATCAGAGGGTGGGAATCAGCCCTCTTCTGCCCTCAGGTCAGGTCCCTCAAAGGTGAGGGCCCGGGCCTCTGGTTTTCTGCCTCTCCCCTACCCCTTCCCCCCAGTAGAGGGGGGCCCAGAGACAGCCTCTCGTTCTGTGACGCTGTGCTGTGCGGCTTCTTTGTCCCCGGGTTCCGTGACGTGGCAGGAAATGCTTGCAGCCCCTGGTTCCCCCAAGGAATGCCACACTGAGTACAGTGGGCCCCTCAGGCCTATTTCCGATCTGGTGTGGTCATTAGGGCCCAGATGTCCCGGGTCGACCGCGGCTTCAGCTTCCGGAGCAGCACGAGCCGGGAGGGACGTTCTGTCCCTCAGGAGCAGAGACCAGGCCCGCACCCTCCTCAACAGGGCCCCCGAGGCCGCCCGGCTCTGTTGCTAGGCCGCGGCTGGAGGCAGGGCGCCTGGGTTCCCCTCAGGTCCCTCTACCTGACATGGTCTCCGCTGCCGCTGTCTCCCCACAGCTCCTGTCCCCCCTACCCTACCCCCTGCGCCACAGGCTGAATTATTAATAAAAATGCTGAGGAAGCTGTTTGTACAGCTCCCATGACAGAACAAACACACCTCTCTCCTTACCACCAGCCGTGTGGCGAGAGGCTCGGGCTGGGCATTTGCCTGATTCAGGACGGACGGGCTGAGACCAGAGCCAGAAGGCAGCTTTGAAGGGCAGCAAGCAGAGGCCGCTGATGTGAGAGAGCAGCAGCGAGGACGAGCTCTTTGGCCCTGTCCCTGCTGCGTCTCCCCCTCCCTCCTCCGCGGAGGGCAAGAGTCTGGAGAAGGCAGAAGCGCGAAATGCACAGACATCACCTTCCCCAGGAAGGACCTGGCCACAGAGTCCTAGAAGGCAGCCCTGGCCATTTCTACGGCCACCTCGTCCCAATGGAGACTGAATCGATGCTCGCTGAGCAGCCGCCTCTTGTCCCCAGACCCGGGGAACCACGGAATCTCGGACGCTTAGCCAAGGCTGTGTCCCACATGTCACGCTCCTGCCGGCCTCTGCTATGGAGGCGTCTACCATCCAGGGAAGCATCCCAGACTTCAACTCTGGACTTGCCTCTGCCACCATCTGGGTGTTTGGCTTTGGCCAGTGACTTGACCACTCTGGGCCTCAATTTTCTGATCCATAAAACAGGGCTGTAAATGCACCACATGGGTATGGAGAATATACTGGGGAGATAGGAAGGCAAGGGGCTGGGTGTCTTTCTTGGCTCCCTTGCAGCAAGGCACCTGGCACCTCCCAGGCACCGAGGACTCTGCCCTAAGCTGACCTTCCATAGCCCTGAGTACCCATTCCATATCCTAGGGTCATGTTGCCAGAAACCCTTTCTGTGCTCCCAACCCCACCCACATCCTTTCTCCCAGAAACCTCCTCCCCATCTGGATTCTGTCCCTAAGTCTCTCTCTCTCTCTCTCCATTGTCACCCTGCCACCCCCCCCCACCCCCATGTGCTTGGCTCAGCCCCTCAAACTCCAAAAGATGAAAGCTGGTGCCCCTTCTCCTTGCCAGCTGCTGCGTGGGATAGTCCCAGGCTCAGTCAGAATCTTGGCCTTAGGCCCCTGTTTTGAGATACCCCCCACCTCTCTTGGTCTGGGGCAACGCTGGGCCCTTGATATCGACTGAGAGCCATGAGAGCCAGCGAGATGCCCTTACCAGGATGCATTGTAGAAGCACCTTGGCTTGCCAATTTCAAGCTGAGTGCCCTGGGGTAAGCCACTCAATCCTTCTGAGCCCCAGTTTACTGGTCTGTACTACAAGCAGTTTGGTTTTTCGTCTTGATTTCACCTTGGACTCCTTTGGGAATCTCCTAAACTCCAGGGACCTCTCCTCCCTAGACAAATGCATATTCAAATATAGACACATTTCGCCCCCGTAATTGGGCGGGAGGGGGTCCTACAGGTTTCAGATTCAAATCTCTGGCTCAGAGGCCTACAAGGTTGCTTCCAATTCCAACAGTGTGCCCAGGCCTCTGCCCTGCTCCTCTCCCCACAGTGATTCTTGGGTCACGGTGGGGGTGGGCTGGTGGTCTATCCCCACCATTTCTCCCTCCTGTCTCATTGGCCCCCTCCCCCAGCACTTGCTGTGGCTGGAACCAGCTTGCCAGCGGCTCAGACCCGCCTTTCAGTACCTCTTGGAGGCTACCGAACAGGCTTCACCTACCTGCCTTTCAAGGTATTTAAAGGTTCTTTGACCAAATGCTTTTTGATCCTCCGCTGATGGGAACCAAGCAAGCGGAGGCTCTCACCAATGGCCCCCCTCCCTCCATATATTAGTGACTAAGAGCTCTTTTGATATTGCAGAAGCCTTCTGTGGTTTGTTCAAAGCCCTGGGCCTTGTGGCCACCTCCCCCGGAGACCCAAGCCGGTCAGCTCCAGCCGCCACCGCCCACCCCCAGCGGTGGCCTAGTTAATAGGGGCCTCCCAGCGCTAGACGGCTCCCGCCTGTAACTGTGAGACCCCAGACCTGAGCCCAGCTGGTAGAGGGGCCGTTTCAGTAAAGCCCCGCTCCTCCCAGGGGGCCCTCGCCCGGTTCAGGTAAGATAGGATCAGAGTTAGGGGTCTCCCAGACCCTGGGGAAACACGCCTCTTCTTCCCGCCCAACTTGGGCTGCACAGAAGGGCATGCGACCCACGGGATTGATTAACCTGTCTCCAGGGTCCAGTAAATGTGATCCCTTAGCCTGAAGCTGAGAAGGGGAAACTGAGGCTTTGAGAAGTCCCAGGTCCAGGCCTATAAGCCGGCACCCACCGACCCGAGAGCTTCGCCGGCTCCGCAAGCCCCCTTTCACAGCCAGCGTCACTCTGTCCCCCGCGCTCCCGCTCCTGCAGGGCCGAGCAGAAGGCCCTGACGTGGGCCCCAGCTGCAGCCTCCGTGCGGGGCGGGGACGAGGCATTGGGTTCAGGGCCGCCACTGCCCCACGACGGGCGCCCCCAGCGCGGCGGCGGCGGTTCTCGCCAACTTGGACGGACCCACCCAGAGCGCCTGGAGTCTCCCGCGGGGCGGGGGCCGGGGCGGAGATGCGCGTGCGCGGAGGGGGCGCCGCGGAGCCCGCGTGAGCTGGTGAATTACCGAGTGCGGGAGAGGACGCGTCCGCCCCCGCCCCAGGGGAGGAGGCGCCGGTGCTCCCAGGTCGGGGGGGGGGGGGGGGGGGGGCATGACACTCCCCGAAGGAGCCCCAACACTGGACTGAGGCCCCAAACCCGGTGCCCCAGCTGGAGTTGAAGACTGCAGTGGAGGTGGGGTCCTGTTTCTCAGCACCCAGAGAGCTGTGACCACCCCTGTTCCAGGATGCCTGGCTCTGCACTTGGGAAGATAACAGGAGAGAGCTGGGCGAGTTCAGGTCCCCTGGCTCCCTCCCTCTTAAAGGCTCCTTGGGCTGCTGGGCTTTTGGGGCCGGCCGGACCAAGCACCAAAATCCAATCCTGGCCTTGTCATCATTATAATAGCGGCAGCCACCATTTATTGAACTCTGAGGGCTTGACAGGCCCAAGTGCCAAGTGCATAATAAGCATTACCCCACTTGGTAGTCACAGCAATCCCATGACGAAGTCTGGTTGTGATCCCCTCCCAAAGGTGAAGAGGCTGAGAATCAGAGGGGGTATGGCCTGCCTGAGGTCACAAAACAGAGGGGTGGGGGCAGCTGGGAGTCCCACGCAGCTCTGACCAGTTCTAGAGTCTAAGCCTTCCACCACTAGGCTCACTTTCTTTCACCTTGGAGCTTTCTGGAGGCTGGGCAGGCCCCAGCTTCTGCCCTTCAGCCCAGTTTGGCCCAGCTCATGGGAGATAAGGGCGGGAGCAGAGGTGGGGCAGCACTGGAAAAGAGTGGGACCACCCCCCAATTCTCTGGCTGCTCCATTTCCTCCTGGATCCTCTCTCTTAGCCTCCCCCCCCCCACCCCGCCCAACTGTGCACGTCCCCCAAGGCTTTGTCCTCAGCTGTCATCTTTCTCACCCCACACTCTCCTGTGTGAGCTCATCCACTCGAATCGCTGCAGCCTAACTCCCGGCTCTATGTCTGGGGCCCTGACCTCCCTCCCAGGCTGGCATCTGCCTTCCTGATGCATCCCCTCCCCTCCCCCCACGCCTTGCCCCATGGAGTAAATTCATTACCTGCCTTAGAGCAGCTCCTCCCTGGGACCACTCAATTCCAACCCAGTGACCTCCCTCCCTCATCATGCTGCCTGCTCCTGAGCTCTCCGCAGGCCAGCCCTCCTTCCCCCCTAAGGCCTTTGATGGCTCCCCTCAGCCTGGGGAGTCTCGTACAGGAAACTTTGCCTGAAGCAGAGTCCTCCCCAAAATGATGACCCTGCCCTCCTTGTCCTGCCCTGCCTCCTCCTGATGCCCTGCTTCAATTAAAAACCATTCCTGAATTTCTGCCATGTGGTCCCACCCTTCAGAGCTTCATCTCAAAGGCCACTTCTTCCAAGGAGCTGTCCCTGATTCTCCCAGGTGAGTTTGAACTCTCCTTTTCTGCAGCCTCAGCACTACTTGGATGGAATTGTCCACTTTAGTCGTATTTGTATACCTCTCCAATCCTGCTCTCTGCCCACCTCTCTCACATATGCAATGGCCTGGGAGCTCCTTTAAAGGTAAGGGTGGTCCATCACTATTCTCAACTTCATTCGTTTTTGAAAAACTGATCCATTTAGCGAACTGAGTAACTACTACGTGCTAGGTACTGCACGTACAGGACCTCTCTGCTCCGGGCTCCTCCTCTGGGTGACTGGCATACAGTGGGACAAGGGCACTGATGGAGGGATGCTCAGGGCACATTCAGGGATAACTTTGCCCTGGGCAAGCATTTCCTCAGGCTCCTGAATGCCAGGCCCTGACCCCGGGCACGATGGGGGAATGCAAGCAGGAGTAAGACCAAGCCCTGCCCTCCAGGATTGTAGATCCCTAGAAACAATATGATATGTGTCCAAATATGGCTCTGACCAAAGTGCTATGAAATCATAGGAGACGGAATAATGACTTTGGCCCTGGGGAAATCTAGAAGTTTCTCGAATGCCTAGTACTTGCACCAAGCAGGAGCTTCTTAAATCTTTGCTGAATTTAACTGGGTGGGAGAAGGGGCTATAGCGGAGACTGAAGAAGACAAGGAAAGTTACAAGGAGGGAAGGGCAATGACAGAGCATTTTCATAACACTTGCAGAAAGTGGCCTTGCCGCCCACCCCAGAGGGATGTCTTGTGGATGAATGAGATCATGAGTGTGCAGTGTTCTGAACTCTTGGGAAGAAAGGATCTCTCTCTCTATGTATATATATATCACTGACATTATTAGTCTATTCCTGTCCGACCAGTAAGTCGTTCTTTCCAGGGAGCCTGTATCCCCCTGGGAAAATCAGGTGTACCCTAGGACAGCTTGATTCTCTCTTTGGGTCTCAGTTTCCCCATGGAACGAGGCGGTCCTGAATGTCTCTGCCTCCTCCAGGGAGCTGCTCTGTGGGACAGCTGTGCCTGCCCAGGAGATGCCCTCTGTCTTACCCTGCCCAGCACACCCTGGGCTGAGCACAGGAATCCGTATGATGTCACAAAGGCCGCTCCCAGTCTTGTCTTGCGAGTTAAACAAGGGCATGCAGAAAATGAGACAAATGTGGACTTTTTGCCCTGAATGTCCCCCTGTCAATCTTGGGGTAGAGGCTGCGGGCCTGCATGCTGTGTGGGCCCCCCTGTGTGGGCCCCTCCCCTCCATCCAGGTCCAGGGTCTGGGTTCCCCTGGGCAGGACCGAGCCTTCTCCAAAGCCTCCCGGGCTTCTCCCTTTATGGCCAGAGTGTTGGGGTACAAAATGCCCCCCATGAACAGGGATGGGGACTGTCGTAGGGGAGACAGAAACATCTACCAAAAACCTCCTTTACCCCCTTGCCTGTGTGCTTCCTGTTCATTCACTGTGCTTGGCTACTATGTGTCTCTACCCCTTCCTGTAAATCAGACACCCTGGCCGTGTCCCTGCCTCCCCTCTTCTCCTTACCTGGCACACGTAATTGGTGACCAAGCCTGGCCTTCCCCCTCCCTGGCTATCTCTCCAGTCCTTCTCAACACCCCTGCCCTCACCCACGTCCTCTTGTGTCTCACCAGCTTCCTCCCTGGGTCCCCTCCTCTGCCTCCTGCTGGCTCCCCTCCCATCCACTGTCCTGTGCACCAAAGCGCAGGTGCAAGCAGGTACAACCATGTCATTGTCCAGCTCGAAGCCCAAAGCAGTGGGTCCCCACTGCTCTTGGGGAAAAGTTCCTCTCCTGTCTGGCAGGCAGGGCCATCTTGACCTACCCAGAGAGGTGAAGTGATCTGTGAGAAAGAGCTGGGGAAAGGATGGTGTTGGGGACACATTTCAGAGAGAGGGATGGGCGAATGCAGAGGTGGGAGAGGTAATGATGCCCGGTGTGGGAAAAGTCTGAAACCTGACTGGGGCGGGTGTTCCCGGGGCATCAGGCACACCTACTGTGTGCCAGGCACTGCCCTCATGCTGGGCCTACAGCAGTGACCAAAACAAAGATCTCGTCGGGGAGCTGGTGTCTAGCAGGGGGAGAGAGGCAATGGTAAGTAAATGTCATACGATGTTAGGAAATGATGAGTGTGGTAGGGAAAACCGAGGGTGGGGAGAAGTGAGGGTTATCAGGAATGCTGGGGATGGATTGAGGAGGTGACGTGTGGGCAAAGACTTGAGGGAAATGAGAGATTTAGTCTTGTGGCTACACGGGAAGCAGTATAGGAATAGGAAATAGTCAGTGCAAAGGCCCTGGGGTACAGCTGTGCTTAGAGGATTTGAAGCTCCAGCCAGGCTTGTGGGGCTGGAGCAGAGTGAATGAGGCAATAAGGAATTGGAGAGGAGGTCCGGAGGGAAAGGGGGAGTGGGGAGAGCAGGTCACCGCAGGAACTGTGGAAGACGGGAAGCTTCTGGAATATCTTGCGAGGTGGAGGGACATGAGCTGACTTCTACTCTCAAAGGATCACGCCGGCTGTGTGTTGAGGGAGCAGGCGCAGGGAGACCAGTCAGGCGGCTGTCGCAATGATCCACGTGAGAATCAATGGCAACTCAGACCAAGGTAGATGCCGTGGGGGTGGTGGGTTCTGGATCTATTTTGAAGGCAGGACCGACAGGATTTCCTGATGGATTGGATGTGGGTCATGAGAAAAAGGGAGGAGGCAACCTCACCCCCAAGGTTTGGGCCCGAGCAATGGAAGGATAGGATTGCCATCACCCGGAATGGGCAGCTGGTGTTAGAGCAACACTCTTTCTGTCTTCTTTTCATTATTGCCCACCCAGAGAGAACCTTCTTAGACATTTTTCCAACGGTCATCGCCTCTGTAATTCTCACACCGGAATTCAAGTGATAGCCTGATGCTATAATGCATATGCGTTTATGGGCTTTGGCCCTTTGGAGGGTCACAGACCGTTGCAGCATCGAAACGTTTTCGTTCCCTGAGAACTAATTTTCACCCCCTCGGGGGCGATGGCGGCCCCGCAGAGGGTGCGTGGTTCCAGCGAGCGGCCTGCAGGAGAGGAGCTCAGGTTGGAGCTGTCTGCTCCAAGGAGGAGGCGTCGAAGCCACAGTTGGGTGTTCGAGGCCCAGGCTGCAGGTATGGGTTTGGCCGTCATGGGCATACAGCCTCTACTTGAAGCAGTGAGCCCAGAGATGGCCGGTAGTGAGTACAGACAGAGACGAGGACCAGGCTGGGGGCTGGGAGAAGAGAAGGAGCCAGCAGAGGAGACCACGAGGGAAGGCGCGGAGAGGTTGGAGAGAACCAAGTAAGCACTGCCAGAGGCCTGGGAGCCAAGGGGAAAGAGTCGTTTACGGGGGAGGGGGCGCCAAACTATCAAACGCGGTGGGGAGGCCACTGGAGATCTTGATGGAGTGTGGGAGGAGGGGGTGAAAGCCGGATTGGAGTGGTTTCAGCGGAACAGGAGGAGGGGAGCGGTGACAGCTCTGAGGAGCGTCCCTGCAGAGGAGGACAGGGACTGGGTGGGAGCTGCTGGGGAGGTGGGATCACGACAGGTTTGAGTGAACTGGGGAGGGAGAGCAGTGAGCTGGTTCTCTGGTGGGAACGCTGGGCTGGAGGGTGGAACTGAAGCAGCGGAGGCCGAGGGAGCTCGGGGAGACCTGCTGGAGGGGTGTCCTTGAGCGGAGCAGAGGGCTGGGCTCGGGCGCCCGTGCCCGGCGCCCGGTGGAGGTGGCGGCGTGGGTGAGCACGGCTCGTAGGGCCGGGGAGGCAGAGCGCGTGGGCGCAGATGCTGGTGGGGGTGGATGTGCCCGCGGATCCAGAAGCGCTTCTGCGAGACTGGATTGCGTTCGGAGGGTAGGAAACAAGGTCAGCCGCTGAGAGCGAGGGTGGGGGAGGCGGGGGTGTGGCGAGATCGTGAGACATAGTCACCCACGAGAGCAGGGTGGTGGGCGCGAAGGGGCCTCCAGCAGAACGCCTTCCTGCCCCAGCCCAGGACTGGGTCAGCCGCCTAACTTCTGCGCTCCCAGGGCTCCCCCAACCCGCCGGGTTCTGGGTGTCCACCACTCTGTTTGCCCCGAGAGAGGACCTCTTCTTTCCCTCGGCATTTCCGTTCCCAGGCAGGCAGCCAGTGTTTGAATTCTCCACGACTCACCTGCTGGGTAACCTTGGGTGAGTGTTTTAATGTCCCCGTGCCTCAGTTTCCACATCTGCGAAATGGGGACAATGGTAGGAGCGTGCCCTCCGTGCTGTTGCTCTCTTGCACCTGTTGCCTGGCACGGATGAGGGCTCGGGAAGTGAAGAGTGAAGGCGAGGATGAAGGGAAGGGAGTTTGCTCCCGGGCCCTGCACACCGAGGAGTGGGGTGAAGAGGGCTAACATCAGATCTGCGTCCTGGCTGACTGAAGACTCTGTCTCCCCAGCGCCAGTGCTCAGCTCCCACCATGTAGCTGGGGACCCTGACATAGCTCTCGGGTGGGCGGTGGCCAACTGGGGACAGACCCACCAGTGCGGCCCAGGACAGTCCCTAACTCAGCCCAGGGCCAGGACTGGTGCAGGGAGGAAGGGAGGGAAGGGCTGGAGTTGGCATCTCTTACCCCGGCCCCACCTTTGGGACTTCCTCCCCAGCCTGGCCCTTCCTGTTTTCCTCCCTGGGCCCTGGAGGCCATTTCCTCCAAGGAATCAGGGCAGGATGTTGCTTTCTCTTTCCGGAGCCCAGAGCTTTCTGCACTCGCAAACTTCCAGATCTGGGCCATTGGGACCCCCTAGAAAACAGTCTGCTGTCTAGCCCCTTCCCTGAAGCTGTGACTCCAGGGGCTCTGCTGGGGACATTCAGTGTGAGGGTATGTGTGTGTGTATATGTCTGTGTGTTTGTGTATGTAGGCGTAGGAGGATCCATGGGGGGCAAATGTTGCCTTGTATTCCTCCAGTGGGCTGGCAACACACCATGGAAAGACCGTGGGCTGGGAGCTGGCACCCCTAGGAGGGGGCTCACAGCCCTGGCAGGGGCACCAGCTCTGCCATGACCAGCTGGGGCCTCTTGTTCCTGGAACCTCACTCATCCCCCACCCTCTGCAACCTGGAGGTGGCAATAAAGACTCCCTTATACGGGGCCTGCCAGGAGCAAGCCCTAATGGCCAGAGTGGGCTCTGTGGATTGTTACGAGATCTACAATGTTCCTTGCGGTACCCACATGCCTGGCAGAAGGAGTGGGGAGGGAGCTGTTAAGTGCCAGGTGGCATTCAGGCTGGAGTGGGGGTGGGGGCTGATGAAGGGCTCAGCGAGGCCCTAACCCTGCCCTTCAGCCCCTCAATGAACTAGTCAGCACCTGCCATCAGCTGGGTTCTCAGGCCTGGCTGCCCTGATCACTCCTGTGCCCTGCAAGCAGGCAGCCTGAGAGAGAGCCCTGCCTCCAGGAGCCTCACAGAAGCTGGCTGTTGCCCCCTTCCCGTGCCTCATAACCTGCCCTGCCCCTCAGCTCCTCCCTCCGGCTACCCCGGAAGGGAAAGGTCAGTGTTGCCAGGCAGGGTCCGGGAGCAGTTCCTGGAGCTGCGGGACTTCGGTCACCACTGAGCAATGCCCTCCCAGTACTGCCAGGAGAAACCAAACAGAAAGGGCTTGGGACGTGCCTAAGGATGCACAGCCATTCTTTCTGGGACAATAGCTGCCTCCCTCCACAACAGCTAGACAACCCCCCCTCCCCCGGCTGCCCCTCAGGGGACTATGGAATTAAAGAAGTCACCCCTTTCTTCTCCTACCAGGGACGCCGAGCCGGAACTAGTATGGCACAGAGTGACGACGAACATTTCTTTTTGGTGAGCACCTGCTATGTGTCAGGCGGTGTCCTGGGGGCCAGGAACACAGTGCACAAGGAGGCCAAGTCTACCCTCGTGGGGCTCGTGGTACTGCATTCAATCCTTTTATCACCCCACGTGGTCAGTATTTGCAGGCGGAGAAACTGAGGCTCAGAGAGACCAGGGAGTGAAGTGAGGTCCTATGGTCAGTGAGGGTCAGAGCAGCGATCCAAGCCCAGATCTGTCAGACTCCATCCACAGCCCGATCTCTTCACCCTGTTAAGCCAGGAAGAGACTGGACGGGAGTCAGAAGGTGTGCATTAGCCACTCCCTGGGGTCTGGGCTTTAGGACAGTTTTCCCTTCATTGGGCCTCAGTTCCCTCATCCATAGGTGATCCGGAAAGTTCATTCCAGTATTTCTGCAATTTTCAAATGTCAAAAGACCTAGCAGTCTGTCCGCCCAGACGATCCAGGCAGGGATTCCTTTTCTCCCCATCGCCGCACCCTGGTTGGTAGGACAGGAGCCCAGCTCATCCATCAACAAACCTTTGCGGCATAAGGGAGAAATACAAGCCTTGGTCAGGCTTGGACCCTGACCTTGGCTTTGCCACGGTCCTCGAGGTGACCCTGTTTTCCATCCCCATCGCCTTGACTCTGCCTCTTCTAACTTGTGTTCCCTTGGGGAAGCCCAAGCCCCTCTCTGGGCCTCAGTTTCCACGTTTATCGGAGGAAACCATTTCTGATGTGCCCCTGACTCTGCCCATCTGATTCTAAAAGCTTGTCGAGCCCTTCATGGGGGCCCAGCCCTTTCTGGGAATGGAGTCAGGCTCAGCCTGTCTGCTGGCCGTGAACTCTACGCCTGCCCCACGCTCTCCCCATAAACCAGAAAGGGAAGAATGACCTGTCTCAAACTGGTCCTAGGGCTCCCCTGTCATCCCCCCGTCCCCCTTGTCCCCACACCTAGGCCCTGAGTCCCCAGCCCCACCACGAGGGATGTCTTCTCCACCTCCTCCCCCCAGCTAGTCCTGGGGTGGAGAAGACACGAGGCGGGCAGCCAGAAGATCACGACAGGTAGGGCTGGATGGTAGCGAGGGCTCCACAGAGACCACGCTCAGCAGAATGGCATGTCTCATCGTGGGCACGCCTGCCAGGTGGTGGGAGGACCATTTCTTTTCTTTTTTTATCCCCATCCAAAGTGGCTGGGAGGGAGGGGGGCCCCTGGAGGAGAGACTCCCGAGATGAGACACAAGGATCTATGACCTAGGCTCAGACCGGGGCGGGGCACCAGCACCCAGGGCACCTCCCATCCCCCCTGCAGACCCAGGCCCTAGTCCTTTCCTTCAGGCCTCTCCTAATATTAACCTTGTTGGCTTGAGTGCCCCACCCCATTTAACAGACGAGGCAGCTGAGGCTCAAAATGGAGAAATGACTGGCAGATAGGGGGGCATGGGGTCAGGCCTCCTGGGAGTCCTCTGTCCTCTTCAGGCATGGATAAGTGTTTGGAAAGCTCACCCATCGGAAGGAAATGATCTCCCCTCCTTTTAGTAGAGGGATGGGAAAGAGGAGGCAGTAGGGAAGAGCAAAGAGGCTAGCCCAACTATGGAGAGTTCCCAGAATTCACTGTGCTTCCTCTGCACTCCAGACCTCTGCCTGGGCTGCTCCCGCTTCCTAGAACGCTTTCCTCCACCTGACTACATCCTACTGACCCTTCAAGTCATGGTCAGACGTTGCCTCCTCCAGGAAGCCCTCCTGGCTTTTCCACTGGACAGGGAAGCCAGGTCACGATGTTACGGAGAGCCACTTCCGGGTGAGACCAGAAGGGGCAAGCATCGTGCTCAAGGTAACACAGCCAAGCGGCGGCTCCTCGCCAGGGCTCTGTGCCATCCGTTGCCCCGCTCCCCCCACCTGGCAGCCTCCTGGCTCTGGCCAAATAACCCGCCCCAGGCCCCGGGGACGCAGCGCCAGAGGGAGGTAACAATAAAAGCTTATCAAACAGCATGTAGGAGGCAGCCACAGATTTCAGAGGCTAAGTAATCTGTGTCTAATGTTCACTTAGCAGAGCGTGAGCCTCTGAAATGTCAGCGCTCGCGGTCTGACCCTGCAGTGGCCGGAGCTTTTGAAGCTGAGGGAAACGGAGTCATCCTGCGTGCCTAGAGCTTTCTACCGGGGCTGCGGTGCAGATGGGGGAGTTTTCAGGTGCCAGACCATCCTGGTGGCCCCAGCTGGCTGTACCCAGGGAAGTGAAGCATCTTTCTCGGTCCTGGAGACGCTGTTACAGATGGGGAGACAGAGGAGGCTGGCCGCGGGAACCCACCGCTGAGTGATTTCAGAGCCTGGTTTTTACCTGTGAGCCTCTGCTGCTGCCGAGTGCCCTGGTGCCCCTCCCCCAAGGGGCATAGGAGAGGGGTCCTGCCCTCTTCCAGCACCCCCCTCCCCCCATGACCATGGAAAGGATGCCCCGCATGGGCCACCTTGGGCCCAGCCTCACCTCTGAGCCCACATGCAGGAGGCCCGCCTCTATCATCTCCCTGTTCTATCTCAGACAGATCCTCAGCCCTCCTGGACCTCAGTTTCCCCATCTGTCAAGGAGCTGGAAAGCTCTCCAAGATTCCATGGTTCTACAGTATCTTACACATGATGAATAAGGCAGTTGCTTCACAGCCTCCCCGCTCTGCTCTGCTTTTCCTGTTTTCCACAGCTCGGGGTCTTTGTTTTGTTCCGGGAGTGAGGTCTGCCGGCAGCCGGAGTAGTGCCTGTGGTATAGTAGGTGCTCAGTAAATATCAGTGGCCTTTACGCTCCCAGCGGGTACCGCGCTGCAGGTCCCCTCCCGATTAATACCTGCCCCCCACCCCCCATGTGTCTCCTGGGGGCTGCGCTGCAGACCGATAGGCACGTGTTGATATGCAAATCTGAAAGCCTCCCCTGTTTCTCTTCCACCTTCTCCTTTCCATAGTGGGTGCGTGGGAGCTAGCCATGTTCTTCTTTTAGATCCCCCCCGGCGCGGCTAGGACTAGTGCCAGGGCCTTGATGGTACAGCCAGTGCTCTCGGCTGTTTACACTCTGCCCGTGACTCACCCACAACAGCCCAGAGAAGGCTCTGCCCAGGCTGGGCCCAGGCGTGGGGAGGCAAGAGAGACCGTGGTCTGAAAAGCCCACCGGGATCCTGGAACGAGGACGGAGGGCCGAAAGGCCGCCCGGAATCGTCCTGGCCCCCCCGGGGGAGCAGGCACGGGGGCCAAAGACGGCTGGGCCAGGTTTGAGAAGATCTGTTACGGCTCACGCCCGCCAACCCTTTATCCAGGCCTCGTCTGGGCGCCCTGGGCTGGGAGCTGAGAGACCTAAGATACATCAGCCCTGGTCTCCACCTTCAGCAGCTAGGAGGTGGATCTAGAAGGCAGTGGGTATTATGGGTGGTGATGGAGACAGCCACGGGATGACGTGGCGGTGGGGGGCGGGGCAGATTGAGGTTGTCATTCATTCAGTGGGCTGAGACTTTACTGAGGAAGGGCTTTCCTGGCGAAGGGAACAGCACATGCGGAAGACACAGAGACGGTGCTCCAACAGCAGGAAGAGGTCGCATGCCGGCCCCGCCCTCCTGCTCCGGGACCTCGGGCCTCGCCCACCCTTCTCAGACGGCTTCATCTATGAGAGTGGAGGCGGCGTTGCTTGGGTGCGTGGTTAGGGATTGCCCTGTGAGTTTTCCGTGGGCCTCTCCGGCTCTGACAGCGATTCTGTGGGAGCAAGGGTTACGGACAGGGCGGGGCACCCGGGTGGCTCAGTCTGTTGAGCATCCGACTTCGGCTCAGGTCATGATCTCGCGCTCACGAGTTCGAGTCCCGCATCTGGCTCTGCGCTGACAGCTCAGAACCTGGGAGCCTGCTTCCGATTCTGTCTCCCTTGCTCTCCGCCCCTCCCCCACTCACACTCTGTCTCTCTCAAAATAAATAAACATAATAATTAAAAAAAAAAAAAGAGTTACAGGCAGGGCAGGGCTCTGGGTGACAGTGAGGTCCTGGTGGCTGGGCAGGCAGGACAAACAGGGCTGTCTGTTTAGGCAAGGAGGAGGACACTACCAGCCAATGAGACTGTCTCTCCTGGCCCAGTGTTTGCTGATGGAATAAGGGAGTCGGGCGTGCCAACAGTGGGGAAGGAGGTGGCCTTGAACTGCACACACGTGGGCTTTCGCTCGAGCTGGTCCTCTAGAGCACCATGCCGGGCATGGGCTGGCAGAGCCCCTGGAGATCAATATACCCATTAACGGAGGTGCTCAGAGAATGCAGTCCAGGCTGGGGCTCTAGCCCTCTTCCCTAGGCTCTGGCTCAGCCTAAGGAAAGGGACGGTGGGGGGTGGGGGTGGGGGAGTGGCCATCCCTCTCTGAGAGGGGAGAGAGCCCCTGGAGCCAGCTCCTCGCTCCCTGGGGGCGGTCCTGCCCCATGGGTTTAGTCTTGACTCTGCCACGAACTTGGTGGGTGACCGTGGATCGGCCTCTTCTCTCTCTCTCTCTCTCTCTCTCTCTCGACTTCAACCTTCCTCTGAAAGTGAGAGACAGGAAGAGAAGCACGTTGGCTGCTTCCCAACAGGACCCCCACCCTTGCTTCAGCCGGAGAGTTCTGCTTTGAGCAGTTGGCCTGACGAGTCCCTCATGCACCGAACGACTGCTGAGTGCCCACTCTGTGCCAGCTGGGTATAAAGGCAGGCGAGACCGCCGGGTCTTCCAGCCTCGATGAGTTCCCTCTTTAGAAGGGGAGCCCCTGATTTCCGGAGCCTGCGCTGGGGCCACGTGTGGCTCCGTGGCTCTGCGGGGAGGCTCCCCAGTCACCCAAACTGTGGTTCACCCTTGCTAGCCATGTGGTCTTACGTAACCTTTTGTGCCTTGGGTCCCTCACCCGTGGACCGGGGACGAGGAGAACCCCCCCGACCTGTGAGACCAGCTGGCATGGAGCCTTCCGAGGGTGCATGGCGGGTGCTGCATAGGCCTTGCTGGCTGT